>NC_073647.1:44901059-45204089 GCF_029407905.1 Bubalus kerabau | reverse complement strand
ATGTTGAGCTTTAAGCCAACTTTTTCACTCTCCTCTTTCACTTTCATCAAGAGGCTCTTTAGTTCTTCATTTTCTGCCATATGGGTGGTGTCATCTGGATACCTGAGGTTATTGATATTTCTCCTGGCAATCTTGATTCCAGCTTGTGCTTTTTCCAGCCCAGCGTTTCTCATGATGTACTCTGCATAGAAGTTAAATAAGCAGGGTGACAATATACAGCCTTGATGTACTCCTTTTCCTATTTGGAACCTGTCTGTTGTTCTATGTCCAGTTCTAACTGTTGTTTTCTGACCTGCATACAGGTTTCTCAAGAAGCAGGTCATCTATTTCTGCTTTACTGACTATGCCAAAGCCTTTGACTGTGTGGATCACAATAAACTATGGAAAATTCTGAAAGAGATGGGAATATCATACCACCTGACCTGCCACAGAATTTTGTTCCTATGTAATTACCTGCCTAGGATCAAAACAGAATATTGAGATTGCTATTTCAGAAAGTAGACACATTAAAAAAATTTTAATACATATTGAAAAATTGCCATTCTAAAAGGTTAAACAATTCATGCTCTCATTATCAGTGTATGAGCATGCCAGTTTCCCTTCACTCTTGGCAATGCAGATTTTATGGATTGAATTATGTGTCCCCAAAAGGTATTACCCCCAGTACCTCTGAATATGACCTTATTTGCAAATAGGGTTATTTCAGATACTAGATTATAGTCACCAATTAGTTTTGAAAACATGATATAGAGTACATCAGTGAAGAGGTGATTTAATATGTTAAAATTCATTTGTAAAATCCAATAATATGCAGGTGTAAGAAGGAATGAGGAAGTTCTATGGGAATATCTACAAGATATATCATTGAGTGTAAAAAGCAAATACAAAACTATAAAAGACTATAGGATATATATTAGTATGTGGGCTTCCCTGATGGCTCAGAGGTTAAAGCGTCTGCCTCCAATGCTGGAGACCTGGGTTCGATCCCTGGGTCGGGAAGAATCCCCTGGAGAAGGAAATGGTAACCCACTGCAGTATTCTTGCCTGGAGAATCCCATGGACAGAGAAGCCTGGTAGGCTACAGTCCATGGGGTCGCAAAGAGTTGGACATGACTGAGCAACTTCACTTTCACTTTACACTGGATTTTCATTGCTTTGTATGGGCTTTCTCTAGGTGTGGAGAGCAGGGGCTGCTCTTTGTTGTGTTATATGGGCTTCTCCTTGTGGTGGCTTCTCTTATTATCATCACAGTCTCTAGGTGTGCAGGCTTCAGTAGTTGCAGCACATGGGCTCAGTAGTTGAAGCCCACAGGCTCAGTAGTTGTGGCTCACAGGCTCTAGAGCACCGACTCAGTAGTGGCACATGGCTTAGTTGCTCCATGGCATGTGGAATGTTCCTGGACCAGAGAGAGAAACCATGTCCCCTGATTTGCCAGGCGGGTTCTTATCCACAGTACCACCATGAAAGTCCAACATGCAGTAATTCTAAGTCGAGGACCCTTCTTTGTTCCAAAGTCAAGCATGAATTAAATAAATAACTTAAATTTCTCAAACTCTCTGGCCAGTTCTTCACACTGCTCCCTACTTCCGCCCTGATTTCATTTTCCCTTGTTTGCAACTTTTACATTAATTTTCTAAGAGGAACATTTGAATGTATGATCTTAGTTTTGCATCTTTCCTAGAAATTTGAAATTTGTTTTTATTACTATTATTGTGTATATTATTTATTTAGACATGGAACATAGGTAAGTGAAGATAAATTAGAAAATAAGAGCAGTGCAGCAGGTGTTTTGACCAATTCATAGACACCATTTTGTGGTTGGGGCACCAAAACACCACAATTGCTTAGCCAGAGAGATAGTTAAGCCCTGAGGTCACCATTTTGGCATGGGAGGCCACTGACACCAAAGGGCATGTCCAGTTTGTGGACAGGGGCGCCAAAACCCCACTACTGCATAGCTACAGAGGCGATCAACTGCTGAGGTCGCCATTTTGTTGCAGTGTGGCAACAGACACCAGGGGACGTGGCCTTTTTTCCTGGCTGGTTGCTGCTGATAGAGGGATCTGCTGGAGTTTCGCTGTTGGCAGTGAGCTTCACTGTTGGGTGGAGCCTCTGTGTGTACTAGTCTGTTTGCCAGAGCTAGGGGTAGCGCTCAGAGGTTGGGTTCTCTCAGAGGCTGCTCTCAAAGGTTGGGTTCCCTTGCAGGTGAGATTAGACTGCTGACTGTACTTTTGACGAGGAGATGTTACTGGCAGGGGTCCTAGTACCACCTCCAAGGTTTGCGCACTGTTGGCTGTAAGTTATACTACATCCCCTTGTGCAAGCTGACCTGAAATGATCTGGTCTTGCAGTTCCCAGAGCCTTCCCATGACACATGGCAGAAGTGGGCCTCTAGGGAATGACCAGGAAAGCTCTGTATCTGCCTTGGGTTCTCATTTCCCCACTGGAGAAACCATAGATTCAAAGGTACCCTCTTAGGTGCTGCAACTGAGCTGGCCTGGGGGAGGGAAGAAAGCAAAAACTGATACCACTTCTGTTATCCTTCTAATGTGGCTTTTCTTGCTTTTCATGCCAGGGATTGGTGGGAGGGAGTGCTGCTTCAGCTTTATTTCTTGGATCTGGGCTTTTCACAGATGTGTTATTTTCCGTGGTTAGCTGCTAAACCATATTTTTATGACAGGGTTCTAAAGCCGGGACTGTCATATTCCACCACCTTACTGATCTTAAGTCACCCTCTTTGCTTCTTTGGAAGAGAGACAATTTCTCTGAAAGAAATTGAAAGAAAGAATAGAAAATGAGAATATATTTAAAAAAATATATTCAGTTATATAAAATAATGGCTAATTTGGTAAGTTTTTGAAAAGCCCACTTGCTTTCATTTCAGCTCTACACAGTATAACTTATATAAAATCTATAATATGTATTATTTATGAATGTTAAGTATTTTACATGATCAAATGTAGGATTAACAGACAGGAAGGAATTTAGAGATATGAGACTAACATGCAGAAGGAGGAAATTCCCCAAGCTAGTCAAAATCCAACTGTTGTTAAAAATAAATCTTCAGTGCTTCCCCAGCTGAGAGAAAGAGTGAACAGAGTACAGGGAAAGAAAGCAATAGAAATGTATACAGATAGGAGAGAGGGAGAGAATAAGGAGAGAGTGGGAGGGGGTAGGGAACAAAGAAATAAAAAGGTTGAAAAAGAGGCAGAGAGAAAGAAAAGAAACTCCAATGTTATACTGAAGAAATTCTATAATTTGGTATGAAAATTCTTTGCTAAATTAAAAATAAGCATACTTATATTTTTCATGATCACATAAATGAGCTAGAAAGTGAACACACACACAGTATGGATTGTGTATTGAGCTTTGGCTGACCAGATGGTTCTTTCTGGGCTTAGGTACAAGGGAGTGGGTGAGGTAGGAAAGTGGGAAATTACCTCATTTGGGAGACATGCTGAAATTAAATGGGGGTGGAGAGACAGAGAGGTGAAAAATAAGAAGCCTAACAAGAAAGGTAGAAATAATCAGATTGCATAGACATTTGGAGGCTCTTTGGAGACATTTGGATTTTACTCTTTGAGAGATGGGAAACTTGGAGAGTCTTAAGCAAAAGAGAGACTGAGTCTGACTTACATTTTAATAGATTCATTTTGGCTGCAACTCTGAGAATACATTTAAGGGGACAAGTACATAAGCAAGTCAAGTTAGAAAGCTATTACAGACTCGAAGAAAGAGATGATGGTAGCTTAGTTCAGAATGGTAACAGCAGAAGTGGTGGGAAGTGGTCAAATTATAAATATTAATATATTTTGAAGAAAGAACTATCAATGTATCTGAATCTGTGTCTACATTTGTGCATGCACACATAGAAACATGCATGAGGGAGGAAGAGGGAGCAATCGATGATGTTAAAGATTTTGAAGCATTTTGATCCATGCTTCTGAGAGTTACCATTTACTGAAATAGGAAATCTGTTGGAGGAGATGTTTTGGAGGGCATAGGAAATGGAGAGAATAAGAGTAAGATTTGGACATATTAGGTCAAGATACCTATTAGGTCCCCAAATGGTGATGTCTAATGGGTAATGAAATATATAGGTGTAGAGCATTATCAGTTCAGTCGCTGAGTCATGTCTGACTCTTTGTGACCCCATGGACTGCAGCACACAGGCTTCCCTGTCCATCACCAACTCCCGGAGCTCGCTCAAACTCATGTCCATTGAGTCAATGATGCCATCCAACCATCTCATCCTCTGTCGTCTCCTTCTCCTCCTGCCTTCAATTTTTCCCAGCATCAGGGTCTTTTCCAGTGAGTCAGTTCTTTGCAGCAGGTGGCCAAAGTATTGGAGTTTCAGCTTCAGCATCCGTCCTTCCAATGAACATTCAGGAATGATTTCCTTTAGAGTGGACTGGTTGGATCTCCTTGCAGTCCAAGGGACTCTCAAGAGTTTTCTCCAACACCACAATTCAAAAGCATCAATTCTTCAGTGCTCAGTTTTCTTTATAGTCCAACTCTCACATCCATACATGACCACTGGAAAAACCATAGCTTTGACTAGACAGACCTTTGCTGGCAAAGTAATGTCTTTGCTCTTTAATATGCTGTCTAGGTTGGTTATAACTTTTCTTCCAAGGAGCAAGCCTCTTTTAATTTCATGGCTACAGTCACCATCTGCAGTGATTTTGGAGCCCCCCAAAATAAAGTCTGTCTTCCCTCTGTTCAAATTTGGGCTCCTTTTATACAGAAGATGGGGAGGAGCTCACTGTGGCACCAACCCATGGCTCAGCAGGACCACTAATGTTGGCCGGTTGACAGTTGCTCACTAACAGTGGCTTGCTTGGGGGAGGGACCCACTGCAGTGCTGACCAAGAGCTGAGTGGGGCTGCTGTAGCCTGCACCTGCCCAGCCCATATTACATTTCCCCACTGTCAGTGTCCATTCCACAGTCTGTAGGAAAAGGGGTGATGATATTTCTGGCTATCTCTCACTGAAAAGGGGAGACGCGGGAGTGATTGTGAAATGGAATTGATCAGCGTCAGGTTGGGAATATTTCTTAAAATTTTTGGTAAGCAATACAATTCTCTTTATCCTCAACTATTTGAACCTGATGACATTCCTTCTACAATCAGATTTTAATCTCAACACATAAACTTTCTGAAGAGCAACCTTAACCCTTCTAAGGGTTCATAAACCCATTGCTCTCTGGCTTCTCAGGAGTTGAGTCATTTTCTAATGACAGTGGGGCTACTTTAAGCAGTGTGATATATCCATGGCTTTACTTCAGCTAACTTGACAGACGAATGTATGGTGAATAATACCATGTGTGGTCTCATCCACCTTGCAGTCAGCTGGTGCTGTGGCCGCTGTTCTCTCCATGTTTTAAGGAGGATTCCATCTCCGAGTGGGAAAGGATGTAAGGCTATTTCCATTTCCATTGGATAGGCAGACCTGCTGGAAGCAAACACATGAACAGTTACAACTGTGAGATCTTTCACAGCATTTATAGATTCTCACACCTGGGCAGAAACCTGGAATGGCAAACTATAGAAGATTTCAAAATGGCTTAAATTAAGCCTGTTTCTGGGAGCCACTCTGATCGGTAGCATGGCAGCTGGAAAGGCCTTGTTGTTTTTCAGTTGCTAACCTGTGTCCTACTATTTGCTACCGCAATGGACTGTAACTCACCAAGCTTTCCTGCCCTCCCAAGTTTGCTCAAACTCATGTCCTTTGAGTCAGTGATGCCATCCAACCATCTCATCCTTTCTCTCTTCCTTCTCCTCCTGCCCTCAATCTTGCCCAGCTTCAGGGTCTTTTCCAAAAATTCAGCTCTTTGCATCAGGTGGAAAAAGTACAGAGTTTCAGCTTCAGCATCAGTCATTCCAATGAATAGTCAGGGTTGATTTCCTTTAAGATTGACTGGTTGGATGTCCTTGCAGTCCAAGGGACTCTCAAAAGTCTTCTCCAACACCACAGTTCAAAAGCATCAATTCTTTGGCACTCAGCCTTCTTTATGGTCCAGCTCTCACAGCCATACATGACTACTGGAAAAACCATAGCTTTGACTCTATGGATCTTTGTCAGTAAAATGATTTCTCTGCTTTTTAATATGTTGTCAAGGTTTGTCATAGCTTTTCTTCCAAGGAGCAAGTGTCTTAATTTCATTGCTGCAGTTCACTGTCTGCAGTGATTTTGAAGCCCAAGAAAAGAAAATCTGCTACTGTTTCCACTTTTTCCCCATCTATTTGCCATGAAGTGATGGAATTGAATGTCATGATCTTTGTTTTTGGGATGTTGAGTTTTAAACCAGTTTTTTTCACTCTCCTGTTTCACTTTCATCAAGAGGCTCTTTAGTTCTTCTTTGCTTTCTGCCATAAGGGTGCTGTCATCTGCATATCTGAGGTTATTGATGTTTCTCCCGGCAGTCCTGATTCCAGCTTGTGCTTCGCCCAGCCAGCATTTCGCATAATGTAATCTGCATATAAGTTAAATAAGCAGAGTGATAATATACAGCCTTGTCATATTCCTTTCCCAATTTTGAACCAGTCTGTTGTTCCATCTCTGGTCCTAACTGTTGCTTCCTGACCTGTATACAGGTTTCTCAGGAGGCAGGTAAGGTGGTCTTCAATTCCCATCTCTTAATTTTCCACAGTTTGTTGTGATCCACACAGTCCAGCATAGTCAATGAAGCAGAAGTAAATGTTTTCCTGGAATTCTCTTCCTTTTTGTATGATTCAGGGGGTGTTGGCAATTTGATCTCTGGTTCCTCTGTCTTTCCTAAGTCCAGCTTATACATCTGGAAGTTCTCAGTTCACATACTGTTGAAGTCTAGTTTGAAGGATTTTGAGCATTACTTTGCTAGCGTGTGCTGCTACTGCTGCTAAGTCGCTTCAGTCATGTCCGACTATGTGTGACCCCATAGACGGCAGCCCACTAGGCTCCTCTGTCCCTGGGATTCTCCAGGCAAGAATACTGGAGTGGGTTGCCATTTCCTTCTCCAAGCTAGCGTGTAAGATGAGTGCAATTGTATGGTAGTTTGAACATTCATTGGCATTGCCTTTCGTTGGGATTGGAATGAAAACTGACATTTTCCGGTCCTATGTCCCCTGATGAGTTTTCCAAATTTGCTGACATATTGGGTGTGTCACTTTAACAGCATCATCTTTTAGGGTTTTGAATAGCTCAGGTGGAATTCGATCACCTGCACTAGCTTTGCTCATAGTGATGCTTCCTAATGCTCGTAATAATGCTTCCTAAGGCCCATGTGAGTTCACACTACAGGATATCTGGCTCTAAGTGAGTGACCACACCATCATAGTTATCTGGGTCATTAAGATCTTTTTTATACAGTTCTTCTGTATATTCTTGCCACCTCTTCTTAATCTCTTCTGCTTCTGTAGATCCTTACCATTTCTATCCATTATTGTGCCCATCTTTGCATGAAATGTTCCCTTGGTATCTCTAATTTTCTTGAAGAGCTCTCTAGTCTTTCCCATTCTATTGTTTCCCTCTATTTCTTTGCATTATTCACTTAAGAAGGCTTTCTTATCTCTTGTTGCTATTCTCTGGAACTCTGCATTCAGTTGGTTGTATCTTTCCCTTTCTCCTTTGCCACTTGCTTCTCGTCTTTTCTAAGCTATTTGTAAGGCCTCCTGAGATAACCATTTTGCCTTGCATTTCTTTTTTGGGGGGATGGTGTTGGTCACCTCCTCCTGTATAAGTGAGTTAATGTCTTGACATATTTTATCAATGCTCCTTTTTAATGTATGATTCAGTTTCTCAGTTTCTCATGTTGTTTCTGATCCCCAGGATGAATGTAACTTCAATCAGTTCAGTGTTTTAGACACTTGTTGGGTTATGCTAGAGACAAAAGCAGGCCTGTTATCACTTTGGAGGATATTAAGTAGTCCAAAGCAGGGAATAATTTCCTTAAGGAGGACTTTAACCACTTCAGAGGCTTTTTCTGTCTGGGTAGGATAGGCTTCCACCCATCCTTAAATGGTGTCCACACATACCAGCAGGTTCTGAAGTTTCCTACAATTTGAGGCATTTGAATAAAATCTATTTGCTAGACCTCAGTGGGGCAAGTTCCTTTGTTCTGGGTCCCCATCTGAGGCTGTCTGAAAGAGGTTTTGGGGTTAATTTTAGCACAAATCATACAATTCTGAGTGACTTGCTAGATGGTCCTTTGTAGGTGAGGTTCCATTATGTTTCCAAATCCACTGTAACTTGGCATCTGTCCCATAGTGGGTGCTGTCATGAATGTGTTGCTGCAGCACAGTGTCCAGGAGAGTGACAGGGATCAAAACAATTCTTCCTTGTGCATTACATTTCCAATCAGGTGAGTTATGGTCAAGAGTGAAACCCACTCATTGGCCCTCTCCTTGTCCTTTTCTGAATATGCTGGGTGGTATTTTGACAAGTCAGTCTGTGGAAGGGGTGACCTTATCATGGCTTGCTTTCTTTGCAGCTTGGTCAGCTAACCAATTCCCCTTTGTTATATGAGTCTCACCCTTATGGTGGCCTGGGCAGTGCTTTATGGCCACTTGTGAAGGCTTATGGACTGCTTCTAATAGTAACAGACTTTCAGGAGCATGTTTTAGGTCTTTATTGTTCAAAGTGAGGAGCCCCCTTTATTTCCAGATTGCCCCGTGAGCATGCACTACAGAAGATGAATAGCAAGAGTCTGTGTATATATTTACTTGTTTCTCTTTAGTAAGGAGCAGGGCCCTTGTTAGGGTCTTGATTTCTGCCTTCTGAGCTGAGCTCCCTGGGGGCAGGGCTTCTGTTTCCATAGTCTCTGTGAGGGTTACCACTGCATACCCAGTGCATCGCCTACCTTTGTCCACAAAGCTGCTTGTGTTGGTGAACAGTTCAACATCCAGCTTAGTCAAGGGTTGGGCCATTAAGTCCAGTCTGCTGGAGTACACTAGCTCGATGATGTGTAGGCAGTCATGCTCGGGGATTGGGCAGCATCAATCCGCAGCAATATGGCTGGCTTTAGGGCTGAAGTGACTTGAATTCTCACATTAGGATTGTCCAGTAGAATGGCTTGGTACTTTCCCATTTTCCCAGAAGTCAGCCAATAACCTCCTTTCTATTCCAGCAAAGTGAGGACATGATGAGGAACATACACAGTGGTGGGTTGCCCCAGGGTAAAGTTCTCAGCTTCTTGAAGTATGTCACAACTAGCTGCCACAGCTTGAAGGCAAGGAGGCCACCTCTTGACAGTCTGTTCTAGTTGTTTTGAGAAGTAAGCAACCAGCCTGGGGATATTCCCCAGGGTTTGGATTAGCACCCCAAGGCTTATGCCTTTTCTCTCATGTACATACAGTTTGAAAGGTTTCTTTAGATCCAGTAGTCCCAAAGCCAGAGCTGAAACTTTGCTCTTATTGTCGCAAAAGCTGTTTGGCACTCTCGTCCAAGTAAGGTACTGAAGATCATGTCCCTTCAGTGCCCCATAAAGGGGATTCCCTATGACCCCATAGTTTGGGATCCAAATCCAACAGAGCCCTGCCATTCCCAGAAAACCTCTATGTTGTCTATGAGTCTTGGGTGTTCTCAAGCCTGCAATTGCCCATCTTCTATCAGGCAAGACCTCGCTGTCCTTTGAAAATGTCAAGACCTAGATACTTGACTTTGTTGCTTACATATTTGGACTTTTTTCTGGGAAACCTTATATCCACAACTGGCTAAATAGTTCAGGGTTCTGATGGTATTTTGTAGACACTTGTAATAAGTAGGATTTGCTATGAGCAAGTCATCCACATATTGGAGTATGAGTCCTTCATCCAATATTAAGTTTCTAAGGTCCCTTGCCAACATTTCCTCAAACAAGGTAAAAGAATTCTTAAATCCTTGAGGCAGAACTGCACAAAAATACTGTCGGATTATTTGTGTTTCGGGGTCCTGCCATTCAAAAGCAAAAAGCTGCTATGATTCTTCTGCAATAGGAATGCAGAAAAATTCATCCTTTAAGTCCCAAACTGAGAACCAACTGTGTTCTCCCAGAATAGTTGAGCAGAGTGTATGGATTGGGTACCACAGTGTGTAAATCTTGAACTATTTCACTAATAGCTCTCAAGTCTTGGAAAAAGTGATACCCTTTGAGTTGGACTTTTTGACTGGGATGATAGGGGTATTATACAGGAACCTGCAAGGTTTAATCACTCCTGTTTTCAAAAACTTTTCAAGAATTGGCTGAATTCCCTTTTGAGCCTCTTGTCTCAGAGAGTATTGTGTTAGATTAGGTGTCCCAGCATCACTTCTTAATGTTGGCCATGCATTTTGGGGCCTTCTCTGGGGTGCCATTAGCCCACACTTCTTGTCTTACCTTTCCATAGACTTCGGAGGTAAAAGCTCAGTCTCCTTTTCTGGGCCATCCGTGACTGCCATCTGCAGGCTTATGGTGTGTTCTAGTGGGACCCTGACGTCAAGCTGTCCTGATAAGTTACTTGAGCATTTAATTTACAAAGGAGATCTTAGCCCAAAAGAGGGATTGGACACTCTGGCATATTCAGGAAGCTGTGTTTCAGGGTGCGTGCATGTGTTCTAAGTTGCTTCGGTCATGTCCAACTCTTTGTGACCCTATGGACTGTAGCCCACCAGGCTCCTCTATGCATGGGATTCTCCAGGCAAGAATGCTACAGTGGATTGCCATGCCCTCCTCCAGGGAATCTTTCCAATCCAGGGACTGAACCTGGGTCTCTTATGTCTCCTGCATTGACAGGCAGGTTCTTTGTACTTGCACCAATTGGGAAGCCCGTGTTTCAGGGTAAGGTCCCCTAACTGGCATTCTAGAGGTTGTAAGAAAAAATAATTTTGCACTTCTCCAGAAACACACATGATCGGGATGGACTGAGATGTTTTCTATGCTACTTTGATGTTTACCACAGAGTATGTTCCATTCGCAGATCTATCAGAAAGTCAATCAACTTGTCTCCCGTTGTCAAAGTTACCTGGGGCTCCTGTGGGGAAATTAGAATTGTATGCCTCGGGTCCAAGGGAGACCCCAGGCCTCTTCATTCTCCATTAGAGTGTTCCTCTCTTTCTACCAGAGGAGAGGCACCTGTCTTTCTTTTATTGTTTTCCTTCTTATTCCTTAGCCTAGGGCAATCTGTTTTCAAAAGCCCTTCCTACTTGCAGTAAGTACATTGTTCCTTCCCCAGTGGTGGCTTATCTCTCTCTTCAGGATACTTGCCTTCCAGAAATCTAGTGCTGCTGCCAGGAAAGTGGCATTCCATCTTGATCATCTTAGTTCTCTCTTTGTTCCATGTTATTCAACTCTTTAAAAGCAATATTTACCGATTGATAAGAGTTCATTCCAGATGCACGATCTAACGTTTGTAATTTTCTTCTTGTATCTGAAGCATTTTGCCCAATGAAGGCCATATTTACCATTCTCATATTTTTGGACACCTCAGGGTCTGCATCAATGTAGCACCTATAAGCTTGAAAAATTGTTTCTAGAAACTCTGATGGATTTGTTGCAGGAAGGGGGACCCCTTCCAGGGCCTGAAATTGGGCTCTTGTCTAACACTCGGAAAAGAATTGTCTGAGGAGACATGTGCTGACAAAGCAAGAGATTTTATTGGGAAGGGCACCCAGGTGGAGAGCAGTAGGGTAAGGGAACCTAGGAGAAAAGCTCTGCCGCGTGGCTTGCAGTCTTGGGTCTTACGGTGATAGGATTAGTTTCAGGGTGGTATTTGGCCAATCATTCTAATCCAGAGTCTTTCCTAGTGGTGTACGCATCGCTCAGCCAAGATGGATGCTAGTGAGAGGGATTCTGGGAAGTGGATGGACACCCTGTGTCTCCTTTTGACCTTTCCCGAACTCTTCCGGTTGGTGGTGGCTTATTAGTTCCGTATTCCTTATCAGGATCTCCTGTCATAAAGCACCTCATGCAAATGGTTACTATGGTGCCTGGCCAGGGTGGGCGGTTTCAGTCAGTGTGCTTCCCCTAACAGATCCTTATAGGGTTTTTGGTGTATCTCCTGAATTTATTTTAAGGTCTTTTGCTTAGGTACTCCCTTTCAAAGAGCTGCTAAGATACACTTCCTAGAATGCTTTAGGTGTGTCATTTCTCCATTGTTAGGATCCCAGTCAGGTTCAGCAATAGGAACTGCCAGACTTGCTTCTGAAGTTCCATCTGGATCTGCTAGATGAAGCTGCTATGCTTGGGGTCCTCTCAGTATGTAGGGTTATGGTTTTTTCCAACTAAACAAATCTGAAGTTGAGAATGGCTTGTGCATCCATGGAAACCCAGCTCTTTGGCCATCTGCATTAAGGCCTCCTATAGGATATGTGCACAAAGAAGATTGCCCTACTCCAGAAGTGGCTCCCAGTCCAAATTGGGTGTCCTGTCAGGTCTTAGATGGTGATAACAAACCAGGCTCCTGTGACCTGGAGATTAACATAGAAACTTCTAATTGATTCTCATAAGTAGGGGAGACAGGAGACAGTGCATATGTTAGTGCATCCTGCTTGGCCAATGAGGGAGCTGGGTTGGTTGGAGGGGGTTTTAAGTTTTGAAATAGCATGTCCTCACTCTTGCTTTCTCCCTCTCCCTCTCAGAGAACAGGTTTTCCCTTCAGACCACTGTACCATAAGGCAGTAGCCATTTGACTGCTTTTCCTCTTAATGCAATAGCATAGATGCTTCTTCATATAGAATCTCATCATTTTCACCTGCTCTTTCACAAAACAATTCTAATTGCAAGATTGTATAATTAAGTGAGCCATTCAAAGGCCATAGCTCTCCTGATCCTAACATATTGAGACCACACACTATGACAATAGAATATCATCTGTTCGTTAGTCATAGGCTCACAACTATTTTTTGCCCATTTACTTAAGGTACATCCCAAAGGGCTTTTCTTAGGGACAGATGGAGTATTTCCCATATTTATAAGTTCAAGAACAATAAAACACAAAAAGGACAAGCAAATTCCAATGCCAGAGGCACATTAGGGTCCATCGTGAATGAGGGCAGAACAGGAACAAATGCAAAACAAAAGCAAGTGAACACAAAACAAAACGGAAAGAAATGGTTCAAAAATCAGATAGAGTTCAACAATTCGTGTGTGCATGCATGCTGAGTCACTCAGTTGTGTCCAACTCTTTGCAACCCCATAGACTGTTGCCTACCAGTCTCCTCTGTCCATGGGATTTTCCAGGCAAGAATACTGGAGTGGGGTGCCACTTCCTTCTCCAGGGGATCTTCCTGACCCAGGGATCAAATTTTCATCTCCTACATTGGCAGTCAGATTCTTTACTTCTGTGCCACCTGGGAAGCCCTTGAACAACTGCCCTCTCAAAAAGGGTACCATAAACAAATGGGCTTTTCCTTTAAGGAACAAAACACAAATTGAGAAGGGAAGATGTTTCCAGTTGTACATACCTGAGCAACTCACCCTACCATATCAAGCCTGTCGGTTCCCAAATGTTGATTCCTTGCTCCAACGGCCAAGCTCTGAGGCACCCAGTGCCGCTCTAGGGAATTTTGAAGAGAAGATCCTCAGGACAAATGGTCCTGGCAGCTGCTAGGGCCTTACGCTAAAATTCCCCAAGCAGGGCTGGTTGGTCACAAGTAGCAAGGCTCCTGGGTGGTTTCACCAAAAATTTGTTACTGAGCCTAAGATTGTTCTGCTCACTGCACAACAGGCCAATCAATCTGGAGACGAGTTGTTGGAGCAAGGAATTGTTAATAGAAAAGCTAGCAGACCAAGAAGATGGCAGAGTAGCGTCTCAAAAAAACCATTTTCCATCAGTCCAAATTTGGGCTCCTTATATATAGAAGAGGGGAGGGGAGAGGGACCCACTGTGGTGCATACCAGTGGCTGAGTGGGGCTGCTATAGCTCGTGTCTGCCTCACCCCTATTACAATCTCTACCTCTGTCATCACATATTTCCCTTTGTGTCTCTCTTTTTATAAGAGAGCATCAGTCATAGTAGATCACGTCCCATCCTACTCCGGTATGAACTTATTTTAACTAGCTATATCAGCAGCATGCCTTTTCTAAAGAAAGTCACATTTTGAGGCATTCAGGTTTATGACTTCATATATTTCTAGGAGACACAATTCAACCCACAACCATAACAAGTAGGAAGCCCAGGCAGAAAATACACACTGGGGAGTTATCAAAGTTTAAGGTATTATTTAAAGATACAGACCTGGATAAGAATGCCAAGGGAGTGAGACAAGCTCGTTTGTGTGCTCTGTGCCTTCGCCCAGGCAGTTGCCAAGCAAGGCCTGGCAGAGTAGTGTGCTGTGGAAACATGAGGTGTGCACACATACATTGCACCTTCTTGCCTTGGGCAAGTCTGAGTTGTTGCAGATCACCAAGACAGGTAGAGGCAGACTCACTGACAGGTAGACCAGCAGATCAGTGGATATGGCGCTGCTTTTGACCATGAATTGAGGAGACCCTCTGCTGGCATGAAAGGCCAGTTGAAAATGCTTCAGCTAGAACATCATGACCTTGTAATAGAAGTGGTCATGCTCTAGCAGGGTTTATTGGGTCGGATGCATGTAGACTCCACTACAGGTGCGGTAGGGGCACCTCCAACAGTGAGAGAAGACCAGGAAGCAAGGCCATTTGCCCTCTTGAGGTCAGGGAGGGAATGAGGAAATGGCCCCAGAGGCAATATTGCAGCTGCCTGATCTGCCTGCTCCTATCAAACCCTCCGCTAGGTGGGACAGTACATGCCTGGACAGATGGGCCAGCTGGGGCTACCCTACTAGGATCTAGGATGTGATACCTCCCCCAGATTTTCCCTCTGCCTTAATATAAGTGTCTGGATTTGGGGCCGGAGATGCTAGCCTCTGCTCACTCACACACCAGGCACCTGCTATTGGATGGTGCAGACCCCTCAGTTCAGCTGTCATCCAGGCCCCTACAGTGCCCTTCTAGGATGTAACAGGAGCAGGACAGGCACACAGCCATTAGCATGAGACCTTTACCAGGGTGTTTAGAGAGGCTGCTCAGCCAGTAGTCAGCTTGCAGGTGTCCTTGTGGCAGAGAATGCAGTGAGAGGCGGATCTTGGCCTTCTTTCCAGGCCCTCCAGGCACTTCAGCCTCAGGCCAGTGGGTGAGCTGGGGGCACCCTGGGGACAGGCAGAGGGCTGTGTCCCACAGAGCTCCAAGTCATCACTACAGATACCCATTTTCCAAGCCCAGGCCTCAAAGCAGCCGTAAACCTCTTCCCCTGTCTGCAGCCTAATGGCGGCAGTGTCTTCATAGGTTGCAGTCCATGGAGTTCTCAGATTCCCTTCAGTTTAAATAAAAAGTTTGAGGGCCAGTTCAGTCCTGTGCATTTTGGCTCCCTCGGTGATGATGGCTGGGCAGGGTCTGAAGACTTGGTCCTGAGGGCGCCTCCAGCTGAGATCTGCCTCTTTAGCTGAGCCAGGGCACTAGCAAGAGGATGCAGACTGGGGGCTGGATGAATGCTTCTGGGCACAGTAACCGATCCATGCAGTGACCCCTTCCTCTTAGCCAGGCCTGGAGCTTGAAGGGTGAAGGTTGACCTTGGGACCTTGCCTGTTTTTGTTAAGAACAGAGAATAACATTTGTTTTGGTGAAGGTTTACAGGAACATGGTGACCTGACTGTGACTTCACCTCAAGAACAAAGGATCTGACAACAAGAAGTTTGTAACAACAAACCATGGCCATCCCTCACCTTTCCTATAAAAGGGCTTTGCTGAAAGCTTTCTGGGAGTTCAAGGTTTTTAGGGCATAAGCCACTCATCTCCTTGCATGGCCCTGCAAGAAACCTTACTCTGCGCCAAGCTCCGACATTTTAGTATTGTTTGGCCTCACTGTGTGTTGGTCACATGGATTTGTGTTTGGTAACATTTTCACCAAAAAAACAAAAACAAAAACCCACCTCTGTACTTCTTCATGATTATTAAAGAGATCTGGTTACATGGACCTGAGAGGTACTGGAATGTCTTATTCTGAGTATAAGGTTAAGGAGCTTTGTGAACTGAATTGGGGCCCACCTTGATCCAACAATGTTTGACTGCAATAATGTCTAATTTTTACTCTCTAGGAGAATATGTCGTCATGACAACCCACTTCCACCTCAAGCGAAAAATTGGCTACTTTGTGATCCAGACCTACTTGCCATGTATCATGACTGTCATCCTGTCACAAGTGTCTTTCTGGCTCAACAGAGAGTCTGTCCCTGCCCGCACGGTCTTTGGTGAGTGTTGTTTTATGAAGAATAGGGTCAGGGGACATTTGCAAAGTGCTATGATGAACAGTCAGAGTAGGGGTAAGGATGGTAGAAGAATCATTACTGTAGTGAATGGGAGAAACACCTGAGCCTAGCATTAGTAACTAAGTCATCATACCTTGGTATGTTCAGCAACTGAATTATTAAAAGTGGGAATAAGAAGAGTATTGGAACATTAAGGTTTACTGAAATGCTTCCTATCTCAGTCTGGTTTGCTTCCAGAGCTGGAGAGGGATGGAACTTTCAGTGACATGGAGAGGAAATTAGTGGGCAGAGCTGGAGAAAGGGAAGGGGAGAAACTAAGCTGAAGACAGAGAAGTAGATTGGGGCTTTTTAACGACCCAGCTTTTTATATGACCATCTGACTTTGCTGCTTCCTCTCTAGCCTTTTTGAAAGTATGAATTGTCTGATATTCAGTAAGAGCTACAAACTTTGAAGGTTTTTACAAGAATACCTATAATTAGAGAAATTTTTTTCACTATGAATTGACTGTTGTCTAGGAAGAGATTTGTATAACTTTAGCACTTTTCCATGAGAGACTTAAAGCACATAAACTGTTTTCTGTACGTTTTTCTCATTGTAAGATTTTTTTTTAGGAGATAAACATTAATTGACTCTTAATCCACTAAATTGTCTCCACATACTTTGATATACTGAGTATTCCCAAAGAAGGCCAATATTTCCTACAGAGATCTTGAAGCTATACTGTGTAATTAAAGAATAAATGATGTTTCAGAAAGAAGAAGCATTTTAGGTCAGGTAGAAGAGGAGACAGTAGTGGAGAAAGAAAGAGAAATAATCTGTAAAGTAAGAAAAAAATGAGAAATGGTGTGATATCATGGAAATCAAAAGAGGCGAGTGTTCAAGAAGCAGGGAATAATCAACTGGGGTGAATTCTGTGTGTTTAGGTAAAATGCAGATAAAAACTGTATTTGGGATCATGATATGCTTGGTTGCTAGTGATTTGAAAAGAACAGCTCTAATGAAGTTGGGGGGTGCATAATCTATATAGGAGTAGATTAAATTTGCCCAATTTTTGGAAATGTTGCAAACTAGATGCCTTGAAAAAAATCTTCCTGTACAAAATCCTTTAAAAAAAACAAATAAAACATAGAAAACATTCTTTTTTAATATCTGAGCTCATAAATCAAACACTCAGTGGCCCAAATGGAAGAAGGAACTGAAAACTGGAATGTTAATAACATGAGCTGGTACTGTTGTAGCAGGAAAATGGATCAATGGATGGACTACTTATCTTGGTAGATAAGAGTTTGAGTTTTAAGGTTACACAAGAAAGGCTTTTAGCTTGAGTGAAATTAAGGGTTAGAACTAGGATTGTGGTAGGCTTAATAATGGTCCCTAGTGATACCTATATTCTAATCTCTGGAATTTGTGAATGTTACATTATATGACAAAAGGACTTTACAGATTTGTTCTAAGTTAAGAATTTTGAGATGGGGAGATTATCTTGCATTATCTCAAGCAACTTTAGTTGGGTGGGACAGACATACATTATCAAAGAAGCATACTAGACTTTTAGAAGTACTCAGAGGAAGGAAGAGGGCAGGCACAGAAAAGCTTTGTAGAAGAGTCTTGAAAGAGAAGCCCTGGGTGGCAGGCCTGGATCTTTTAAAATGCCAAACATCTTTTTCCATCCATGAAGTACACCAGATGCTTGATTGAGGGCCCTACCAGCTCTGACTAGCTAAGAACTCTTCACAAGATGACAGTTTTAATTAAGCCTTGGAGGCTAGAGTTCTAAACATCTCCACTGAGATATGGTACCTAAACACTTGTGTTGCAGTATGGTTCTCTTGATCCATGCTTTGGCACTGTTAACAATATACTGGTGTGGACAATTGCATTTGCTGATAACTATAAATTAGATAACTTGTTTGTTCCATGAATCACTTGCTCTGTGTGATGAGAGGATTACTGAGCCTTAGATCCATTCTCAGAGCTTACCAGGCTACAAATTCAGATTTTGTTATGAGGTCCTAGCTGTATAGCTTGTTCCTGACAGAGCTTAAATCGTCTTGTCACTAATCAGCCTTGACAATTCTCTGCTCAGTTTGTGTAAAGGTGCTCCTTTAGGGTCTCTTTGTTGAAACTCTATTAAGTTTTTGCCAGTCTGAATTTTGATTTATATAGTTAATGTGTAAGTAAGGTACTCAAAGAATCAAGATATGAAAGGAGGCTCCAGAGACTGCAGCACACGTGGCTGACTCTCTGGGTAGAGTTAATAGTTAATAGCCATCATCTGCTTGCTTTTTGATATAACATATCTCACCCCATTAGGACTACGTTCCATACCCTACTTGACCCAGGCTCATAAGGGTCACACTCTCCATCTTCTTGAGGAATCCAACACTTAGAAAGAGGTTCTGACTATTCCTTCTTACTAAATTCTGGATGGATTTGGGTACACAACTGCATCATCAAAATTCTGGAGGAGACTGTAGGGAATATTTATATAGATGGGAAGAACGAAGGCAAGGAGATATTAAGGAAATTGCCCAAGATACAAAACAGTAAGTAGTAGAACTCAGGACTTCCTACTTCTAGTGTAGGTATTCAAGACTGGGGCATCCCAGGTGGCTCAGCGGTGAAGAATCTGCCTGCCAATGCAGAAGACATGGGTTCCATCCCTGGGTCAGGAAGATCCCCTGTAGAAGGGAATGGCTACCCACTCTAGTATTCTTGCCTGGGAAATCCCATGGACAGAGGACCCTGGTGGGCTGCAGTCCATGGGTTTGCAAAAGAGTCAGACACAACTTCACAACTAAAAAAAAATAACATTTAAGACTGGAACTCTTACTAACAATGACAAAATTAGTGTTATATTATTATTAAAATGTGACAATAATTCAGTTCAGTTCAGTCACTCAATCGTGTCTGACTTTTTGTGATCCCATGAACTGAAGCACACCAGGCTTCCCTATCCATCACCAACTCCTGGAGCCTACCTACACTCATGTCCATTGAGTTGGTGATGCCATCCAACCATCTAACCCTCTGTCGTCCCCTTCTCTTCCTGCCCTCAATCTTTCCCAGCATCAGGGTTTTTTCAAATGAGTCAGTTCTTCACATCAGGTGGCCAAAGTATTGGAGTTTCAGCTTCAGTATCAGTCCTTCCAATGAACACCCAGGACTGATCTTTAGGATGGACTTGTTGGATCTCCTTGCAGTCCAAGGGACTCTCAAGAATCTTCTGCAACACCACAGTTCAAAAGCATCAATTCTTCGGCACTCAGCTTTCCTCATAGTCCAACTCTCACATCCACACATGACTACTGGAAAAACCATAGCCTTGACTAGACGGACCTTTGTTGGCAAAGTAATGTCTCTGCTTTTAAATATGCTGTCTAGGTTGGTCATAACTTTCCTTCCAAGGAGTAAGCGTCTTTTAATTTCATGGCTGCAGTCACCATCTGCAGTGATTTTGGAGCCTCCCAAAAATAGTCAGCCACTGTTTCCACTGTTTCCCCATCTATTTGCCATGAAGTGGTTAACAATATGTTAATATGTTAACCACAACACTATATAGTTCATATGCATATCTAAACTATGAACAGATTAGAAAAAAATTTTTAATATAATTTAAAAATGAGTAAAATAAAGTCTTAAATTTAGGTTAATAAACACCACCAAGAAAAAGAATCAATTGATTTAAAACCAAGCTCTGGTTTGGCAAAAACTCATAAGAAATAGATGTGAGAATAGTTTTGGCTGCTCATGAATTCAATAGGACCTAGACTGTGATGTAGCTAAAGGACAATTTTTCTACAATAGTTTGTTGTGTTATTAGGGGAATAGTGTCCACAATAAATTAAATGAAACTCCAGCTAATATCAGACCATGTCCTGAGTCTTAGCCTAAGTTCTGGTCTGTTGAGAAGGCATCTTACCAGAATGGAGAAGGAGGAGAAACAAAAGAAGGAGCTTGTCATGTTCTAGAGATGAACAGACTCACAAGGAATCATGGCCACTCTCTCCAACTTTCTGAAGTCCTGTCCCAGAAAGAAAAAATCAGGGTTTCTTTCTTACGTCTCCAGACAGTACCTCTGAGATCAATCAGTGGATTAGGAGTTAGAGGAAGGCAAGTTTCAGCATAAGGTAGACTTTTCTAATTAGAAAGCTCTATTACACTGAAATAGGTTACCTACAACCTAGTCTTCAATGGAAATGTTTAAGCTGAGGTTAAAGGGCAACTCTTAAATGCCATACTGGAGATTCCTATTCCTGTCATAATTGGGATGGGGTGGTTACTACGTAGAACCATTCCATTTTGACATTATCTGATTTTTTTTTTTTTTTTTACTTTAAAAGAGGGCATTTTGGGTGGGTTTAGCTCCTCCTTTCAAGGAGGAAGATGGTGATATCATCAGGTACACTCAATGTCTTTTAATGGCAACTAGTTCTTATTTTCTCTCTCCCTAGGTGTCACCACTGTTCTCACCATGACCACCTTGAGTATCAGTGCCAGAAACTCCTTACCTAAAGTGGCATATGCGACGGCCATGGATTGGTTCATAGCCGTGTGTTATGCCTTTGTATTTTCTGCGCTGATTGAGTTTGCGACCGTGAACTACTTCACAAAGCGGAGTTGGGCTTGGGAAGGCAAGAAGGTGCCAGAGGCCCTGGAGATGAAGGTAAGATACAGGAAAGGTGGGGGCTGGGAAGCATTCCCTGAGAGAACTGTATTGGAACCAGGAGTGGGCAGCCTGCAGCCTGTGGGAACTGGCCAGGGCTGTGTGCTATTCACTGGGGTCACCAATCCAATTCTCAACTGGAGTGCTTCTTGGCAGTGTGGAGTGTTTGCTGGGGGCAAAGAAAAGAGGGTTGGTATCATGGAGGGCTGATGCCTTGTGGTGAGGGATCAAACCTAAGTGTGATACTGCTGAACCCAAGGGGAATATGTTGTACTTACAAAGTCACCCAGAAGAGTGGTCTTTATCTTCCACCCAGAGAACAGTCTCTAGGACCACTTTTGCCCCTCATTTTGGCAGTATGTTCCCATTACCATCAAACAAAAATGATCATCATTCCTTCTATGTCTTTGCTTATTTTTACTCTCTACCTGGAATGTTCTTTTCTTATTTTCCTGCCTGATAAAGACCTGCTCAGTCTTTAAGAACCAGATGAAATGCTATTTTTCTCCATAGAAGCTTTCCAGAATCATGAGATAGCTTCAGCTTTTCTGGGGGTGGGTAAGGTTGCTCATGATATGAAAAGCATTTATTTGCATTAGAGCTATTTGTCTGCTTCCTCACTAGACTGAACTTATTGAGGGCAGGGACTTGCCTGCATTTGTCTAACTAGCTAGCATCTGTGTACAGCATCTGACTCATAGTAAAAGCTGAATAAATGTTAATTGGATTAATGGATGAGAAGAAAGAAAAAAATCCCAGTAAACCACCTGGAATTGGTAGGAATAGAAAAACATAAATACAGTAAAATCAGGTTTGGTATCCTTGACTGCTTTAAAAGAGTTGAGATCTCTAGCTGTAGATGAAGACTAACCCACAATGCTAAAAAGAATGGGCAGATGTGGCCCCAGAATCATGGAGAAGAGAAAACATAATGAAGATTTTTCAAACTGGAGGAATAGAATCCATAGAATATAGACTGGTGAGTTGGAAAATTTTTAGAATAGATCTTAACTATTTATTTAGATAAAATGTATTACCTCTTTGCTATAAATCATGAAGAAATAAGTATATTTCTTCTTCCTCCATCTACTCTACCATAGGAATTTCTTGGTTGGTTTTATTATTATTCTTAGTCTAGTTGTTAACATTTGTATCCTTAAAATATATTTTCCCATCTAATGCTTGATTCATCAGTTATAAACCAGATCTGTTGATCCCTCACCCACTGCAAGATATAAGGAAATTATTATACTTATCCTGCTTCTCACCTTTGCTTTCTACCAGTTCCTGTCATTGCTCAACTTTTGTTATACAACTGTTTCCACATTGTCAAGTTTTATAGTATTTACATGCTTTTATGCAGTCATAATTTCTGTATTTTACTACTCACAGTTCTATATTTAAAAAGATTCTCTTCTCAAAATAGTCCTCTTATCCATTTTTATGTTCATCGCTTAGTTACCTCAAGGCTATCCTCTGGAAGTTTCTTTAGGAAGTGTTCATGGGAACCATATTTCCTACTATCTTATGTCAGTAATGCCTAACATTACTGACAATCTTACATGTATAAAATTATCTGTCAGTTGTGTTTATACTTGAATTATATTTGGGCTGTTGTACAATTTGTGGGTTGCATTCTCTTTCTCTAACATCCACATAGACATTGGTTGCTATTTTCGGTTCTAGAACTGAATATTGTTATGAGGAAATTTAAAACTACCCTGAGAAGCTTTCACATAATGAGGAGATGATTTTATGGCTTAGAAACCCATATGCATGTGTCTTTTATTTACAAGGATAGATCTTGATCTATCTGTATGAATTTTTCCTAGGACAGCATGTTGCCCTTAACTCTATAGATTCACAACTGTCCTTGTTTCAGGAAAGCTTTCCTGAAACACATCTTTGCTCTGTTATCTTCCTAAAAGCACAGATTATACATATAATATAACTTTATAATCCTTATTTACCATTATTCTCTGGTAATTTCCAACTGTTCTTATCCATTTTATTTTTCTCAAGCCTGTCCTCTGTGTTTCTGAACATTTTCACCGTGTCTGTTCTCCTTCATTTCTATAGTAGTAGTATTTTTCCTTATATTAATTTTACGATTTCTGCTGACTTAGCTTTTAATGTATTCTGTTTGTTTTGTGTGTTGTTATGCAGTTCTTTATTGGTTCTTTCCCCTCATTGTAACGTATTTTGCATCAGTAACATATTCTTTTTCAACTGTTACTTGAAGTTGTATTAGAGGAGTTCTTTACTAACACTGCTATGTGTGAAAGTATCATTTTGGGGAGGGACTGAGACAATGAATAGGATAGTTGTGAGTGGTTGAGAATAAGTAGTTGAAAGTTAATAGTTTGACCATCATCTGTTATCTATATAAATTCTTATAAATAACCCACAAGAAAGACCTCTATGTATGGTGTAGTGTGTGCATGCTTGTGTGCATATGTGTAATATTGTACCCTTTAATGTTTCCAGTCTCTACCTCCTCACTACTATGTGGTAATCAAACAGTATTCCAGGATGTTCTCACTACCAGCCTGAAAACCATTTGTTTCAAAACAGAGGTCATTTGTTTTTCACTCAGGTCCTGCCATCCATATTTTAGGACTCTGTTCTTGGCCTGAAATCTAGAATATTAGGCATCCTCAATGTCTTCTTCACCCTGATCCAATTTTTACTGCATTTGGGAGTCCTTACGTTTTGGGGTGAGGGTTAAAAATACTTCCAATTTTCATCAAAGATGGAGTTTTGGTTTCATATATCATTTTCCTTATGTTGGTTGGTTCCAGAGAAGAAAAGGAAGCAAAGATGTCCTTATTCTGACATATTAAACTGAAAGACCCTTATTAAACAGATGTTTTAAGAGCAGTTTGCACTAACTACTGACATATAGCCTGATTTAACTAAGAAGAAATAGTGCCAAACTAACCTTAAGAAAATTCATGGAAAGTTTACTAGACTGGTAAAACAGGAAATTTACAGACTTTATCAAGACATCTAACTTTTTAAAATTATGTCTTCATGAAGAAGAAATAGCAGTTGAAAAAATATTACAATTATGCTGATGTAATTGGTTGACCAGTTGAAGTCAAATATAATCTGATTGATGGCTGGACATCAACCTGAATGGATATTGCTGTAATAAGCCACAAGGCTTTATCTTTCACCCTCCACAGATTCTTTACCATCTGAGCTACCAGGGAAGCCCTCTTAAATTCTGTCATCTGTGACTTAAATAAAGATACATAATATAAGAGATTCAAATTTGTAAGCTGGCATTAATAAAAAAGAGTATCTTTTGAAGTAAAGTCCAAGAGAATTTCTGAAGTTTGAAAGAATAGGCTGAAACCAAAAGGTTAACATTTCTAAATACAACAAATTTTTACACATATATTCCAAAAAAGTTCAGGGATAAAAAAGGTTAACAAAGATTTGCATGTTATAAATAAGATGCTATGATATAGGGAAAGAACACATTTAATGTAAGCCATCCATGTGGTGTAACTCTTGAAAAGCCAAATTTGATTTGAATCTGAGTTAGGAGTTACCTAGAACAAATGAGATGATAAACCCCTTTTATTCTGTACAGGTTGTACCATGTTTAAAATATGCTGTTCCAGTTTGGCTACTACAATGGAGAAAGGACAGATGCATTAAGGCAATGATGATTGCTAATTTCAGATATCTGAAAGGCAGTCATAAATATCTTATGAAATATGTGGTAGACTTGTTTTTTGTGATTGGAAAGAGATGCAGTGGTGGCTTGAAGGTAGAAAGAGCACTTGAACAGTGTAGCTGTCAAAAATGATAACTGTTTCTCCAATTCCAAGGAGTGCTGAAAATGAAAAAAAAAAAAGAAGAAGAACAAAAAGAATCATCTAAAAGTCTTCTGCAGAGATGGTGATCTTAGTATTCCTTCTTAGTTCTGTCAATCGATTTAAGTTATTGAAAGGATGTTGATGAGAGTTGAAAAAAACTATGAAATGTATAAAAATGGATTTCTAATATGCGGGTACTATGTTTTGTGCACGCTGCTACAGTATGAAGGAACTAACAGAACCACTGACCCACAGAAAAAAACGAAGTGCATTAAAAGTAAAAAACAGTACAATTTAACTATAACTTATTTTGCTTCCTTTAGAGAGACATATTAATCCTTATTTGCCTCATAAAACTAGAATAGGTGAGCACAAAACTGTTTAAAACTAATATTAATGATCCAAAAGTCTATTTCTGATCTGTACTATGGTCAAGGATTAGACAGAATGTGAGGGGAAAGATAAAGGAAAGGAAAAGAAGGGATAGGTAGGAACAAATACCTCATTTTCAAATGAAGACAAATGACTACCTTATAATAGCACTCAATGAACTGTGGGCTTCTGAGGAACAGCTACACATTTTATCACCACTTCCTTTAAAAATCCCACTAAAATGAGGGTAAAGAAATAAAACAGGTATAAACCCACAAGTACCAGGAGCACTGAAGAGGACTTTCAGTCAGACAAGAGATTGTAATGCATTTTTTTAAGAAAAATGAATGTGGAAAGACAGAATAAGAACTGATTTATCAAGTTGGAGAGAGATACAACCCTGGAGAAACTCAGCATTCAAGGTGCTTCATACAACAGACAATAAATCATGGGGGTGCAATTAAGGGGACTGAATAAAGGCCTGTGTACAGAGTAGTCAAGACCCCAGAGCCTGCCAGCATTTAAAATGTCAACAGCCAGAGGTATAGTTTCCTAAAGACCAGCAGAAGTTTCTTTTCTAAAGAAGCTGAATGTCTCCATAGAAAAGACCTTAATACAGTGACATTCTGGAGTATCCCATAAAATGACCTCCCTCCAGATAGCATAGTTTACCAGTCAACAAGCCCAGCTCAGGCACACTAAACATACAGACATCTTTTATGTTGCCAAATAATACTATGATATGAAGCATTATCAAAGTGAAATTTGTAATAGAGAAAAGTAAAGATTCAAAAAAAAACTCATCTTGGCAGGAACAGAAATAATTTAGGGAATTAAAGAGAACCTAAGAAAAACAAAAGTAAATCTTATCTTATATTTGTAAATATATCATATACATAAAATAAGGAGGATGCTAATATAAAAGGAAATCAGAGAATAAGGAAGAGCTTCTGAAATGAAAAATAACCACCAAGTGGTAATGAAGCCAATCCAGTAAGGAAGGGCAACAACCTCCATGAACACAGAAGACAAGCCACACAAGGGGTTCCATCCCCAAAACAAAGGCTGTGCCAAAAACCAAGAGGCTGCTTTGGGGACAAAGACCCCAGTGAAGGCAGTACTCTGCAAACAACTCAGAGGCCAGGCCTTTCTGGGGAAATGTCTCCAGGGTTTCACAGTGTAACGAGAAATAGAAGTTTCCACAGATGCTGCGGTTCTCTCTGTCCCAGCTGTGGGGTTGGTGGCCTGAGCTAGGAGAGGAAAAAAAAGCAGTTTTCACTCAGTTTCAGTTCCCTGCTCGAGGTGCTGACCCAAATCCCTGTCACAAGAGGGTCAGTCTGAATATACAAACCCTATTTGGTTGTGTGATCCTCTCAATAATTTGTGAAAAAAAGTGAAATTGTTAGTCACTCAGTCGTGTCTGACTCTTTGCAACCCATGGACTGTAGCCCATCAGGCTCCTCTGTCCATGGGATTTCCCAGGCAAGGATGCTGGAGTGGATTTACCATTTCCTTCTCCAGGGGATCTTCCCAACCCAGGGATCAAGCCTGGGTCTCCTGCATTGCAGGCAGATTCTTTACTGTCTGAAACACCAGGGAAACCCCAATAATCAGCTCTAGCTTGTTTCATAACTTTCATGGCTTTGCTTGATCTGTTAGCACTTTTTCTCAAGACATTGCAGCATTTCTGCCAGGCAGTATTTACGCATTTGTTAACGAAAATCAAGATATGACTAAAGATCAGAAGCTCAGTAGCAACCTATGTTGTAGCAGTGATGTCAGTCCATTGTCTTCAGAGAGTTAATGTTGAAAACAAAAGTCTTACTGATCAGACAAACATGGTCTGCTGAAGACACATGCACTTTTGTAGAGTTTAACATTTTGTGTTTTTCTGAAGAAAATATACATATATACATATGTTGCTTTATTTGAAACAAAATACAATGCATTTGAAAAAATAACTGCCAAAATGAAAGTTTCAATAGACATGGGAAAATAAACTGAAAAAAAAATCTTTCTACAAGTAAGGTAAAAAGGAAATAATTGACGAATGAAAAGAAGAGGTTAAGGGACTTAGGGATGAATCCAGGAAATTCATCCAACTCAGAACCTGCAGAATGAGTGAACAGAGAAATGGGAACAAAGGAAATTAGCAAAGAACTAATATAAGACATGTTTACAAAAGGAAAGATATAAGCCTCCAGATTGAAAGTGTTCTCATAGGCCCACATAAAGTCACATCATCTTGAGATTTTAGAAAACCAGGGATAAATGGTAGACTAAAGAGATTCTAGAAAGGCAATAAGTGTTATTTACAAAGAAATGATTAGCAGAATGGCATCAGACTTCCATTGGATGCTGGAAGACAGTGGAGCTGTAAATCTAGATCTGAAGGACAAATGATTTTCAATCTTGAATCCTATGCCTAGTCAAAGTATCACTTAAATGGAAAGGTAGTTATTTTCAGACCTGCTAGAACTCAGAAATGTCACTTCTCATGGATTCCACCTTAGGAGAATACAGGAGAACATGTTCTATTAAAACGAAAGTAGAACGAAAAAGAGAAAGACACTGGACCAGAGAAGAGGGTATCCTACAGAGGAGATAGATGAAGGGAATTCCTAAGATGAAAGCTATGTAGCAAGCAAACCTGGAGAAGAACCCAGTGCAATTTGTAGCAAGAGGCTAGAGGTATTTATCCAGTCCTTTATAATGATGTTACCATTGATTATTGATTGCACTAGAAAGATTGCTATAATTGTATGGAAGATGGAGGAAGGGTTGCATAAGTGAGGTAAATCAGCATGAAAATATGAATGGTTATGTATAAAACTGATAGCAGTATAAGCATATTACTTAGAAATATATAAATATTAGAAAGTTTAGAAAATTAAAATAAAGATAGAAAGTTAAAAATAATTATGTTGTAGGACAAGGTTGGGGTACAGGCATTATAAGTTTTTACATTTATTTCTTTTTAACTATGTGCATTATTACCTAGATTATATTTTTTGAAAATTAAAAGTAAGAGCAAATTAAAATGAAGAAATAAAACTATATTTTTAAAAAAGACAGTTATTATTCTTAGAAGTTCTTTTAAAATATAAATTCTTACCTAAATTTTGGAAACACAGTGATTCTTATGCTTTTTTCTTATTTTCAAATAAGAAATTTGAATGCTCTAGAATAACGTTTTATTTTACATTAGAAAATACTCAACTTCCATCCATAATTTGGAAAAGTTTAGTTTTTTATCATTAATGGCTTTTTAAAATTTCTAGCATTCCTGTAAAAACAGCCATAAATCAAGTCACCACTTGGTATGTTCTCTCTGGGGTGAATGATATTCACTCTGGGTTAATTTGTATTCATAAAGTGGTAGCCTTCTCACCCTTTTCTACAGTAGATATAAATGCCCTGACAACAAACATACTCTATCGCTGATGAGTTGATTGAAACAGAAACAAACAGGGGGATCAGTCAAGATGGCAGAGAAGAAAGACCCAGCAATCACCTCCTCTCAAAAGCACACCCAAATCACAACTATTTGTAGAACAACCATCCATGGAAAAGATCAAAATTTACCAGAAAAGACCTTCTACAACTAAAGATATGAAGAAGGAACCAAACAAGACAGGTGGAGTTGTGATATAGGCAAGTCTTATACCCAGGGTGGGCAATCCACAAACGAGAGGAATATTACCATTACAGAGGGGAGGAGTGAGGGGTCTGAGCCCCAAGGTGGGCTCCATAACCTGTGGGTCATATGCCAGGAAAATGAACCCCCAGAGCATTTGGCTTTGAAGACCAGTAATGCATACAATTGAGAGTCCCAGAGAGCTGGGGGAAAATAGAGACTTCACTTACATGCTCTGGGATTCAGGGCAAAAGCAGTAATAGGAGGCTGGGTCAGACCCACCTGCTGATCTTGGAGAGTCTCCTGGAAAAACCAGGGGCAACTACAGCTCCCCCTGGGGACATAGACACTGGTGGCAGCCATTCTGGAGAACTCATTCTACCATGTAGACACTGGTGCTGGCAAACTCCATTTTGGAATCCTCCCTCTAACTTATTAACCTTAGGACCCAGCCCCGCCCTGGGCCAACAAGTCTGTAGGTGCCAGTTCTAGGACACCTCATACCAAGCAAATAACTGGGCATGGACACAGGTCTACCCACCAACAGATAAACACAGAGTCGGACACGACTGAGCGACTTCACTTTCACTTTTCACTTTCATGCATTGGAGAAGGAAATGGCAACCCACCCCAGTGTTCTTGCCTGGAGAATCCCAGGGACAGGGTAGCCTGGTGGGCTGCCGTCTCAGGGGTCTCACAGAATCAGACACGACTGAAGCGACTTAGCAGCAGCAGCAGCAGCAGATAATATTTGAGTCTCATCCACTCTTTCCTTTCTCATCCACTGGCCCCAGGTCCATCCCCACATATGGTCTGGATATCCCCTACCCTCTCTTGCACCTGCATTTTCTCCCCATTACTTCTCTTGCACCTGCATTTTCTCCCCATTCTATTGGCTTACTGACCTCTTACTAATCCAGCATGTTCCCTTCCTCTTTTGAAGTCACTTGACTCAGCATTTGTGCCTTTCTGTGTTTTTTTCGTGTTCTCCCTTATATTTTAGTTTTCTCTTATTTTAATTAATCTTCATTAGACAGCCTAAAATTTATCATCTTAACTGTTTCTAATAAGCATGTTCACAGTATTGTACAAGCAACTTTCAGAACTTTTTCATCCTGCAAAACTGAAACTCTATCCCCATGAAACCAGAAATTCCAATCCTCCTCTCCACTCACCCCCTGGCAACCTCCATTCTACTTTCTGTCTCTAGCAATCTGACTTCTCTAAGTACTGAATACAACTGGAATCATATTTGTCTTTGTGACTGGCTTATTTTATTTAGCATAACATCCTCAAGGTTCATTCATGCTATAGCATGCATCAGAATTTCCTTTAAGGCTGAATAATATCCCATTGTATGGATAGACCACGTTTTCTTCATCCATTCTTCTCTCTATGCATACTTGGGTGGCTTTCATCTTTTGGCTAGTGAGAATTATGCTGCTATGAACATGGGTGTGCTCATATCTCTTTAAGACCTTGCTTTCATTTGAGGTGGGCAATATACTCCAAAGTAGAATTGCTGGGTCATATTTTAATTTTTTGAGGATCTGATGTACCATTTTTCATAGCAGCTGCACCATTTTACATTCCCGACAGCACATAAGGGGTCAAATTTCTCCATATCCTTGTCTACACTTGTTATTTCCTTTTTTTATTGTTACTGTTATTGTTCTTATTTTTAATAGTAGGCACCCTAATGGGTATGAGGTGGTATCTCATTTTGACTTTCATTTCTATTATGATTGGTGATATTAAGCATCTTTTCACATCCTTATTGGCCATTTCTATATCTTCTTTTGAAAAATGTCTATTTTAAAACCCATTTTAAAAATTGAGTTGTTTGGGTGTAAAAATTGGGTCTTTGTCTGATTTGTCTTTGAATCTAACATAGTATACACTCCATTACTTTACCCACTTCTGAAAACTGGGGTTCAGGAAAGTTGGATGGATGTTAAGTTAACACAGTCATAGGACTTAATCTGCATATACTTTGAGGTCCTGGAGGTCTCAAGTACATTCAGGGCTTCAACTAACCCTCTAATTAGCACTTCTGAAAACAATTAACATGAACGTGATCTGAGAAAAACTCTCAAGTTGGACATGCATTAGTCCATAAAAGTTTTCACTACCTCATCCCCAGTCCACATGAGGTAGCTTTCTAGAAGGAAAAGTGTCCTGCCCTGAGGTCAAAATGCTTGGAGGAATTTGGAAAAGTGAGTTTCAGTTTGGTGGTATGGGAATTACTCCAGGATGAACTATAGAGATATTCTATATATCTCTGTATAGGAGAAGTCATACTAGATAGGAGAGGTCACACTTCTCAAGAGTTGGAGAAGACTCTTGAAAGTCCCTTGGACTGCAAGGAAATCCAACCAGTCAATCCTAAAGGATATCAGTCCTGAATATTCATGGGGAGGACTGATGCTGAAGCTGAAGCTCCAATACTTTGGTCACCTGATTTGAAGACCTGACTTGTTGGAAAAGACCCTGGTGCTGGGAAAGATTGAAGGCAGGAGGAGAGGGGATGATATAGGAATAGATGGTTGGATGGCATCACCGACTCGATGGACATGAGTTTCAGCAAGCTTCAGGATTTGGTGATGGACAGGGAAGCCTGACGTGCTGCAGTCCATGAGGTCGCAGAGAATCAGACACAACTGAGCAACTGAACTGAACTGATAGGAGAGGTCAAGACTCAGCAGGAATAAATTAGAAATCACATGAAGAATCTTCAGTTGGGGGGTCAGGTTTCATTCTGTAAACATCTATAATGCAGCTAAGAGCCCAGCATTGGCTCGAGAGGTAGGCACAGAATCATAGCTTGGTCAGAGTTAAGTGACTCTAGTTTGTGTCTATCAAATTCCAGGGTGTAGAGAAGTATTAGAAAACTAGATGCAGAAATGTGAATTATTAACCATTAATCTCTGCTTCCTGTTTCTGTCTTCTCAGCACTACAACTTTTGCTTTGATTTCCCTTCTTTGACAATTTAGGTAAAAATTATAGTGGCTGATTAAAAAGTTCCATGATGGAAAGGGCGAGGGAAATTAAAAGGTAATTTTCTTTTATTACTTAAAAAATCTGTGATTAAATCAACTGCTGCTTCTCTACGTATAGAACACAAAGTGCCTACAGAGCTAAAGAAAGTGTTTGCTGTTCAGAATGATTATTTCAAAGACTTGGTCATAACCAGCTTATAAGATGACTAAATGAAATAATATATGTGAGTGTGAAAGCTTCTAGCAAAGTCAGGGTAGTGGGTTTTTTTCTTTCTTTTATTTTATTTTATTTTTTGTCTAACCATGAGGAAAAAAAGAGATTAGTAAGCAAATGAATAAGTAAGTAGGCAAACAAGTGAAGTGCTCCTTTATTTAATAGCAGAGGCATTTAGCAGCAGGCCTCTATTCACACAATGAATTTGCTAATTATAAGTGAGTCCCATGTAGTATTTAAAGCATTTACAAGGTTGTTAGACTCCCTTAGAGTTCTGTCCCCCTTCCACTTGTAGCAATGTAACTACAATCCTCAAAGAGAAAGAATGGTTTTGCTTTTTAAGTGTCCTATTAGTCAGACTGTTCATTTACTTAAACCAGCACCCACTTCTTTGTCCCTCTTACCCTCCCTGATGAAAACCCTGAAGCCAGCACAGACAGGCCTTTATCATGTACACTCTCATCTACCTACAGCAGACTCCTTGTCATTCCTCAAAGTAGCAGTGCCCTTGACCTGTGCATTGCCTTGGCTACATCTTCATCTGGTGAGCTCCTGCTCATCTTTCATGACCCAGCTCACCATCCTCATTGCCTTCTCTGAGCCACCTTTTCCAGCACCTGAAGGTACTTTGCCCCTCCCTCTACTGAATTCCCCTCACCCTTTTGTTCATATCTCTTAGAATTCTGATCACATTATATGGCAATGGTGTGTTCACAGGGCTCTCCCCCTGCACCCCCCCCCCCACCATTGGACTGCAAACTCCTACAAAACAAGGAGTGAAACGGACAACTTTTAACCTTCCCATCTATCCTGAAACATCTAGCGTAGTTCTTGGCCCAGTAGATATTCAGTAGCTGTTGGGCAAAAGTTATTATTAGGACCAGGAAGATCAATGGCAGTGTGGTCTAAAGAAAAATGAGTCAGAAAATGGGGGGGACTCGGAAGTAAAGAAGAAAGGAAATAGATTAGGAGAAAGGGGGTCAGTAGGAGAGGGCGGGAGTAGAGAAATCCAGGAAGGAAACACGTGCAAAGAAGTAAAACAGATGCTGGGAAGCAAAGTCACGTTGAGAAAGAAAAATTCGAGGTATGTGAAATCAGGGCAACACATTGGTCATCACTTTCCATCAAATACTCTTGGGCATTTTCAAAGCTCATCTGTCCCCACTTTTCCCTTAAAACAAAGAGGGATGAAAGGAAGAAAAGGCCAGAGTGGGAAATGAGGCAGCAAACACTATGAGCTCAGCACTCAGACTATGCCCTCAGCCACTGCCTTTGGCCTCTCCTGTTCCTCAGCCTCTCTCTTCTGACCCAGGCCTGAGCTTTGTCACCTTTTCTCTTTTCTACATGGGAGGTCCATGTATATACAAGTCATATATGTGAGAACAAATGGACACATTTGTGTATGCTTATTTATCATTGAGGTTTTTTTTTTTTTTTTTTTTTTTATAATCTGGAAAAGCAAAGATCAGAGTCATAGCAAGCCCCCAGGATCCCTGCCTGTGCTGTCAGAGGGAAGCAGACGGAAGTTCCCTAGAGAGGCTGTTGCAGAGTCAGACACAACTGAGTGACTGAGATGAACTGAACTAGAGAGGCTGTAGCTCCTGCCTGCATGAAGGGTTATAATGATGCATGTTAACATGCTGTAGAATGTATGTCTTTAAGACAAAATGACTTTCAGACTCACCAAGCTCTCTTCCTCACAGGAGATGTGCCACTTGATGGTTGAAGCCTTTTGGAGTTATGTCTCGGGTAACCAAACAGTGTCTCATACCTATAGAACAGTACAGTGCAGCCCTGGTTAAAAGTTGGGAGCCCAGATGGCTAGTGTGGGCTCTGCCACAGTCTGAAGCTGAGTTTTCTCATCTGTCAAATGGGAGTAATCTCACACACTTACGTCGTACGGTTACTGTGAGGATCAAGTCACATGATTGCATAGGATCCTACACATGACCAAGATTTCAGTTTTCCAGTTATTTCTACCACCATTCTTTCATCTGATCCTCTCAACAACCCTGCCAAATATTTTGATCCTCATTTTACAGATGAAGAAACTAAAGCTCTAAGGGGAGAAGTCACTTGGCCAAAGGCACAATAGCTAGTAATCCAGGATGATGCAGATTTTGTTTTCAAAGTCATCTTCAATTTATTCCTTTGTACAAAGCTGGCTACTCAGTGCTATTGGCTTCATGGCCCCTCTTTCCTAACTTCCCTCATGTCTCCTCCTCCCCACAGCCTTTGAAGGTATTCTATATAGTGAATTAATTAGCTTTCCTTTTGTCCCCCCATTCTCCCCTACTTTTTCTGGCCCTTAGAAGAAAACACCAGCAGTCCCGACCAAGAAAACCAGCACCACTTTCAACATCGTGGGAACCACCTATCCCATCAACCTGGCCAAGGACACTGAATTCTCTGCCATCTCCAAGGGCGCTGCTCCGAGCACCTCCTCCACCCCGACAATCATTGCTTCACCCAAGACCACCTATGTGCAGGATATCCCGACTGAGACCAAGACCTACAACAGTGTCAGCAAGGTTGACAAGATTTCCCGCATCATCTTTCCTGTGCTCTTTGCCATTTTCAATCTGGTCTATTGGGCTACATATGTCAACCGGGAGTCAGCTATCAAGGGCATGATCCGCAAACAGTAGATAGTGGTGGCACTGCAACCAGAGCACTATATACCCTAGGAAGCATCCAGGCACCCAAACCCCAGGGCTCCCCTTCATGTGTTTCAGGATTCTTCTTTTATAACCCTCTTACCACGCCATGACTCTCAGTTAATATTTAGGAATCTCAGTGAAGAAACTGAATAACAGAAAAAATTACTTGTCCCTCTAACATTGCTAAGTATGTCCCGATTGGAGCCAAACACTGCCATTTGTCCAGTTGCTTATCTTAATCTGCCAGTCTCCCTCAGCTGAGGGCATGGCATGTAATTTACTGCACTCTGCCCACTACAGGAACAACAGGAGACTCTACAGCCTGCAGTGAGAGCCTTGGCTATTGGATAGGTCCAGACTGAGGTGGATTGTTGTCCAGATCAGATGATTCTGACTCACTAGGGAGCTAGCCTGGGTCCCCAGTGGTCCTGCCTGCCCCCTCTCCTGCCCACAACAGGGCCCACTAGGCATAAGTACTGATAGCAAAGGCAGGAGCCAGTGCTAACCTCTGAAGATGGCCTGAAACCCCTTTATTGGCTTAGAGGTTAGTGTGGACAATTGAGGCTTACTGCTGTCTACCATGTATTGCCAAAACAGATGGAACCAGGTAGGTCAGCCTGGCACCAAGATGACGAATACCTGCCAGGTCTAGACCCTCAGGAAAATAGTACCTTCTTTGGTATATCTCTCCTCCAGAAAGCCCTTTTCTCTTAAGCCCTTTGAACCTGTTGTAGCCAGCGGGACATGGCTTAGCTTGGACTCATTACTGCCTACAAACTCTTTAGTAAAAGGATCAGGTATTTGTTTTAATTTATACTAAGAAGGGACATATGCAACAAAATGAGATCAAATGTCTAGTTTTTTTTAAAAGATTAGAAAGATATGAAAGTCATCTTCTAGCCAAGGCAACTCATCAAATACTGGATGGAGTGAGAAATTTGGGCTTGGTGGTAGTTGAGGCTTGAAGACTGGCTTGGAAAAGAGGGCTACTGGCAGGTGAAAGTCAAGTTCTTCTTTCCATACCCTCCACACTCCAGACCCTAGCCCAAGATCTTTTCTCCTACTTGTCAGGGACCTCTGGTCCTCTCTTGATGCCAATATTAAGAGGGATGAATTGGAGTCTACTTTACTTTTGAGTCAATTAAATCATTAACCTTATTATCAGTTTGATAATATATTATTTAAAGGATTCGATCTCATTTGTTCTTAGCATGAATAAAAGGGACAGTTATAATTGTAAATTTTGTATAAAGTAGACAAACTCAGTTTCAGATGTTTGAATGACTCACCAAGGCTCCTTACAAGTGTCTGTAATAGAGAACTATCATGGACCCCTTTCCAAAGGCCAACAGGAAGATAGGACTGAGAGTTCAGGTCCATCTAGACCTCAGAATCAGCACCATCTCAACAGGCATGCTGGGTCCTCAATGCAGTTTGGTTGGACACCAAAAAGATTTTTAGAAAGTCACAATGTGTTATCCAAGGAGACCACTTCTTGTCGCCATGGTTCAAGAGAATGAGATGAAGATGGCAGCCCCAGCCACTAGTCCAAAGTATCCGGGAGCCCCTTAGTAATGCCACAGAGGGCACCAAAAGGAGATTCTCCCTGCCCACCCCCTGATCAGTGCTCCTAAGGGGTCTATCATTAGCTGCTGGTTGCCTTTTCACCCATCCTTCCCCCATCTCCTGCTTCCTTGCCATTGCTGGGATAATGCATGCCAGTCCCATTATTCCTAAGACTGTGTCTGTAGGTAAATTCATGACTATAAGAGTGTAGTGTCGTGGCTATGTGGGGATGGGGGGTGGGGGGGTGGGGCTGTTAATGATTGTCTTGTTCATGATTGTCTTAAGGAATTTAGAATGGAAGCCTGACCTTTACCTCTCTGTAGAAATTGTGTTTCCAAATGCTTTGGTGCAATGTTTAGTGGCTGTTTATTAAACTCTTTCTGAATTGTACTCAGGCTAAATAACTTTTTTTTGGACACTCTTTGACTAACACAAGCCGTAGTCTGTTTTGGGCTTTCACTCCTATTCTCGTGCCACCCTTACTTAACACCATTGGAATATGCTGGGGAAAAGGTATCCCAAGAACAAGAGATCTATTACAGCAATCCAAAATGGAACCCATGTGAAAAGACTGCTTTGATTGACTCAGGGGTCTCATTACCCAATATGACAGAGAAGGAAACACTTGTATTGCTTCCTCCACTAAATTCACCCACTCCCAGGAAATAAGAGAAAGGTCTTTTCTTTGTAATTGAAAAGGCTTTTTCCCCCCTTTTCCATTGATTATTATTTTCCTTAGGCAATAGTTCTCCACAGGTAATAGTTACTAGGCAGAGAGAGAATAAGTGTCTAATTGGTTAGTCTATGTGTTGGGAAATAGATGATGACCTTTATCTGTTACAGAGTTAAGAAAAATCTGGGAAATTATCTTATGAGATGTGCTTGAGGAAATCACTGGGCTTCTAAGGGATGGGGAAAATTTCCTTAGGAGAGCATTTTGAGTCATATAAAAGGTTTTCTTGGGTGAAATAAGACCAGAGACTTGAACAATTTAAACCTCAGTGCATGTTCTAGCCATGTGGTCATCTGATTGATGCCGTCATACTACAGCAATTTCATAATCCTTGACCAATTCAATCATACCCCCCAAACAACCATGAGATACAGGCTCCTTAGCAAAGTTGCCTGCTACCCATATTTAAATGTTTCCTTGAGAAACTTCTAGGACCAGTTTTCCTCTGAAAACTATTTCTTGAGTTTTATGGGAAAGCTGAAGCTGTTCTCATCAGTAATTCTGTTGCTGAGGTTCCCTAGAGTTTGAAACCTTACCCCAAACTGGGACCAATATTGTGAACTTAAGAATCTTATGGTAATAAGAGCTTCAGAGACATACCCCTAGCAGTTCTAGAGGCTACTACAAGAATGTCTAACAAAGTGTAGGCACTTAATACGTATTTTTGAATTGTTGTTGTTCAGTCTCTCAGTCATGTCCGACTCTTTGCAACCTCATGGACTGCAGCACACCAGGCTTCCCTGTCCTACACTATCTCCCAGAGTTTGCTCAGATCCATGTCCATTGAGTCAGTGATGCTATCCAACCTTTTCATCCTCTGTTACCCGCTTCTCCTCTTGCCCTCAGTCTTCAGAAGAGCCTGGTGGGCTACAGTCCATGGAGTCACAAGAGTTGGACATGACTGAGCAACTAAAACCTTATTTATGATTAAATAAATGCTAACCTAGATGAAAGGTATGTGGGGTGGGGTGGAGGTTCTTCAGGGTGATGTTGGAAAGGAGACTAAACCATGATCAGTGGAGACTGATGGAAGCAAACAAATGGAATATGCAGCCCTCTAAAGCAGCATCCAAGTGTTAATAAATGTACACTATCACTTAAAATAGCTTTTTCCCCCTACTGAATAATTGTATGCTCCTATGGACTTTTAAATCTGAGGTGTTCGTGTAATGACCTTTTAGTTCCTCATGCTAAAGTATGGTGGGCAGGAGAGCAAGGCATGACTGGGCACCAGGATGCATCTGTGTTATGATACCCTTCAGAGGGCTTCTCACACTGATCTTGGGAAGGAGGCCCTCTGAAAGTCTGACTCCTTCCTAGAGGTCTAGCAGGAGATGGGATGAATGAGAAGGGAAATGGAAGAGGAAGAAAGCATTGGGGAAAATTCTGTCAATGGGGTCTAGAATTGCAGCAAGAATCTCTCTTCAGTCTCAATAGCATCTAATTACACAGGCTCCCTTTTCCCTGGAAACATCATTCATGTGACCGTCCGCTGCACTGAGGCTAAAGGCACCTGCCCTTGTTGACCATGAAAGCTACTGTCTGGAACCTCCTGCCTTTTCCATCACAGAGCGCCTGGGCCTTGTCTACCTTGCTTCTGCCTAAGCTCCAACAATTTGATGTTATGAGAAAAACACTGAGACAAATGAACACCTGAATTTCAGTCAGGGCTCAATTCCATATCAATTGCTACATGAAATCAAGCAAGTCCCTCCCCTGAGCTGAGAGTTTCCCTATTAGTAAACTGGGGTTCTGATGAGAGCCAAGTCAACGTAAGCGTACACTTTCTAGCAGCTTCCCTGGTGGTCCACTCTGCCCTGAGTGTCACCACATCCTGGGCACACCCTTCCCCCCACCCCCACCCAGCCCACCTGGGGAACAGAAACACCACCCTTTGATTGCCTATCATGCAACTCTAGATGGATTGGCAGCTTCAAAAGAATTTGATTAAACACCAAACACGGAAGCTAAGAGGCTAAACGTTGGAATGCAGGGGCCAAACTCTCAGGTCTAATAGTGACCTCCTTACCACTACCACTGCTACCCTCATCCTTGGGCTGAGCTTCATGTGGTGGAGTCCTGCATCATGATGCACAGTGCCATTAATGGTCCAGCATTAGTCCCAGCATGGGAAAAGTTGGGTCCTACCTTGACAAAATTAAGCAGGTGCTGCTACCAGGCAAGGAGCCCCTAGGGATGCCAAGAGTACAGATTGGGAACATGAAACACCCCATCTTCGTTTTTTTCCTCCAGAAGTTCAGCTTAGTGGAGAACAGAAACTCTTAGATGGGAAGTCCCTAAACTTCAACAGAACTCATAGGATCTGTACACACCATCTCTTCCTTCCCTTGAGACAGGCAAAAGGTGGCCTTCCTCTGTCTCAGGCCAGTCCCTCTTTTATTCTTCATGTCAGCTCCTCTTTTCTAAAGGAATTCTATGCTGTTATCTTCTTTCAATGAAGCTGTTCTTGCTGAGTCACCACTGCCCTGGTTACTAAAACTTAAAGGCATGTTTTATTTTTTTTTTTTTTTTTTTTTTTTTTTTTTTTTTTTTTTAATTTTATTTTATTTTTAAACTTTACATAACTGTATTAGATTTGCCAAATATCAAAATGAATCCGCCACAGGTATACATGTGTTCCCCATCCTGAACCCTCCTCCCTCCTCCCTCCCCATTCCATCCCTCTGGGTCGTCCCAGTGCACCAGCCCCAAGCATCCAGTATCGTGCATCGAACCTGGACTGGCAACTCATTTCATACATGATATTTACATGTTTCAATGCCATTCTCCCAAATCTTCCCACCCTCTCCCTCTCCCACAGAGTCCATAAGACTGTTCTATACATCAGTGTCTCTTTTGCTGTCTCGTACACAGGGTTATTGTTACCATCTTTCTAAATTCCATATATATGCGTTAGTATACTGTATTGGTGTTTTTCTTTCTGGCTTACTTCACTCTGTATAATAGGCTCCAGTTTCATCCACCTCATTAGAACTGATTCAAATGTATTCTTTTTAATGGCTGAATAATACTCCATTGTGTATATGTACCACAGCTTTCTTATCCATTCATCTGCTGATGGACATCTAGGTTGCTTCCATGTCCTGGCTATTATAAACAGTGCTGCGATGAACATTGGGGTACTCGTGTCTCTTTCCCTTCTGGTTTTCTCAGTGTGTATGCCCAGCAGTGGGATTGCTGGATCATAAGGCATGTCTATTTCCAGTTTTTTAAGGAATCTCCACACTGTTCTCCATAGTGGCTGCACTAGTTTGCATTCCCACCAACAGTGGAAGAGGGTTCCCTTTTCTCCACACCCTCTCCAGCATTTATTACTTGTAGACTTTTGGATTGCAGCCATTCTGACTGGTGTGAAATGGTACCTCATAGTGGTTTTGATTTGCATTTCTCTGATAATGAGTGATGTTGAGCATCTTTTCATGTGTTTGTTAGCCATCTTTATGTCTTCTTTGGAGAAATGTCTATTTAGTTCTTTGGCCCATTTTTTGATTGGGTCATTTATTTTTCTGGAGTTGAGCTGTAGGAGTTGCTTGTATATTCTCGAGATTAGTTGTTTGTCAGTTGCTTCATTTGCTATTATCTTCTCCCATTCTGAAGGCTGTCTTTTCACCTTGCTAATAGTTTCCTTTGATGTGCAGAAGCTTTTAAGGTTAATTAGGTCCCATTTGTTTATTTTTGCTTTTATTTCCAATATTCTGGGAGGTGGGTCATAGAGGATCCTGCTGTGATGTATGTCAGAGAGTGTTTTGCCTATGTTCTCCTCTAGGAGTTTTATAGTTTCTGGTCTTACGTTTAGATCTTTAATCCATTTTGAGTTTATTTTTGTGTATGGTGTTAGAAAGTGTTCTAGTTTCATTCTTTTACAAGTGGTTTGTATTTTCTTTATAATTAAAGGCATGTTTTAGTTATCTTACTTGACCTGTCAGCAGCACTTGACACCGTTGAGCATGACTTCTAATAGCCTTGCATTTTCCTTCCTGCTACCTCTCCATTTCTGTTTTTCCTGTTCAACTTCTCCCATCCCTTCCTACACTGTTTTTTCTCTTGTCTCCTCACTCTACACACTCTCCCTGAATGATCTTATCTGTCCTGATAGCTTCAGTTACCACATATTTCAAGTATCTTTTGTTGTGTAACAAACCAGCCCCAAATGTAATAGCACAAACAACAATCATTTAGTATTCCCATGGGCCAGGAATGTTGACGGGGCAACTAACACATGACTTATCTCTATTCTGTGATGCCTGGGACATCAGATGGGAATACTCAAATGAGTGGGGGGTGACCCAACTGACTACAACATATGAGGATGGAGGATCTACTTTCAAGCTCCATGTGGCAGGGGATTTGGTGGTGAGATGAAGGCATATTAGTTACCCAGTTCTTGTCCTATTCAAGAGGGAAAAGAGTCCTAAACTGAGAAGAGGAGGGCATTCTGTGTGCCCTTCCATGGGGTGGGGTCCTTCACTCACATGTCTAGCAGCTGGGCTGTGATGGTTGAAGGACGGTTCAACTAGTACTATTGACTAGAGCATCTATATATAGCCTTTCCTTATGTCTTCCAACAGCATGGCAACTAGGTCCAGAAAGGGAGCATCTCCAGAAGGGGCCTGCAGAGTACAAGTGTTCTAAGAGAACCAGGTAGGAAGCCACATGGCTTCTGCCATCCTCCTATGAGGGGTAGCTGCATTCTGTTGGTTACAACAGAGTCACTAAGGCCAGGTCCGATTCAAGAGTTTGGGCACAGACCTCATCTCTTAATGGGAGGAGTGTCAAACAATTTGCAGACATGCTTGAAAACCACCACATCTACTTCATGATGATGACTGCCAAGTCAATATCTCTAACCTAGTTCTTTCACATCAAATTTAACCTGTTAAAAGCAGTACTCTTTAATTCCTCAACCCACATAATTTTTCCCCTGGACATTCCTTTATCAATAAGTAGAAGCATCATTCACCTAGATGCTCAAGTCAAAAATTTAGCAGGAGTTACTTACACCTCTCTCTCATCCCCATATCTAGCACATCTGACAATCTTTTGTACTCAGCCTCTAGTTTAAATCCCATGTTGTACCCCCTTGTCTTCTCTTCCAAACTAGAACTCCAGTCTAACCTTTCATCATGATCTCTCACCTAGATAACTATATAGCTAGCATTTTAAGGGAGGTGGGAGGGGGGTTCAGGATTGGGAACACATATACACCTGTGGCGGATTCATGTTGATGTATGGCAAAACCAATACAATATTGTAAAGTAATTAGCCTCCAATTAAAATAAAAAAAGAAAAGAAATGAAAAAAAAAAAGTAAATTGGTTCACATCACTTGCCTGTTTAATACATTTCAATGGCACCCTGCTGTGTCTAAAATAAAATCCAAACTCTAACCCAGGCCTTAAAAGTCCTATTCAGCCTCCTGTTACCATAATGCCTAACTCACTCACAATGCATCAGCCATATCAACTGAACATCAAGTACTAATATGTCTCAGGACCTTTGTGCAGGGTGTTTCCTAAGTCTAGAATGTTTCTTCCCTTCCTGCCTTGACCTGGCTAACTGCTACTTATCCTTCAGTTCTCACTGGAAAGGTCATGTCTCTCATGCCTTGTTCTCCATGTTAAAAAAGCTGTGTGCTTGCTTCCACTCTACTCTGTTGCTCTCACTATCCCCATATTCACTACATTTCATTGCACTCTCCTACTACCCTAAGCTCTGTGAGGAAGAGCTGCCCATTTACACCACAGTGTAGGGTCAACACCATAGTGTAAACTCAGGAAAATACTTACTGAATCAAATAACTTCTGAGCTGGACTTTAAAGGATGATTCAGAATTTGCCCAGCAAAAAGGAGAAGGGCATTCAACCTGAATGTACAAAGACCCAGAAGTGACAGAGACCATAATGGGGTATATGGCCAAAATTTATTTGTCCTAACTTTCCAGGCATTCTACCCAGTAGGATGGATGGTGAGTATGGTGGTTCTGGACTTAAGAGGCAGTTGTGAGGGGCCATAACCTATCATCTACCTGAGAACCTGGTTGCATGCCACCATCTTGTGACTTGCGATCCCAGAAAGTTGGCTTCTATAGACAAAGATAATAGCAGCACATGTGAGCTGATTTGGGAATACCCACTTGTTGGCCCCTAGGCTTGATGGCTCCATTCTAGGCCAACTTCTTAAAGACCCAGAGTCTTAGGATTTCCCATCCACGTAGCCGCATTCCAGCCTTCCTACACAACAGGCACATTTATTCACAGTATTTCAAAACCTACAGACCCTTTCTTAGATCATTAAAGGGTCACATGAAGTTAACATAAGTTCGTGAAGAATAAAATTAACACTGCTAGGTCCTGTTGTAGGCCACTTAGCTATATTGAAGTCTCAGGATAACCATGGTGTGGCCTTCATGGGGGTTTAGGATTCTGTATTCTAGCAGATGGAGCTTTAATGCCTGCAGGTGTTATGTTTGGCAAGAGCTCTATGATCTTTGTACACTTTAAGCTGGGTCCCCTTCCTGAAATACATGTCTAACCTTGCATCATACCAGTCCCTTCCCTGCCTCTTAATGAGAGGAGAACAAAGGAAGTTCAATGAATGTCTATTGACAGAGAGCTAGTGAACAACTAGTAGCAATAGTATAATTCATAGAAATCCAAGGTCTTATTAATCACTACCTTCTCTGCATACTAATGTGAGGGACAGATGCTACTGACCCTGAAACTGTCTAATCTCCCCAAGCCACATCCATACTGAGCCAGTCTCCTATGGTGACCTGTAGCCAATTTTTCCAGGTTTCTATGGCACAAGCAGGTCCCCTCAAGGTTAAAGTCAATAGGAAATGGTGCTCAGAATGGTGCAATAATTGGTGGTAATTCAGCTGGTAATCTATTCTAGGCACTTTGGTTTTTGGTTTTCTCTATGCTATAGTCCTGTTGAATGGGTTATGATGATAAATTCAGCATGGCCTGAATTTTGGGTAGATGGCCATCTCCTCTTATAAGTATTAATATGTGGCCAAGAGAGTGGCTTTTATTGGGACTGGTCCCCACCCAAATGCATGAGAAGAATAAGATACCAAAATGCTTGCAGGGAAAGCTGCTAGTGGTTAGAGCAAATGTGAATGGTAAATAGATATAGCAACTCAGAAGCAAGAACACTGAGTTCTAATCTGGCTTATATCACTGTCTCTTGGGGATGGTCTTGCTCCCTGTCTCCTGAACGATGTCACGAACTTCCATCCATAGTTCATCAGGCACTCTATCAGATCTAGTCCCTTAAATCTATTTTGCTTCCATGGTAGAATCGTTAGGGATTTGATTTAGGTCATACTTGAATGGTCGAGTGGTTTTCCCCACTCTTCAATTTAAGTCTGAATTTGGCAATAAGGAGTTCATGATCTGAGCCACAGTCAGCTCCCAGTCTTGTTTTTGCTGACTGTATAGAGCTTCTCCATCTTTGGCTGCAAAGAATATAATCAGTCTGATTTCAGTGTTGACCATCTGGTGATGTCCATGTGTAGAGTCTTCTCTTGTGTTGTTGGAAGAGGGTGTTTGCTATGATCACTGCGTTCTCCTGGCAAAACTCTATTAGGCTTTGTCTTGCTTCACTGTGTACTCCAAGGCCAAATTTGCCTGTTACTCCAGGTTTTTCTTGACTTCATACTTCCAGTCCCCTATAATGAAAAGGACATCTTTTTTGGGTGTTAGTTCTAGAAGGTCTTGTAGGTCTTCATAGAACTGTTCAACTTCAGCTTCTTCAGTGTTACAGGTTGGGGCATAGACTTGGATTACCATGATATTGAATGGTTTGCCTTGGAAATGAACAGAGATCATTCTGTCGTTTTTGAGATTGCATCCAAGTAATGCGTTTCAGACTCTCTTGTTGACTATGATGGCTACTGCATTTCTTCTAAGGGATTCTTGCCTACAGTGGTAGATAATGGTCATCTGAGTTAAATTCACCCATTCCAGTCCATTTTAATTCCCCGATTCCTAAAATGTCAACGTTCACTCTTGTCATCTGCTGTTTGAGCACTTCCAATTTGCCTTGATTCATGGACCTAACATTACAGCTTCCTATGTAATATTGCTCTTTATAGCATTGGACCTTGCTTCCATCACCAGTCACATCCACAACAGGATGTAGTTTTTGTTTTGGTGCTGTCTCTTTATTCTTTCTGGAGTTATTTCTCCACTGATCTCCAGTAGCATATTGGGCACCTACCGACCTGGGGAGTTCCTCTTTCAGTATCCTATCATTTTGCCTTTTCATACTGTTCATGGGTTTCTCAAGGCAAGAACACTGAAGTGGTTTGCCATTCTCTTCTCCAGTGGACCACATTTTGTCAGCACTCTCCACATGACCCACCCATCTTGGGTGGCCCTACAGGCCATGGCTCATAGTTTCAATGAGTTAGAGAAGGCTGTGGTCCATGTGATTAGATTGGTTAGTTTTCTGTGATTGTGGTTTTCAGTCTGTCTACCCTCTGATGGAGAATGGTAAGAGGCTTATGGAAGTTTCCAGGTGGGAGACAGGGTGGGAGACACTGACTGAGGGAGAAACTGGGTCTTAGTCTGATGGGTGGGGCCATGCTCAGTAGATCCTTAATCCGATTTTCTGTTGATGGGTGGAGCTGTATTCCCTCCCTACTAGTTCAGTTCAGTTCAGTTGCTCAGTTGTGTCCCACTCTTTGTGACCCTATGAATTGCAGCATGCCAGGCCTCCCTGTCCATCACCAACTCCCAGAGTCTACTCAAACTCTTGTCCATAGAGTCCGTGATGCCATCCAGCCATCTCATCCTCTGTTGTCCCCTTCTCCTCCTGCCCCCATCCATCCCAGCATAGGGTCTTTTCCAATGAGTCAACTCTTCACATGAGGAGGCCCAAGTATTGGAGTTTCAGCTTCAACATCAGTCCTTCCAATGAACACCAAGGACTGATCTCCTTTAGGATGGACTGGTTGGACCTCCTTGCAGTCCAAGTGACTCTCAAGAGTCTTCTCCAACACCACAGATCAAAACCATCAACTCTTCGGCACTCAGCTTTCTTCACAGTCCAACACTCACATCCATACGTGACCACTGGAAAAACCATAGCCTTGACTAGATGAACCTTTGTTGACAAAGTAATGTCTCTGCTTTTTAATATGCTATCTAGGTTAGTCATAACTTTCCTTCCAAGGAGTAAGGGTCTCTTAATTTCATGGCTGCAATCACCATCTGCAGTGATTTTGGAGCCCCAAAAAATAAAGTCTGACACTGTTTCCACTGTTTCCCCATCTATTTGCCATGAAGTGATGGGACCAGATGCCATGATCTTAGTTTTCTGAATGTTGAGCTTTAAGCCAACTTTTTCACTCTCCTCTTTCCCTTTCATCAAGAGGCTCTTCAATTCCTCTTCACTTTTTGCCATAAGGGTGGTGTTATCTGCATATCTGAGGTTATTGATATTTCTCCCAGCAATCTTGATTCCAGCTTGTGCTTCTTCCAGCCCAGCGTTTCTCATGTTGTACTCTGCATAGAAGTTAAATAAGCAGGGGGTCAATATACAGCCTTGATGTACTCCTTTTCCTATTTGGAACCAGTCTGTTGTTCCATGTCCAGTTCTAACTGTTGCTTCCTGACCTGCATATAGGTTTCTCAAGAGGCAGGTCAGGTGGTCTGGTATTCCCATCTCTTTCAGAATTTTCCAGTTTATTGTGATCCACACAGTCAAAGGCCTTGGCAGTCAATAAAGCAGAAATAGATGTTTTTTTCTGGAATTCTCTTGCTTTTTTGATGATCCAGCAGATGTTGGCAATTTGATCTCTGGTTCCTCTGCCTTCTCTAAAACCAGCTTGAACATCTGGAAGTTCACGGTTCACATATTGCTGAAGCCTGGCTTGGAGACTGTTGAGCATTATTTTACTAGCGTGTGAGATGAGTGCAGTTGTGTGGTAGTTTGAGCATTTTGAGTACTTTGGCATTGCCTTTCTTTGGGATTGGAATGAAAACTGACCTTTTCCAGTCCTGTGGCCACTGCTGAGTTTTCCAAATGTGCTGGCATATTGATTGCAGCACTTTCACAGCATCATCTTTTAGGATTTGAAATAGCTCAACTGGAATTCCATCACCTCCACTAGCTTTGTTCATAGTGATGCTTTCTAAGGCCCACTTGACTTCACATTCCAGGATGTCTGGCTCTAGGTCAGTGATCACACCATCGTGATTATCTGGGTCATGAAGATCTTTTTTGTACAGTTCTTCTGTGTATTATTGCCACCTCTTCTTAATATCTTCTGCTTCTGTTAGGTCCATACCATTTCTGTCCTTTATCGAGCCCATCTTTGCATGAAATGTTCCCTTGGTATCTCTAATTTTCTTGAAGAGATCTCTAGTCTTTCCCATTCTGTTGTTTTCCTCTGTTTCTTTGCATTGATCGCTGAGGAAGTCTTTCTTATCTCTACTTGCTATTCTTTGGAACTCTGCATTCAAATGGGAATATCTTTCCTATTCTCCTTTGCTTTTCGCTTCTCTCCTTTTCACAGCTATTTGTAAGGCCTCACAGCCATTTTGGTTTTTTGCATTTCTTTTCCATGGGGATGGCCTTGAGAACTCCATGAATCCCTGCTATATACCTCAGGCCAAACTATGGTGGAGGCAAAGAGTTGGACAGGACTGAGCGACTGAACTGAACTGAACTGAATGAGGATAATGGTGACCTCCCTCAAAAGATCCCCTGCATATTCTGCTACACTCAGTAGCCCCAACCCTGTAGCAGGCCACCATTGACCCACGCCTCCACCAGAGACTCCTGGACACCCACAGGCAAGTCCGGGACAGTCTCTTGTGGGTGATTGCTCCTTTTGTCTGGGTCCTGGTGCACAGGGTTCTGTTGTGCCCTCTGAGAGTCTATTTCCCAGTCCTGTGTAAGTTCTGGCAGCTCTATGGTGGGGTTAATGGTGACCTCCTCCAAGAGGGCTTATGCCATACCCAAGTCTGCTGCACCCAAAGCCTCTGTCCCTGCAGCAGACCACCACTGACCTGTACCTCCACAGGAGATGCTCAAACACAGTTCTGTCTCAGAGCTGCGCAAGGAGATCCAACCAGTCGATCCTAAAGGAAATCAGTCCTGAATAATCATTGGAAGGGCTGATGTTGAAGCTGAAACTCTAATACTTCGGCCACCTGATGCAAAGAGCTGACTCATTGGAAAAGACCCTGATGCTGGGAAAGAGTGAAGGTGGGAGGAGAAGGGGACAACAGAGGATGAGATGGTTGGATGGCATCACTGACTCAGTGGACATGAGTTTGAGTAAACTCTGGGAGTTGGTGATGGACAAGGAGGCCTGGCGTGCTGCAGTCCATGGGGTTTCAAAGAGTTGGACACGACTGAGCGACTGAACTGACTGAATTGATACCACTGTCTCAGCTGTCTTACCTTGGGTAAGTCACTTAACCTCTGTAATATAAATATAACAAGAAAACTTTTCCACGAAACACTGGATTAAATAAGCTACTGCCCATGGAAGATCATTGGAATCCTTTATTGCTACTCACATGTAGGGAATAAACCTAATCCAAACACTGTTACTGAGAGTGAAGTCACCAAGGTGGTGACAAAGAGTTCATTCCTGTCTTCTCCCCATGTCATGAGAAGAGCATCTAAAAACTGTTTATGGGGAAGACACCCACTGAGAGAACCCTAGAACATAGCAGTGAGGGTGACCGCAACCCCAGTATCGCAGAGGCCAAGACAGACTACATTAGAAAGGGAAAAGGAGTGACAGCATTCCCCTCCCCTAGGCCAATGCAGCACCATGCAGAGAGGTCTCTCTTGAGCCTATAGTTTTCTTTAGTGAGAAGAGAGAGCCCAGCGATTACATCCAGCATGCCCCAGTACTGTAAGTCACTTTGTGGGAGCCCCTACTCTAGTTTTTCCTCATAGAGATTATGGTGGAATCTGTGGGGCCCAACCACTTGAAATATGATTGTGAAAGAGAAGTGAGGAGAGACAACAACCAGTACATGGATCTTGGCAAACCATGTTCCTACCTGCAGAGATCAAGTAAGTAGTCCCAACCAGTGGCTTTGCTCACCTGGAGAACAAAGTTGGTGATGTAGTCTGAACAGGGAACTCAGTGGGGGTGCAGCTCTCCTAGATTTGGGTCCTGAAATAAGGAGTTTTGTCAGCCCTGGAGCTAGGTCTTCCCACACTCAGGCAGGAGAGCTGAGTCATAGCTGCACCCACTGTGGAGTATGGTTCACATCCCCATCTGACAGGAAAGGGTGATGAGAATACCTGGAAACTGTAACACAGCAGCGCTCTAGCTGAAAGGAGGATGGGCAGAACTCAATTCACCCCAGAGCAAAGCCAGTGGCCCTGCTCTGTGACAATCTAGGGAGGTGGGATGGGGTGGGACGGAGGTTCAAGAGGGAGAGGACATATGTATGCCTATGGCTGATTCATGTTGATGTATGGCAGAAACCGATAGAATGTTGTAAATAAATTATCTTCCAATCAAAAATAAATAAATAAATAATGACTCTTAGCATACACATGCACACAGAAAAAGCCAGTGGCCCTGTTCAGACAAGGAACTTGTGGCATGAGTTTGCTGGAGTCAAGACTGCAGAAAGCCTTAGTGGCCTTGGAGATGCTTCACCCACTGTACCCGGTATGAAGGGAAACTAATTTTAGTTCCACTTATTACTGAATACAGCCTTTAGCTGCCTGATCAGGGAACCTAATCAGAGCACATGGGGAGCTCTGATACATGGTCCATCTAGCAACCCTGCGTGTAGTGGCACTTGAACTGAAAGCACAGTCTGTGACTTTCCCTATCTGCAGACAAAAATCAGTGGCCTTGATGACCAGGATATTCAGTCCCCATTCTTGCTTGAGTTGGGTCCCCAAACAGTGACCCAGACAGACCCTGGGTCCTATCCTGCTGATGAGCCAGGGCAGGAAAGATAATTCACAGCCTTACCTACTACCAAGTAGCAGCATAAAAAAAGACACATAGGTCATTAGAACTGAATCAAGAGCCCAGGAATAAGCCCAAGCATATACAGTCAAGAGGAGCCAAGAACACTCAGTGGAGAAGATATAGTCTCTTCAATAAACAGTGCCAGGAAAACTGGATATTCACATGTAAAAGAATGAAACTAGACCTCTTTCTCACACCACTAGCAAAAATTAACTCAAAATGGTTTAAAGACTTTAATATGAGACCTGAATCCATGAACACCTAGGAGAAAACAGAAATACAGCTCCTCAACACAGGTCTTGGCAATGATTTTTTTGGATACTACACCTAACACATAAGGAACAAAACCAAAAATAAGTAAGTTGAACTACCATACACTAAGCCACTTTATACAGCAATAAATAAATAAACGAAATAAAAAACCTACTAAATGGAAAAAATATTTTCAAACCACATATCTGGTAAGTGGTTAACATCAAAAATATATAAAGAATCATACAACATAACAAAAAAGCAATAATCCAATTAAAAACTGTGCAAAAGACCTGAGAAGATATTTTTCCAAAGAAGATACATCAATAGTCATCAGGTACATGAAAAGATACTCAACATCACAAGATAATGCAAATCAAAACCCCAATAAGATTGTTAGAATTACCATCATCAAAAATTCAAGAGATCCTAACAAATACTGGTGAGGATATGGAGAAAACGTAACCCTTTGCACTTCTGATGGGATTGTAAACTGGTACAAACACTATAAAACAATATGGAGGGATTAGTCTCCAAAAGAGTCAGACACGACTGAGCAACTGAACTGAACTGAACTGAGTCTCCAGAATATATAAGCAGCTTATACAGCTCAGTATTGGAAAAACAAACAGCCAAATCAAAAAATGGGCAGAAGACCTAAACAGACATTTCTCCAAAGAACATATATGGATGCACAATAAACACATGAAAAGATGCTCAGCATCACTCATTATTAGAGAAATGCAAATCAAAACTACAGTAAGTATCACCTCACACCAGCCAGAATGGCCATCATCAAAAAATCTATAAACAATAAGTGCTGGAGAGGATGTGGAGAAAAGGGAACCCTCCTATGCTGTTGGTGGGAATATAAATTGATACAGCCATTATGGAGAAAGGTATGGAGATTCCTTAAAAAACTAGGAATAAACCTGCCATATGACCCAGCAATCCTATTACTGGGCAATACTGGGCATATACCCTGAGAAAACCACAATTCTAAAAGACACACATACCCCAATATTCATTCCAGCAATATTTACAATAGCCAGGTCATGGAAGCAACCTAGATGTCCATCAACAGATAAACAGATAAAGAAGATGTGGTACACTATTCATTCATAAAGAAGAATGAATTTCAGTCAATCCTAACGAGGTGGATGAAACTAGAGCCTGTCATACAGAGTGAAGTATGTCAGACAGAGAAAAACAAATATTGCATATGAATGTATATATATGGAATCTAGAAAAACGGTATTGATGTACCTATTTGCAGGGAAGGAACGGAGATGCAGATGTAGAAAACGGACTTGTGGACACAGTGAGGGAAGGAGAGAGTGGGATGAATGAAGAAAATAGCATCAACATATATACACTATCATGCATAAAACAGCTGATGAGAAGTTGCTCTGTAACACAGGAAGCCCAGCCTGGTGCTTTGTGATGACCTAAAGGGACGGGATGGGGGAGCAGGAGGGGTTATAGGTATAATTATGGCTAATGTGCATTGTTGTATAGCAGAAACCAATACAACATTGTAAAGCAATTTGTCTCCAATTAAAAAAATAAACTAAAAAACTGTATGGAAGATCCTCAAAAATTTAAAAATAAAACTATTATATGATTCAGCAATTCCACTTCTGAGAATATAGACCCCCTAAAATGAAAACACTAACTCAAAAAGATACATACACCACCACGTTCATAGCAGAATTATTTATAATAGCCAACACAAAGAAACAACCTAAGTGCTCACTGATTGATGAATGGATGAAGATGTGATACACACACTTACATACACATACACACAATAAGATATTATTAACACATTAAAAAAAAAGAAATCCTGTCATTTGCAACAGCAAAGATGAACTTTGAGGGCATTATGCTAAGTGAAATATGTCAGACAGAGAGAGACAAATATTGTATGATTTCATTTATATGAGGACAAACAAACACGTTCCTAACAGTAGAGATCAGAATTGTAGTTTAACAGAGCTGGAGCATGAAGGGAGGTAAAATTGGAGGAAGGTAGGTGGCGCTAGTGGTAAAGAATCTGCCTGCAAACATCAGAGATACAAGAGAAGCGGGTTTGATTCCTGGGTCGGGAAAATCCCCTGGAGGAGGAAATGTCAAACCACTCCAGTATTCTGGCCTAGAGAATCGCATGGACAGAGGAGCCTCGTGGGCTACAGTACATAGGGTCACAAAGAGTCAGACACAACTGAAGCGACTTAGCAGTAGCTGTCAAAAGGTACAAACTTCCAGTTATGAGATAAATAATTACTAAGGGTGTAACGTACAACATGACAACTGAATTAACACTGCCATATGCTATACATGATACTCCAGTATTCTTGGGCTTCCCTTGTGGCTCAGGTGGTAAAGAATCCACCTGCACTATGGGAGACCTGGATTTGATCCCTGGGTTGGGAAGATCCCCTGGAGAAGGGAAAGGCTACCCACTCCAGTATTCTGTCCTGAAAATTCCATGGACTATATAGTCCATGAGGTTGCAAAGAGTTGGACATGACTGAGTGACTTTTACTTTCACTTTCATAATCAGTTAAGTCGCTCAGTTGTGTCTGACTTTTTGCAACCGCATGAACCACAGCACGCCAGGACGCCCTGTCCATCACCAACTCCCGGAGTCTACCCAAACTCATCCCCATTGACTCTGTGATGCCATCCAACCATCTCATCCACTGTCGTCCGCTTCTCCTCCTGCCCTAATCTTTACCAGCATCAGGGTCCTTTCAAATGAGTCAGCATTTCGCATCACGTGGCCAAAATATTGGAGTTTCAGCTTCAACATCAGTCCTTCCAATGAACACCAAGGACTGATCTCCTTTAGGATGGACTGGTTGGATCTCCTTGCAGTCCAAGTGACTCTCAAGAGTCTTCTCTAACACCATAGTTTAAAAGCATCAATTCTTCAGCACTCAGCTTTCTTTATAGTCCAACTCTCACATCCATACATAACTACTGGAAAAACCATAGCCTTGACTAGATGGACCTTTCTTGACAAAGTAATATCTCTGCTTTTTAATATGCTATCTAGGTTGGTCATAACTTTCCTTCGAAGGAGTAAGCGTCTTTTAATTTCATGGCTGTAATCACCATCTGCAGTGATTTTGGAGCCCCAAAAAATAAAGTCTGACACTGTTTCCACTGTTTCCCCATCTATTTCCCATGAAGTGATGGGACCAGATGCCATGATCTTAGTTTTCTGAATGTTGAGCTTTAAGCCAACTTTTTCACTCTCCTCTTTCCCTTTCATCAAGAGGCTCTTCAGTTCCTCTTCGCTTTCTTCCATAAGGGTGGTGTTATCTGCATATCTGAGGTTATTGATATTTCTCCTGCCAATCTTCATTCCTGCTTGTGCTTCTTCCAGCCCCACATTTCTTATGATGTACTTTGCATATAAGTTAAATAAGCAGGGGGACAATATACAGCCTTGGTGTACTCCTTTTCCTATTTGGAACCAGTCTGTTGTTCCATGTCCAGTTCTAACTGTTGCTCCCTGACCTGTATTCAGGCTTCTCAAGAGGCAGGTCAGGTGGTCTGGTATTCCCATTTCTTTCAAAATTTTCCACAGTTTCTTGTGATCCACACAGTCAAAGGCTTTGCCATAGTCAATAAAGCAGAAATAGATGTTTTTCTGGAACTCTCTTGCTTTTTCGATGATCCAGCGGATGTTGGCAATTTGATCCCTGGTTCCTCTGTCTTTTCTATATCCAGCTTGAACATCTGGAATTTCAAGGTTCATGTATTGCTGAAGCCTGGCTTGGAGAATTTTGAGCATTACTTTACTAGCCTGTGAGATGAGTGCAATTGTGTGGTAGTTTCAGCATTCTTTGGCATTGCCTTTCTTTGGGATTGGAATGAAAACTGACCTTTTCCAATCCTGTGGCCACTGCTGAGTTTTCCAAATGTGATGTCATATTGAATGCAGCACCTTCACAGCATCATCTTCCAGGATTTGAAATAGCTCAACTGGAATTCCATCACCTCCACTAGCTTTGTTTGTAGTGATGTTTTCTAAAGCCCACTTGACTTCACATTCCAGGATGTCTGGCTCTAGGTGAGTGATCACACCATCATGATTATCTAGGTTGTGAAGATCTTTTTTGTACAGTTCTTCTGTGTATTCTTGCCACCTCTTCTTAATCTCTTCTGCTTCTGTTAGGTCCATACAATTTATGTCCTTTATTGTGCCCATCTTTGCATGAAATGTTCCCTTTCTATCTCTAATTTTCTTGAAGAGATCTCTAGTCTTTCCCATTCTGTTGTTTTCCTCTATTTCTTTGCATTGACCGCTGAGGAAGGCTTTCACATCTCTCCTTGCTATTCTTTGGAACTCTACATTCAAATGGGTATATCTTTCCTTTTCTCCTTTGCTTTTCACTTCTCTTCTTTTCACAGCTACTTGTAAGGCCTCCTGAGGCAGCCATTTTGCTTTTTTGCATTTCTTTTTCTTGTGGATGGTCTTGATCCCTGTCTTCTATACAATGTCATGAACCTCCGTCCATAGTTCATCAGGCAATCTGTCTATCAGATGTATTTCTCACTTCCAGTGTATAATTATAAGAGATTTGATTTAGGTCGTACCTGAATGGTCTAGTTGTTTTCCCCACTTTCTTCAATTTAAATCTGAATTGGCAATAAGGAGTTCATGATCTGAGCCACAGTGAGCCCTTGGTCTTGCTTTTGCTGACTGTATAGAGTTTCTCTGTCTTTGGCTGCAAAGAATATCATCAATGTGATTTCAGTGTTGGGCATCCAGTGATGCTCATGTGTAGAATTTTCTCTTGCATTGTTGGAAGAGGGTATTTGCTATGACCAGTGTGTTCTCTTGGCAAAACTCTATTCACCTTTGCCCTGCTTCATTCTGTACTCCAAGGCCAAATTTGCCTGTTATTCCAGGTGTTTCTTGACTTCCTACTTTTGCATTCCAGTCCCCTATAATGAAAAGGACATCTTTTTGGGGTGCTAGTTCTAAAAGGTCTTGTAGGTCTTCATAGAACTGTTCAACTTCAGCTTCTTCAGCATTACTGGTCAGGGCGTAGACTTGAATTACCGTGATGTTGAATGGTTTGCCTTGGAAACGAACAGAGATCAGTCTGTTGTTTTTGAGACTGCATCCAAGTACTGCATTTTGGAGTCTTTTGTTGACTATGATGGCTACTCCATTTCTTCTTTGGGATTCCTGCTCACAGTAGTAGATAAAATGATCATCTGAGTTAAATTCACTCATTCCACTCCATTTTAGTTCGCTGATTCCTAGAATGTCGACGTTCACTCTTTCCGTCTCCTGTTTGACCACTTCCAATTTGCCTTGATTCATGGACCTAACATTCCAGGTTCCTAGGCAATATTGTTTTTACAGCATCAGACCTTGCTTCTATCACCAGTCACATCCACAGATGGATGTTGTTTTTGCTTTGGCTCCATCCCTTCATTCTTTCTGGAGTTATTTCTCCTCTGATCTCCAGTAGCATATTGGGCACCTACGAACCTGGGGAGCTCATCTTCCAGTGTCCTATCTTTTTGCCTTTTCATACTGTTCATGGGGTCCTCAAGGAAAGAATACTGAAGTGATTTGCCATTCCCTTCTCCAGTGGACCACATTCTGTCAGACCTCTCCACCATTACTAAGAGAGCAAATCCTGAATTCTCATCAGAAGGGACATTTTTTTTTCCTTTGTGTTTTCTTTTATTGTAGCTATATGAGATGACAAATACTAACTAAGCTTATTGTAGTGATCACTTCTCAATATATATATATGTCAAAACATTATGCTGTACACCTTAAACTTATACAGTGATGTACATCGAGTATATATTGATAAAACCAGAAAAAAAAAAAAAAACACTGTTACTGACTTAGGATAAACCCTCCCATTTCTAGGTCTCAAATATTCCCCTATATAATGAGGATCTTAAACTATGTGATATTTTAGGGAGCTCCTGCACCTGATAATCCAGGATTCTAGCCAAACTAATTATTGGAGTTGAAGTCAAATGTGTCTGTGTGCAAATCGAGAGTCTAAAATAGCTTTTATTGTTTACATGAAGAAATGTGCTCTGTGCATTTGGGGTGTGAATAGCAGCAAAGTAGGCATTGTGGGGAGGGAAATTCAATGCTCCTGATGCCCCAGATTCCTGGTGCCTGCTAGGACCAATTTTTACTACCATACTCATATTTATCCCTTGAGCTGTAATCAGATCGGAATAAAATGTAAGGTATTATCACATTTCTCAATGCAATTATATGCTTTCCAAGATAGATGGGTAATTTATGGCTTTAAATTTTGATTTTTTTTAATTTTCATCTTGGTTGTTTTCTGGGAACAAAATATCTTCCTTGGGGAAAAGTCTGCTTCTAAAGGAGGAGGGATACTGGTGTTTCAACGGAAAAAATATGTATTCAATACCTGACATGTCATAGGCATTTGAGTTTCCTTCTTTTCACCTCCTTCTCATCTCTCCATATTCATAGACACTGGCTCAGTGTATGAAAGACAGTACAAGCCTCAAGAAATGGCCATGGGATAAACGAGTGAATTTTCCACAAAATTCTAACCCAGCATAATTTGGCAGAGGATGAAAGATTTACAGAGGATTATGAGGCCAAATTATGTAAGTGAATGGGCTGTAAATGACAGTGATAATAACAAGACTAATACTGAGAGTTTCTGAGGCACCAGTCACTATGCCAAATGAGATGGCAGGTCAGGAAAAATTACAGTAGTGAAACTGTGAGTAGAGAAGAGGGGGTGATCTAAGAGAGATTTAGAAGCTGAGATTATTAATACATGAGAACTGACTGGATATTGGGCCTCGTGAAGAGGAGGCATCAAAGATGACAACCAGGCATCTGACATGAGTGACAAGAGGATATAGGTAACATTTCTGGACATGGGAAAGACTGGACGAGCAGGCTTGATTGGAAGATGATGAGTTTAGCACTAGACATATGACGATGTAGGTGTCCATGGAACATGATTGGTGGTGCGTCCTGGAGGCAACTGGACATCAAGGTTCTGGAGCTCCATGTTGAGGCCTGGACTCAAGACAGCAATCAGGGATCAAGGCTTTGTTGATGTAGTGAAGGTGGTAATTGAAAGTTTAGGACCTCCTGCAGCCCCCATCTCTGCCCCACACCCCCAGACATGGGACATGAGAACAGTAACACATTACCAGCAGGAGCCATCATGGGAGACTGCAAATGGGCAACTAGACAAGTACAGGAAAGACCAGGAAGAAGTGGTGCTATGCACAGAAGCAGAGGGCGTGTTTCTAAAAGGGTGGAGGGGTGGTGTCATCTGCTGCTGCTGATTTCAGAAAGGACAAGGACTAATGAAATCTCTTTTGGATTTATGGACAAAGAAGTCTTTGGTGACATTTGTAACGGCACTTTGTGTGGGGTGATAGGAGAAGTGGACAAATTGCAATGGACTGATAAGTAAGGAAGGAGGGAAGAAAGATAATACATGTGAAGAACATTTTGTTTACGAAAATGGAGACAGATGGAGCTGGAGGGGATTTGGGGTTGATAAAGGTTGTAATAAGTTATTTTTCATGTGGGAAAAACTTAAATCAGCTTTTAGGTCAAGGAAAAGGAAACAATGGACAAAGTGAGGAGAAGAAAGGAGAGAAAGAGGGAAGGAGGGAGGACAGGAAGAAAAATGAGACCCAAGGATTGGGGGTGGGTGGCACTGGGCACAGTAATGCTCAGAGGAAAAGAGGCAAGTATGGCTGTCATTCAGGAACATGAGAGTTTGGGGCTTCAGAATCCCTCCTGAGGTAGGCAGAATAATGGGCCCCCAGAGATATCTACACCCTCTTCAACTAGAACTTGTGGACATATTGTCTTAGATGGTAAAGGGAATTACGTTTTCTAGTCTGCTTCCCTTCAAATAGGGAGATGACCCTGAATTATCTGGGTGAGCCCAGTGTGATCACAAGCATCCTTATAAGTAGAAAAGGGAGGCCAAAGAGAAAACCAGAGATATGGTAGCTTGAGAAGGGCTCAGTCCAGCATTGCAGGCTTGGATATGGAGGAAGGGGCCCAGGAGCCAAGGGATTCAGAAAGACTGTAGAAGGTGAAAAAGGCAAGGAAACAGATTCTTCCCTAGAGCCTCAGAAGGAGCATAGCCTGGTAAGACTCATTTTGATCTAACATCAAAGTGTAATGATAACCCTGTAAGCAAGACAGCAAAAGAGACACAGATGTATAGAACAGTCTTTTGGACTCTGTGGGAGAGGGAGAGGGTGGGATGGTTTGGAAGAATGGCATTGAAACATGCATAATATCATATATGAAACGAATCACCAGTCCAAGCTTGATGCACGATACTGGATGCTTGGGGCTGGTGCACTGGGATGACCCAAAGGGATGGTATGAGGAGGGAGGTGGGAGGGGGATCAGGATGGGGAACACGTGTATACCTGTGGTGGATTCATGTTGATGTATGGCAAAACCAATACAATATTGTAAAGTAATTAACCTCCAATTAAAATAAATATATATTAAAAAAATGTGTGTTAAGTCCCTAAGTTTATGTTCATTTGTTATAGTAGCCACAGGGAACCAATACATCTCCATTCACCTTTATTTCCTTCCAGGGTTCTCAGTTCAGTTCAGTGCAGTTAGTCATGTCCGACTCTTTGCAACCCCATGGACTGTAGCACGCCAGGCCTCCCTGTCCATCATCAACCCCCGGAGCCCGCTCAAACTCATGTCCATTGAGTTGGTGATACCATCCAACCATCTCATCCTGTTTTCCCCTTCTCCTCCCGCCTTCAATCTTTTCCAGCATCAGGGTCTTTTCCAATGAGTCAGTTTTTCCCATCGGATGGCCAAAGTATTGGAGTTTCAGCTTTAGCATCAGTCCTTCCAATGAATATTCAAGACTGATTTCCTTTAGGATGGACTGGTTGGATCTCCTTGCAGTCCAAGGGACTCTCAAGAGTCTTCTCCAACACCACAGTTCGAAAGCATCAATTCTTCGGTGTTCAGCTTTCTTTATAGTCCAACTCTCACATCCATACATGACTACTGGAAAAACCATAGCTTTGACTAGTTGAAAGACACTGGGGAATAATCAAGGATCACCAGCTGAATATGAGTGTAGGTTTATTAATTTGGGCAAACATTTAAGCTCCTAGAATACAGGCTCCTGTTCAAATTCTATTGGAAAAATCTGACTGAGGGTAGCAAGAAATCCATCCCACAAATATTTATTACACACAAAGTACTATACTATGTGCTAGGAATACAACAGACAAGAAACTAAACAAGGCTAAACATTAGTGGCACACAGGGAGGTCTCTAGTAACATGCAACAGGAATGAGGTAACTGTAGCACAAGTCTTCAGTCCTTAGTTTTGCTTCTTTGGAAAAGTCCTGTCCTAGTTCAGTGATTTTGCCAGCTGTATTTTTGTCCCCAGAGGTGACCAAACAACACCTTAGGTCAGAATAGAAAAGGATTGGGTTGCCTGGGCCTTTCTCCAAGAAGTGCTTAGGGAAGAACATGTGTGGATAGGGAGAAGCTGTACAAGATGTAGTTTTTTTTGTTTTGTTTTGTTTTGTTTTTTTAAACTTTACATAACTGTATTAGTTTTGCCAAATATCAAAATGAATCCACCACAGGTATACATGTGTTCCCCATCCTGAACCCTCCTCCCTCCTCCCTCCCCATTCCATCCCTCTGGGTCATCCCAGTGCACCAGCCCCAAGCATCCAGTATCGTGCATCGAACCTGGACTGGCAACTCGTTTCATACATGATATTTTTGACAAGTGTCGGCAAACGAACGAGGGGCCAAAAGCATTTGGAATCTAGGTAAAGGCCATGGAGGTGGCTATGGGCCTAGACGGCAGTGATGCTAGGGAGGCAGTGCCACTCTGGGAGAAAGTGTAGGTACTGATGGTCTGAATATCTGAAGGTGGGCCTAGTCCCCGGGGATGCTGTAGCCCTGTCCTCGCTTCCCCATCCCCCACACTATGATGCTATAGTGTTTTGTCAGGGCTGGTGACTTGGCTGTCTCCCACAGAACTGTGAACTCTTTGAGGAGAGGGGCTGTTTCTGTCCTTACTTCCCAGGTGCATGCATGTGCCAAGCAGAGAAATCACTGTTTCTCTGCTTCTGGGAGGGGTGGGGCAAAGAGACACACAGAGACGACTAGCCACAGTGTAAGAGACAGACAACCCTGAAAGCGAGGCAAGGAGGGAGAAAGGAAGAGGGGAAAGAGGCATCCTCTTTACTTTTTTCTCTGTTGCTGCCAGCCCACCAAACCTCCTCCTCCAGTATTCACCTTTTCATTCTCTCCACCCACCTCCTTGAAAGATTGACAACTAAATGAAACTCATTTCAGAGATGACTTCAGCAAACAGTCAGGGAGAGGAATCCCTGGGGGATTGGGAATGGGGGATGTGGGAGCATGGACAGCTGCATTTAAGGTTCTGTGAGCCTTTGAGCCAGCTCCTGCTCTCTGGCTTCTGGAAAGGATGCTAACATCTTAGAGACTCAATTAGGGCCTCAGATGCCAACTTTACAAGAGACCCAGAGAGCAAGTAGAGACAATCCCAGGTGGCAGTGTCTCAGCAGAGACTCCCTGAAATCTTGGTACAGGGAGAACCCTGAGTTTGTCACATTTTATCAACCAAGAAAATGAAACACATCTTTCTTTCCACATCGGAGAAAGGGATTCCCAGGGATGAGAGAACTGGTTCTGGTTCTTTCCCAGGGCTTTGTCATAAGTAGCAGCCTTCATCTGTGCCTTGCCTCATCAGCTGAGTTCCCAGGAAAACATTACATTGAAGCTAATAACTGTTGCATTTTATGACATCTGCTCAATTTATTACAGTTATTCACATCTGAACATTTTTGATAGTACAGCCTTCCCCAATATAAACAGAATTTTTTTCACAGAATGAATACTTAAATTGTTTCTTCTAGGGTGTGTAAATCAGCAAATGAGATCAAGCCTACAACATTAATGATTCTTTTCTCATCAGCCTCTGTGGATCTCACAAGCAGAAGTTGCACTTTTTTCCTGAGGTTTCAAGTTAAGAAGAGAGTATTCAGAACCAGGGATAAAGGATGTAGTGTGAAATCCAAGAAGAAGAGTGGGGCAGTCTTGTCGAAGAGCTTTGTGGGAACATCTTCACCTTGTAATGATACCCCCAATCACTGGTATGTTAGGAATTCGGTGCTCCCTCCCAGGCTGCCCCCTGAAGCCATCTTTCAAGTGGACTTCATCTACTTGTCAATCATCTGAGGGAATGGCGGAAATTGGAATGGAGAAGAAGGTTTGGGAGGCTGGCAGCAGCAAAGCAAAAGATCAAGGAGGACAGGATGATCTGTTCTTCCCTCTCCCCTTTCAAGGCTGTCTAGATTTGTCTCTTTTCTTCTTGTTGCAAGGATGCAACAAGATGAAACTTCAGCTGAGTTTCTCAAATTGTGATTCATTGTCCCGTGTGCCCCTCCTTCTTGACTCTGAGATTAACAGGGGAAAGGATATTCTACATATAGGAAACAACATGTGCAAGGTCCCAGAGGCTCAAGAGAGCTATTGGGGAGCTGTTAGTAGTCAAGTGTGGCTCTAAAGGAGAGTACTGGGGGGTGGGAAGGGCAAAGAACAGAGTATAGGGGCACATGATAGAGATGTGTGTACAGAGATAAGTAGAAATCAATTGTGCAGAGTTGTATAGGCCAGCATGAGAACTTTGAACTTTATCTGAAGATCAAGGGGAGTCCACTGAAGGACATTAAGTAGGAGAATAGCAGGGTCTGGTGAGATTTAGTAAGATCTTTTTTAACTGCTGCTGGTAGAAGTGAATGGCGAGGAATAAGACTGGTAGCAGGGAGGCCATTTAGAAGGTCATTAAAATAATTCAAGCAATATATCATGTCCTGGACAAAGGTAATGAAAACGGGAAGTCCAGTTTCTCTAACACCACAGCCAAAGACAAATTAGGATAAAACTTTATGAAACAGATTTCATAGGATTTGGTTTGTGATTAAATATGGGGATGTGGAAGAGGAAGGGGTATATCTTGATAGGTTTCTAGCTTGGATGTCTAAATGGATGGCTGTGCCATTTGTTAATTATGGTTATGGTTTGGTCTTGAGAATGAGGGCTGTGATGAATTTAGTTTGGGGAAATCCAATTAGAGATATTCAAGAAGTTGGATATTATAGATCTCAGGTTAGCATAAAGACCTGAACCAGAAATGTATATTTGGGAATGATCACATACAGATTATAACTGAATTTAGCAACCAAGAAATCCTTGGTAATTTTAGAAATATCACCTTTAATAAAGTTGCCGGTAAGTTTTCAGTGGGGTGGAAGAAAGTACACAGGATCCTATCTGATGAATTTTTATTTATTTATTTTTTTATTTTATTTTTAAAATTTACAATATTGTATTGGTTTTGCCAAATATCAAAATGAATCCGCCACAGGTATACATGTGTTCCCCATCCTGAACCCTCCTCCCTCCTCCCTCCCCATACCATCCCTCTGGGTCGTCCCAGTGCACCAGCCCCGAGCATCCAGTATCGTGCATCAAACCTGGACTGGTGACTCGTTTCATACATGATAGTATACATGTTTCAATGCCATTCTCCCAAATCTTCCCACCCTCTCCCTCTCCCACAGAGTCCATAAGACTGTTCTATACATCAGTGTCTCTTTTGCTGTCTCGTACACAGGGTTATTGTTACCATCTTTCTAAATTCCATATATATGTGTGTGTGTGTTAGTATACTGTATTGGTGTTTTTCTTTCTGGCTTACTTCACTCTGTATAATAGGCTCCAGTTTCATCCATCTCATTAGAATGGATTCAAATGAATTCTTTTTAATGGCTGAGTAATACTCCATTGTGTATATGTACCACAGTTTTCTTATCCATTCATCTGCTGATGGACATCTAGGTTGCTTCCATGTCCTGGCTATTATAAACAGTGCTGCGATGAACATTGGAGTACATGTGTCTCTTTCCCTTCTGGTTTCCTCAGTGTGTATGCCCAGCAGTGGGATTGCTGGATCATAAGGCAGTTCTATTTCCAGTTTTTTAAGGAATCTCCACACTGTTCTCCATAGTGGCTGTACTAGTTTGCATTCCCACCAACAGTGTAAGAGGGTTCCCTTTTATCCACACCCTCTCCAGCATTTATTGCTTGTAGACTTTTGGATCGCAGCCATTCTGACTGGCATGAAATGGTACCTCATAGTGGTTTTGATTTGCATTTCTCTGATAATGAGTGATGTTGAGCATCTTTTCATGTGTTTGTTAGCCATCTGTATGTCTTCTTTGGAGAAATGTCTATTTAGTTCTTTGGCCCATTTTTTGATTGGGTCATTTATTTTTCTGGAATTGAGGTGTAGGAGTTGATGAATTTTTAGAAACCACGAATTTTCACTGAAGCCAATCTACCTACTGGTGAGATTTTTCTCTAGCAGTCAGTTTTCATCAGACTACGTGAGTGAGGACAATGGAAGAATAGCTTGTATAAATTGGACTTGAGAATGACAGAGAAAAGGAGCTGAAAATGTTGACAAGAGAGCAGGAAGTCAAAGGAACTGAAGTTCTAAAAGAGTGTGAAAACCAAGTATTTTCATAATAGATGAGTAAGTAAGCGATAACAGCAGCAGTTGCAGTTAGAGAATTGAATGTTTAAATTTAAGATATCACAGTGGATTAATTGTAAGTATAATCAGTGGAGCAGACAGATGAAGTCCAATGAAGGAAGAAGCCATTTCTGGTGAGAAAGACAAGGGTGTTGGATGGATCTTCATAGGGATATTGTAGTTACCCCAAAGAATACCAGATCTCAGAATAGAGGGGAAGAATGTGGGCCTGGAGATATAATCTTCAGTGAAGAGAAGATTAAAGACATCAATGTTGAAATGAGGAAAATAATTCAAGCCATTATTATATTTTCTTTTCCTAGCCCTGGGCCTGACACAGAGTAACATCATGGGTGAACAAATGAATGAACTAATAATCTAAGGGATTCTGAGTCTTAGAAAAACATGGGGCCCAGTCAAGGTGATTTTTGTTGCAGACACATGTTTAGGCTCAATAGGGTGAAGACAGAGACTTCCCTAAATTCCCAAAGTCATCCTAAAAGAAGTAGGTGGAGTCTCTAGAGATTCATTCCACATTAGCCTTGGAACTAGTCACTACTGCTCTGAATCCTACTCAAGAGATTTTTCCGCAAGCCTGCCATGGGAACATTGACGAGCCTAAGTCTATGGAGGCTGGACTCTGGAAAAAGATGGTGACATCTACTGTTCCACCCTGGACGCTTCTACTCTCTATGTGCACACACTATTTGGCCTGGCTAGAGCTCAGGGCTTTGGAGTGTTTGCTTTTTGAGGACCCCTTAGAGAACCCTCTGAGGATGGAGCTGTCCCTCCACAGATCTCGTTACACAAGAATGTGGGGCCTCCTGGTCTGAGCAGACTTTTAACACACCCTAAATCTTTGCTGCTGCATACATGGGCACTCCAAATTTGGAACATAAAGACTGCATTTCCTAGTAGGAGAGCCTTCTATTCACTGACTTCCTATTATTCTGATGTCACTTTGTATAAGGGTTATAGATATAAATAATTGCAACAGAATTTTCAAGAGCAAACGTTATTGCTATAGATTAAAAACACAAAACAAAAATAATTCTATTAGTGGGTTGAAATGATAATATTAGGCTATGTAATTTTTTTTGTAATTTATGCTGGGAGGGATTGGGGACAGGAGGAAAAGGGGACAACAGAGGACGAGATGGCTGGATGGCATCACCAACTTGATGGATGTGAGTTTGAGTGAACTCCGGGAGATGGTGATGGACAGGGAGGCCTGGCGTGCTGCGATTCATGGGGTCGCAAAGAGTCAGACACAACTGAGCGACTGAACTGAACTGAACTGAATTTTTTTTTCTCCTATGGCAATGGCACCCCACTCCAGTACTCTTGCCTGGAAAATCCCATGGATGGAGGAGCCTGATAGGCTACAGTCCATGGGGTCGCTAAGAGTTGGACACGACTGAGCAACTTCACTTTCACTTTTCACTTTCATGCATCGGAGAAGGAAATGGCAACCCACTCCAGTGTTCTTGCCTAGAGAATCCCAGGGACAGGGGAGCCTGGTGGGCTGCCATCTATGGGGTCGCACAAAGTCGGATACAACTGAAGCAACTTAGCAGCAGCAGCATGGTAACTACAGAATGAAAAATAACAAATACAATATTAAAGGTGGACATGAGGACTGGGCAGAGCAAAACTTAGTCATCATTGTGAAAAGCTCACTTCCCACTCTAACAGTCTTTGCCCCCACACAACTGAAAGCAAATGTCTGAAGTCAGTGTACCTTACACTGCAATGTGCCTGCAACTACCCTGAGGATCTAGGGGAAAATGCAGATTTTAAATCAGAGAGTCTGGGCCAGACCTGAGATGCTGCCTTTCCAACAAGTTCCCAAGTGCTTCTGCTGCTGCTGGTCCCTGGCTGCAGCTGGACTAGCAGAGACCGAGCAAGTCTCAGGCCCAACCCTAAATGGGCCAGGCCAGGTCAGCTGCCTGGCTCCCTGTGGGAAATGCCCAGGTGGGAGTGCCATTCCTGGGTGCCAGGTAAACTATGGTTACAATAATGATCACAGTTGAGGCTCAGAGCGGGGATTCCAGGGCTGATCTATAGCACCTAGATGTCTTCCCTTGTGGAGTTCTGGACTACAGAGGTAGGTGCCTGAGTCGTGCCAGAGGAGACAGAAACCACAGCTCCATTACTGGTAATATCTGAATGAGAGACCTCGGCTAAGATGAGCAGTCACCCTGGCGGGCTGGCTCCTCATCCCAGTTCTGCATATGGGCCCACCCTGGCTGGTCAGGCCCCTGCCTTCTCCTGAGGGTCAGGCCCCTTTCTGCTGGGCAGAGAGCAGATTACAAAAGCTGCACTGAGTCCTAAATCTGGGCTGCCCCCGAAACACAGCCCAGGGAGGAGAGAAGGAAATTATTTTCCATGCTTATCTTCCTCCCCCACTGCACACATTCTCATACCCACACACTAACTAAGCAGCAAGCTTTCTCAGGGTAGGGATTTAATCTGCATTGTTCAGCATAGTAGTTACTGCTAGAATATTGCCCAATGCCTAGTAAATGCTCAAAAATACTTGGTGAATGAATGAACTTTAAGACAACTCTATGAGGTAGATATTATTTTATCCCCATCTTTCCAATGAGGAAACAGAGGCACAGAGTGGTCAAACAATATGCACAAATAACCTGCCTTCTTTCAGTCAATGAAACATTAAAACACAGTGCCCTTTTCTCATAGGTTTCCAAATGCCACCACCTGGAAATGTCCATTCAATCAATAATGCCCAGCATGCATTTTCCCTTCCTCCTTTCTAACAGAACCCTGCATTTTCTTTATGAGACTATTACTTCCACATTGATTATATTGGGCATTGGGTGAACCTGACCCTTTTTAGCATCTGAGAATTGATTGGTTTGAGATAATCCATCCTCTTTGCCCATAACTAGTTCAGAAATAGGAATGAGAAATGAAAAATTGACTAACAGGTTCCAAGAGAGTTTTAGTTCATTCTTTTGGCATAATTCCCACCGGTAATGCTCTCCCCGGTTCTGAAAGCAAGAGAGAAAGCAAGTAACACCATTTGATGGTGTAATCTGTCACATCACCCAAGAGGAATAGCAATAGGATGAAGCCTATGGACAGTAGAGTGGAAAGAACTTGAGCTCCTGATGATATTAATAAGCTACTGGATCAAGCAAATTTTGGAAGCTAGAATTCAAATGGGAAAAAATTAATGGTGGATCTTAACAAAACTGAATAAACGAAAGCTCTGTGTAGGTGTGAAAGAGACCTCTGAACTCAGGAAGACCTAATGATAAGAGGCAGCTATAGGTGAGAGTGGAAGAAAATCCATAAAGAGAATATTTAAAGTGAATAAGAGTCAGGAAGCAGCTTTCAGTGATAATTTTTCAAAGCAACTGATTGTGTTATTTTCTTCAGTTAGAGTGTGAGTCTGTTCTGGGAGAGTTCCACAGGTATCTTCAAGGTGTTCAAGTGACACTGTTGTTGTTCAGTCACTCAGTTGTGTCTGACTGTTTGCAAACCCATGTACTGCAGCACGCCAGTCTTCCTTGTCTTTCAACATCTCCTACAGCTTGCTCAAACCCATGTCCATTGAGTCCAATGCCATCTAACCAGCTCATCCTCTGTCATCCCCTTCTCCTCCTGCCTTCAATCTTTCCCAGCATCAAGGTCTTTTCTAATGAGTCAGCTCTTTGCATCAGGTGGCCAAAGTATTGGAGTCTCAGCTTCAGCATGAGTCCTTCCAATGAATATTCAGGATTGACTTCCTTTAGGATTGATTGGGGCTTCCCTGGTAGCTCACTGGTTAAGAATCTGCCTACAGTGCAGGAGACCTGGGTTTGATCCCTGGGTTGGGAAGGTCCCCTGGAGAAGGGAAAGGCTACCACTCCAGCATTCTGCCCTGGAGAATTCCATGGACTGTATAGTCCATGGGGTCGCAAAGAGTTGGAAATGACTGAGCGACTTTCACACACACACACACACACAGGATTGATTGGTTTGGTCTCCTTGCAGTCCAAGGGACTCTTAAGAGCCTGCTCCAATACCACAGTTCAGAAGTATCAATTTTTTGGTGCTCAGCCTTTTTTATGGCCCAACTCTCACATCCATACATGACTACTGGAAAACCATAGCTTTGACTATATGGACCTTTGTTGGCAAAGTAATGCCTCTGCTTTTTAATATGCTGTCTTGGTTTGCTATAGTTTTTCTTCCAAGAAGCAAGGGTCTTTTGCTGCTGCTGCTAAGTCACTTCAGTCGTGTCTGACTCTGTGCGACCCCATAGACGGCAGCCCACCAGGCCCCGCCATCCCTGGGATTGTCCAGGCAAGAACACTGGAGTGGGTTGCCATTTCCTCCTCCAATGCATGAAAGTGAAAAGTGAAAGTGAAGTTGCTCAGTCGTGTCCGACTCCTAGCGACCCCATGGACTGCAGCCCACCAGGCTCCCCCGTCCATGGGATTTTCCAGGCAAGAGTACTGGAGTGGGGTGCCATTGCCTTCTCAAGAGCTCCCTTAATGCTTTTTCCCAGAATCCTGAGTCAATGCACAGGGAATAGGAAATTTTACTTAAGATCTGTTAATACACACATCTATTAATTTTGATCAGTCAGTGTATATTGTAATCACTTGGATAGCTTTAAATACTGACAATAAACAGAGATTATCTTTGGAAGAGTATTAACTGGGAGAGGCAAGGAGTTTTTCTGGAGTGCTAGAAATGGCTTCTATCAGGGGTCAGAAATGCTCATTCATTTACATATTATCCTTCATTGCTTTTGTACTACAAGAGTTCAGTAGTTGCGACAGACAATGACTGGACCATAAAGTCAAAAACATTTGGCCCTTTACAGAAAAACTTTTCCAACCTTTGGTCTATGTCTTTATCTGACTCACAATGTGTTGTATATATATATGTATATGACTCAGGTAAAGATCTATTGAGCAGTACAATTACAATTTTTGTACTATATGTGTGTAAATCAAATCTCTAAAAAAGAAATAAAAAGAGAAAAATTCAGGTGCTAGGGCACTGATGCCAAAATCTTGGTTCTCTGTGCACCAATGCCAAACAGCAATATGGAGACAGAGTTATGGAGAAGAAGGGAAGAGAGGGTTTGTAACCTTGCCAGGCAAAGGGGGAACACAGTAGGCTAGTGCCTCAAGAGCTGTATCCCACTTCCTGGTAAGCAGGGAAAGGTTATATAGTCAGGCAGGAGTAAGTGATAAGGATCAAGGCAGTAATAGTCATATTCTTTCTTCTGCAAATTTTCAAAAGGGCAGGGTTTTTGACAAGATTAGGGTTTGTGCAGGGTCTTAGGTGGTCTGTTCTCCTAATATTGATGAGCCTCTCTGGTCTCTTTAATCTTGCCTCAGATGGCTTTGTAGCTGCTCCTCGCTTGATTAGCAATTGTTCTGCCCTTTGGAACTCAGGAAGGTCATGGGGATTGGAATCCTGCCTATAAGAAGTGAGGGACAAAAAGGCCTCCATACTCACAGGGCCCTGCTTGGCATCAATATGGCTTCTAGATAGTCTTATTTAATTGGTCTATGGTATGGTATCAGGCTTTTTTAAAGCTCCCAAGGCAACTCTATTGAGTAAACAAGATTGAGAATATGGTTATATCCTTGTTTATATGAACAGATAAACAAAGATCACCAAATACATAAGGATGAGCAACTTCGCCTTTCAACCACATAAATGAAAGACACCAAATGCACACACTAGAGATCTTTTCAAGAAAATTAGAGATACCAAAGGAACATTTCATGCAAAGCTAGGCACAAAAAAGGACAGAAATGGTATAGACCTAACAGAAGCAGAAGATATTAAGAAGAGGTGGCAAGATACACAGAACTGAACAAAAAAGACCTTCATGACCCAGATAACTACAATGGTGTGATCACTGACCTAGAGCCAGACATCCTGGAATGTGAAGTCAAGTGGGCCTTAGGAAGCATCACTATGAACAAAGCTAGTGGAGGTGATGGAATTCCAGTTGAGCTATTTCAAATCCTAAAAGATGATGCTGTGAAAGTGCTACACTCAATATGCCAGCCAATTTGGAAAACTCAGCAGTGGCCACAGGACTGGAAAAGGTCAGTTTTTATTCCAATCCCAAAGAAAGACAACATCAAAGAATGTTCAAACTACCACACAATTGCACTCATTTCACACGCTAGCAAAGTAATGCTCAAAATTCTCCAAACCAGGATTCAACAGTATGTGAACTGTGAACTTCCAGATGTTCAAGCTAGATATAGAAAAGGCAGCAGAACCAGAGATCAAATTGCCAACATCCACTGGATCATCAGAAAAGCAAGAGAGTTCCAGAAAAACATCTACTTCTGCTTTATTGACTACACTAAAGCCTTTGACTCTGTAGATCACCACAAACTGTGGAAAATTCTTAAAGAGATGGGAATACCAGACCACCTTTTCTGACTCCTGAGAAATCTGTATGCAGGTCAAGAAGCAAGAGTTTAAACTGGACATGGAACAACAGATTGGTTCCAAATCGGGAAAAGACTACATCACAGCTGTATATTGTCACCCTGCTTATTTAACTTATATGCAGAATACATCATATGAAATGCTGTGCTGGATGAAGCACAAGCTGGAGTTAAGATTGATGGGAGAAATATTAATAACCTAGATAAGCAGATGACACCACCCTTATGACAGAAAGCGAAGAAGAACTAAAGAGCCTCTTGATGAAAGTGAAAGAGGAGAGTGAAAAGTTGGCTTAAAACTCAACATTCGGAAAACTAAGATCATGGCATCCGGTCCTATCACTTCATGTCAAATAGATGGGGAAACAGTGGCTGACTTTATTTTCTTGGGCTGCAAAATCACTGCAGATGGTGACTGCAGCCATGAACTTAAAAGACGCTTTCTCCTTGGAAGAAAAGCTATGACTAACCTAGACAGCATATTAAAAATCAGAGGCATTACTTTGCTGACAAAGGGCCATCTAGTCAAAGCTATGTTTTTTCCAGTAGTCATGTATGGATGTGAGAGTTGGACCATAAAGAAAGCTGAGTGCCAAAGAATTGATGCTTTTGAACTGTGGTGTTGGAGAAGACGCTTGAGAGTCCCTTGGACTGCAAGGAAATCCAACCAGTCCATCCTAAAGGAGATCAGTCCTGGGTGTTCATTGGAAGGACTGATGTTGAAGCTGAAACTCCAATACTTTGGCCACTTCATGTGAAGAACTGACAAACCATCTCATCCTCTGTTGTCCTCTTCTCCTTCTGCCTCCAATCTTTCCCAGAATCAGGGTCTTTTCCAATGAGTCAGCTGTTTTCATCAGGTGGCCAAACTATCGGAGCTTCAGCTTCAGCATCAGTCCTTCTAATGAATATTCAGGGTTCATTGCCTTTAGGATTGACTCGTTGTATCTCCTTGTAGTCCAAGGGACTCTCAAGAGTTTTCTCCAACACCACAGTTCAGAAGCAGCAATTCTTTGGTGCTCAGCTTTCTTTATCGTCCAACTCTCACATCCATACATGATTACTGGAAAAACCACAGCTTTGACTAGTAGCAAACTTTGGCAAAGTAATGTCTCTGCTTTTTAATATGCTGTCTAGGCTTGTAGTAGCTTTTCTTCCAAGGAACAAGAGTCTTTTAATTTTGGCTGCAGTCATGAATGATTAAATAGCAGAAAGATAATACATGTGTCATAAAATTGTGAATTGGAAGATTAATTGATGAAATCCTCCTCAGATTGGGTGCAAAAGAAAAGGATAGGAAGATTATTGGAGAGAAGTTAGGAGACTTAGAGGAGAGATCTAAAAGAGTAAAGTTAAAGTCTCTCAGTCATGTCCGACTCTTTGCGACCCCATGGACTATAGTCCATGGGATTCTCCAGGCCAGAATGCTGGACTGGGTAGCCTTTCCCTTCTTCAGGGGATCTTCCCAACCCAGGGATTGAACTCAGGTCTTAAGAATTGCAGGCAGATTCTATACCAGCTGAGCCACAAAAGTCTATATAATAGGAGTCCCAGAAGTAAGTAACACAGAGAATGAAATAATAGTGAAACAAATAATAGTGAACTAAAATGTCTCTGTATTAGTGAAAAGTGAAGAACTTGAGTCTTAAGATTGAAAGTGTTTGCCTAATTAGTGCTGATCTGAAAGAAATAGATCTGTTTGAGAAGGGAAATGGGAAAGGTAGAGTTAACAAAATTGGAATGTTATATTGGTATTTCATGAGAGAAACAGAGGTGAGCTATAATGTGTCTTTATTCCAGTGACCAAGACAAGTTGGGAACACAATTGGAGTTCAACTTGAGTGTCCAAGCAAAACTTAATTATACAGGTATGATTACCAGGTGTCCCAGTTTTAGGCTCCTATATGTAAATTATATTGCAGTAAGAAGAGCCATGTATAAGTAAAATAACCAGTAATCGGGGAAGGAATCATGAGCTATCTAGCTTCCACTTAAAGGAAGGCCAGGGGAAGAGGTTTGGAGAGAACTGTGCAGTGGAGAGAGGATAAGATCACATGAATATATTCTTGGACTAATAAAAGGATTTACTAGGCCTGTCTGGGCCTCTAGAGAAAATAGCTTATGTTTCTGCACAATTAGGGCTTGCTGAGCAAATCTTACTGAAACTTGGGACCTGGGATAAAAGGGCAAGCCTGGGAAGGTAATTTACAACTATATAGTAAGAGGACTCCAGACAGATTTATGACTAGAAGTATGTGCTGCATTTCATTCCTCGATTGTAAAGCTGGAGACAATGGTCTTTATCTTTCCCCTAGAAAGATTTATTTGCATTCCAAAAGGTTAGAGTAAGACCACCAGATCCTTCCGAAGGAGCAAAGATTTTCCTCCTTCCTTTCAACAGGGACAGCCACTCCCCTTCTAAATAAATGCCCAGAATCACTTCTTCCGCATTTCTTTTTGGCAATATAAATTTTGTTTGTGTAGGGTGACTCACATCTTGTTGTCCAGAATATGAGAAATTCAGGCATGGGGAACTACAGAATTGTTATTTTCTTGAAAGGAAATAATGATTAATCTGTGCTGCTCCAGAAATCTCATATGTTCTTTCAGGATAATATTAATAAATAAGAATATTAAAAACAGCCTGCAAACTCTGGACTTTTTTTTAACCTCTCATTAATGTGGTTAGAGTAGGTATAAGTAGATCAAATGTTTGTGCATCCATATTATGTCATGTTTTCTATCAGCTGATTTACTACACAGGAAGAAATCCCAGAGATAGAAGATGGGAGATATCATGCTCCTCATACTGTCTATGGATTGCCTTGGATAAAAAACAAACAAACAAAAAGCCAAAAAAAAAAAAAAAAAACTGTGGCACCTTGCTGCCTTGATTGCTTAACATGTTCCTAACCGCCATTAAGGAGAATCATGCTTACCCAAAGAGTCAGAATGGACAGAATAGCCAAACTGAAGAGCAAAGCACAGCCAAAAAGGTGAGGAGTATTAAAGAAAAGACAAAAAAAAAAATTGCATTAGTCAGACTAGGCTCTGTTATGCTGTGGGAGTAAACTATCTCAAATCACAGAGCTCAACTCAACAAAGGTTTATTTCCTTTTCAACTTTGTGTCCACTGTAGGTCAACAAAGGGATCCTGTTTATTATCATCAGGAACCCAGGCTGACTTCATCACAATACCTACTTTCATGAGCACAAAACAGGGTAAAAGAATGTAGGAAATTGCACATTGACAATTTAAACTTGTCTTTGGGCAAAACATATAACTTTGCTTCACATTTCTCAGGTAAAGCAAATCACGATGGCCTTATCTAACTTTAAGGGCTGGGAAAGAGTGATCCTACTATGTGCTCAAGAAGAGAATGGAAACATTGGGTAGATGGCACTAATCACCATCCCAGCCTTCCTTTCTTGTCACTGAATATTTTGTCTACTTTTTTTTTCTTCAGGCAGAACACATGTACCCCCTCCTCTTGGGAGGAATCAAGAAGACTCATTCAATTACTTTTTCACTCCCCAAATCTAGGACCTCTAAATGGTGTTTGGAAGTTTCTTTATATATTCTGGAAGTGTCACCTCTTAGTCCAGAAGACTAGGAACTAAAAAAAAAAAGTAATTTGCCCCCTCATATCCAGTATTGGCTTCCCAGGTCGCTCAGTGGTAAAGAATCTGCCTGCCAATGCAGGAGACACAGGTTCGATCCCTGGGTCAGGAAGATCCCCTGGAGGAAGTCATGTCAACCCATTCCAGTATTCTTGCCTAGAGAATGCCACGGACATGGCGGGCTACAGTCCACAGGGTCATAAGAGTTGGACACAACTGAGTGACTGAGAGGTGCACTCACACATGCATACAATATTCCCGGAAAGACAGTCACAAAAACAATCCCTTCTAGAAAGATCAGGAATCACAATACTGCCACTGGTTAATAGCAATGCTTAAATTCTACTAGACATAGGCAGAAAGAGTGCTCCACCCAGGGAGTGAGAATGTTCCTTGGTAAGTCTTGATTCTGCTCCCTGGGAAGGGGTATGCCGGGTCAGTTTTTCACTATGGACCTTGATTTTGCCCTCAGAGGGTGTCTTTCTTTTGTCATCCTCCTTAACCACATCTGGATTGAGTATCAGAAAATATTTACTCCTTGGGGGCTGAAAAACTCATAGCCTTCTTCCTCTTTATAGTAGATATTGGAGCCCAAGGATCATTTTAAGTTTTAAACAGTCACAGTAATTTTGTTCAGACTTCTTAGCTATTTAGTTTGACTCAGCTCCAAATGTCAATAACCATACCCACAATTCATTACTAAACACATTTTACATATATACTATATTTGCTTTCTCAGGCTCATGTTTCTTGCAACTTAACTGTGAGTATCTTGAGCTTATCAGACTTTTATGGGAGAACTGGACTGTAAGTTTATTTCCCCTCAACTATTCTTTTCAAAAGAAAATATTTACTATGGCAACAGTTCTAATTTGTCTGTCCTTTGAAACACCGCAGTCCATTCAGAGATTTTTACAGTGGTCAAATGACCATCCCCTTGATTTAGTCCCATTATAAGGGCTGCAAGGAGATCCAACCAGTCCATCCTAAAGGAAATCAGTCCTGAATATTCATTGGAAGTACTGATGCTGAAGCTGAAACTCCAATACTTTGGCCACCTGATGCGAAGAACTGACTCATTTGAAAAGACCCTGATGCTGGGAAAGATTGAAGGCAGGAGGAGAAGGGGACAATAGAGGATGAGATCGTTGGATGGTATCACCGACTCAATGAAGATTGAGTTTGGATAAACTCCAGAAGTTGGTGACAGGGAGGCCTGGCGTGCTGCAGTCCATGGGGTTGCAAAGAGCCAGACACGACTGAGTGACTGAACTGAACTGAATTGAAGGCTGTTTTAAGAAGCCATTGTCAACAAAAAACCTCCTTGCCTTTATCTTTTACTCATTGAGGCTAAGAAGCAATTGTCTCTTCCAATTTTACAAGTCCTCACATTTCTGGACTCTATATTTCCTTTTATCACCGTCTGCAAACCAGCCAATTCTTTTCTGACTTCAGAACTTTTTAAATAACTTTTCAAATGTGGACAAGAGTGACTAACACATAGTGTCAACATTCTCTATTCCAATCTCTTCTCCTAGAGCTAAACATTCATTAGTTACATTATCTGCCTTACAAATTAATGCAGGCAAAAGTTTCAGTAAATATTTCACCACTACAAAACATGGATCACCATTCTTCCAACCCTTGATAACAGTTTATTTGGTATCTATCATCTGGTAACTCAACCAATGCTATTAATATTATATTATTATTATTAATTTTATGGGGTTTTTTGTTATGGCAATAACCTCCTGTTTCAGTCTGGATAGGCTAGTTTATGCTCTAATAATAAACAATCTAAAATATCAGTGGCTTGAAACAACAACACATTTTTTTTCATACTGCCTATTCAATGTTGGGCAGCAGGAGGGCTTTGCTCATTGTAGTTACTCACTCAGAGACTAGACTTACAGAAGCTTAGATCAATGTGGGTTTCCACATTCACTGTTACAGAGGAAAGAAAATGTTACAAATTATGTACTGTTATTAAAGCTTTCATGGAAGTGATAGGTCATGTCTTCTCAAATCTTACTAGCTAATACATGTCACAAAGCCACAAGTAACTTTAAGGGGTGTGGGAAGTACAACATGCCAGGAAGAAGAACTGGAAATATTTGGAAAACAGCACTAATGACTTATCACAAGAAATCTAGACACATCCCAGATCGTTTTTCAAATTCTGTAGATAAAGAGAAGCACTGTAGTTTTCTACAGAGAAAGAAGAAGTTACCTATAAAAAATGTGAACCTGACTTATATCAGACCTCCCATTAGCAATGAAGGATGTTTACATTATCAACAAACTATGAGAGCAAAATAAAGACCTTCTCAGCCACGCAAAGACTCAGGAAACTAACAAAACATGCCATACCACTGAAATAGTTATTCTGAGCCATACTCTGGCAAAAGGAAAACAGAATCCAAGCAAAAAGAAAGCAACTATAAGAAACAGTGGTGAACAAAAAGTAAAACTTTAAGTTTACAGTAAATAGCTCTTGAAAATAAGGCTACAAAATTAACAAAATTTTAAATGTAATGGCCTATAAAATTGCACTGACATACTGTTGAAAACAATGATTTGAAATAAAAATTCAGTTGAATAGTGTGGTAGGGGCAGAAAATAAGCAAAAGCTTACTAAAAGTCTTGTTTGGGAGAGGAGCTAAATTTTGATTAATATTCTTTGTTGACAGGAGGTTGAAAGTTTAAAATGTATTTGCTAGAAGTTTGAAAGTAACAACTTGCAGAATTAAAACAAAATCAGAGCTTACAAAACAGTAAATTATGGTAGAGCAGAGAAATACAATGCCATCCATCTAACAAAAGTGAGAGAATAAGAAAATGGAGAAAGAAATCACAAGGAAATCAAGATAAACATAAAAATTAAAGCCTTGTGACCGAAACTACATCATGGGAGTTCTGCTTATTCTACTGGCAATGGGAAGAGCTCCATGGATGCACTCCCAGTGAAATCTGTTTTCATTATTTTTTAAACAATCATATAGAAATCATATAAAATATCAAGCTCGTTTTAGAAAAGGCAGAGGAACCAGAGATCAAATTGCCAACATCCGTTGGATCATTGAAAAAGCAAGAGAGTTCCAGAAAAACATCAATTTCTGCTTTATTGACTGTGCCAAAGCCTTTGGCTGTGTGGACCACAAGAAACTGGAAAATTCTGAAAGAGATGGGAATACCAGACCACCTGACCTGCCTCTTGAGAAACCTATATGCAGGTCAGGAAGCAACAGTTAGAACTGGACATGGAACAACAGACTGGTTCCAAATAGGAAAAGGAGTACGTCAAGGCTGTATATTGTCCCCCTGCTTATTTAACTTCTGTGCAGAGTGCATCATGAGAAACGCTGGGCTGGAAGAAGCACATGCTGGAATCAAGATTGCCAGGAGAAATATCAGTAACCTCAGATATGCAGATGACACCACCCTTATGGCAGAAAGTAAAGAGGAACTAAAAAGCCTCTTGATGAAAGTGAAAGAAGAGCGTGAAAAAGTTGGCTTAAAGCTCAACATTCAGAAAACTAAGATCATGGCATCTGGCCCCATCACTTCATGGGAAATAGATGGGGAAACAGTGGAAAGAGTGTCAGACTTTATTTTTCTGGGCTCCAACATCACTGCAGATGGTGATTGCAGCCATGAAATTAAAAGATGCTTACTCCTTGGAAGGAAATTTATGACCAACCTAGATAGCATATTAAAAAGCAGAGATATTCCTTTGCCAACAAAGGTCCACCTATTCAAGGCTATGTTTTTTCCAGTGGTCATGTATAGATGTGAGAGTTGGACTGTGAAGAAAGCTGAACGCCGAAGAATTGATGCTTTTGAATTGTGGTGCCGGAAAAGACTCTTGAGAGTCCCTTGGACTGCAAGGAGATCCAACCACTCCATCCTAAAGGAGACCAGTCCTGGGTGTTCATTGGAAGGACTGAAGTTGAAGCTGAAACTCCAATACACTGGCCACCTCATGCGAAGAGTTGACTCATTGGAAAAGACTCTGATGCTGGGAGGGATTGGGGGCAGGAGAAAAAGGGGACAACAGAGAATGAGATGGATGGATGGCATCACCGACTCGATGCACATGAGTTTGGGTGAACTCCAGGAGTAGGTGATGGCCAGGGAGGCCTGGCGTGCTGCAATCCATGGGGTCAGAAAGAGTCGGACACAACTGAGTGACTGAACTGAACTGAAATGATAAAATATCTGGAAATTGTCCTAAGGGAATATGCAAATTAAGAAGCACTTATTCAAAAAAGTTTACTGACAGTTGGTAAGAACAGTGAGAGTCTATGGTATCTGAACCATGACCCACTTACTTTCTCCTCCATCCCAGCACAGTGTTAAAGAAACTCCACCCCAGGTGGATACAGCCAAGAATATAGAGTTCCTTCTGTCTCCAGCTCCCAGCCAAGGGCTTTGGGTATCTTCCTGGGAAGTATGGGAATCAGCATTTCTCATCCTGTCCCAAGCTACTTGTTCCAAAGACTAAGTTTCAGGAGAGTAATGCTGAAAAGTGGAGAATCCCTTCTTTCATTTAACCCCTCACTTATGGGACAGAGTCCCTTCCTTAGGAACAGTGCACTGAGAATACTGGAACCCTGATTTTCCTCACCCTGGCAGAGTTAACATGCCAGGAGTAGCAAGCCATAAAAGACTTAAGGCAACTGACCACTTTCCCTCCATGCCAAGGATCCCACTACTAAAGCAGGAGTATTATTTAGAAAAAAATTCCACTCACCCTGCTTCCAGCTCCAGAGCCATGGCTCAGAGATTTTGACCAGGAAGATACAATCCATAAAAACAAAGATCTCTGAAAACTACCTAAAGGAACTGACTTTATTTTGATATGGACCAGGGTTCTTGGCTTTCTCCAATCAATATAAATTGACTAGAGGACAGACAAGAAATTCAAGCAAGGCTTTATTGGGGCTCCGGCTGAAGCAGGGGGAGCAAAAACAAGTAACAAATTCCCTTGCTTGCTCACTGAAACAGAGCAAGCTTGTTCCTTATATGTGGTGAGGGTAGGGGTGTGTCCAGGGGTCAAACTGGAGGGCTGACACTTGGTAACAGTGAGAGTCTATGGTATTTTAACCATGACCCACTTCCTTCCTCTTTCATCCCAGCACAGTGTTAAAGAAACTCCACTCCAGGTGGATACAGGGGTGGTTTAGGTGGTTTGCCCTCACCTTTCTGGTATTGAGTGCAGGGGGCATGTGTAGTACCCTGCTTTTGCTCCTGACACTCTGTTTTTGCTTCAGGCTATTCAGAAATGGTAGTTGGGTTTTTTTGTCTTTTTGTATCTTGTGGTCCAGAATTTTCCCCAACTGTGCATGGACACAGTTGTTTTAATTCCCATAAATTTCTTTGCATTTTGTAGCTTGAGGAGTGGTATATCCAGGTGTAAGCTTTGCAGAAAGCTTTGCAGCAACACAGTAAAGGGTCCCAGGTCTCAGGCCTGTCTCAATAATACTATAGAAGCCTTTTTTCTGTCCCTTCCCTCTACATCAACATGTCTCCTTTATAACAACAGTAGGTTATAGCTGAAAGAACTGCAAGACAAGAATCTATTTAAGATGCAGTTCCTAGGGAAACCCAAGAACAACAGAAGAGGGAAAGAAAGGGTGTAGGTGAATTTTAAACCCCTGACACCAAAAGGTCCAATACTAGCCAGACTGACATAAAACCTCACACTATAAAGGCCAATTTACTTCAGTTCTATTGTCTAATATAACATGTCTGGCTTTTCAACAACAACAAAAAATCACATGGCATGCTAAAGGGCAAGAAAAAATACAGTCTGAAGAGACAAAGCAAGCCTCAGAAACAGACTCAGATATGACAAAGATGTTGAAAGTATCAGACAAGGAATTTAAAATAATTATGACTTATATGACAAGGGCTATAATTGAAATAGGAGACAATATTCAAGACAGATAGGTAAGCGGATGTAAGCTGTGATATGGGAACTCTAAGAAAGAGTCAAAAGGAAATGCTAGAAAAAACAAACTAACGTAAACTAAGAAGGCTTTTGGCGAACTCATCAGCAAACTAGACATAGCTGAGAAAAGAATCAGCAAGTTTAAAAATGTCAACAGAAATTCCCTAAATTGAAATGTTATTGAAATTCTAAATAAAAAAACTAAAATGGAAAAAAAAAGAATGCAAACCCAAAATGAAACAGAATATCTAAGAACTGTGGGACAATTTCAGAAGGTGTAATATTTAAGTAACTAGAATATCAGAAGAAGGAGAAGAAACAGAATTTAATTTGTAAATTAAACAATATACATCTATATATCTCTGGGTCAGGGAATAAGCTCCAATATAAATGTTTTAATATTTTAAATAAGATTCAAATGGTAATAATCAAAAATTGTGGAATATAGAAAAAACAGTGCTTAGGGATAAATTTATACGACTAATTGTATTAGAAAAATAAGTTCTAAAATTAAAACCTAAGATTACAACTTAAGTCTAGAGAAAGAAGAGCAAATTAAGTTGAAGGCAAGCAGAAGAAAAGAAATAAGAATTTCTGCAAAAATCAATGAAATTAAAAACAGGAAAACAATATAGAAAATCAGTGAAACCAAAAGTAGTCATTTGAAAAGATCAACAAATTGATAATCTTCTAGAAAGGCTACAAAACAAAAATTAGATGACACAGATGACCAATATAAGGAAATGAAGGAGTATTATGACAGTTCTATGTCCACAAATTTAATACATTAGCTAAAATTATCTTCAGTGACATAATCTATAAAAATTCACACAAGGATAAAAAGGTAATCTGAATATATCTATATCTACTAAGTAAACTAAATCAGTAATTAATATTCCTCAAAAGAGAAATCATTAGGCCCAGATGGTTTCACTGGCGAATTCTACCAAACATCTAAAAAGAATTAACAACAATCCTCAAAGGGTCTTCCAAAAAATAAAGCAGAAGGAATACTCATAACTTATTCCATGAGACCATTACCCTAACACCAAAACCAGTAAAAGATATTACAAGAAAGGAAAACTACAGACCCATAACTCTCATGAACATAGATCTAATGATCTTCAATAAAATATAAGCAAATCAAATTCAACATGTATAAAAATAACTACATACCATGACCAAGTGAGATTTATTCCAGGTACACAAGTCTGGCTTAACATTAAAAGACCAATTACTGAAATTTATGACATCAACAAGCAAAAGAAAAAAATATCATATTATCATATCAATTAATACAAAGAAAGCATTTGATAAAATCCAACACAGATGCATGATAAAAAAAGAAAAGGTCTCAGTAAACTAGGAATATAAGGAAGTTTCCTCAATGCTTGCCACCTATGATCAGGAAAAAGGCAAGGATATCTCCTCTGAGGCCTCCTATTCAACACTGTACTGGAAGTTCTAGCTAGTAAAATAAGAAAAGAAAAGAATAAGACGTATAACTGGGGAAGGAAAAATTTTGTCTCCCTTTGTTCACTGAAGAAATGTTTGTCTACATACAATAAAAAGAATGAGGGCTCTTTGGAGAAATGACTGATTCTAGAAATAAGGCAGTAAATATACAAAATGAGCCTGGGGTATCTTGTAGTGTCAGTAAGTTCTGAAGAACATGTTAAGGGACACCACATTTGCATTCAACAAAAGCCATACTTTTGGAAACTAAACAAAACACAAATTCTGGGTTTTTTTTCCCCCAAAAATTTAATTGCAAGGAAAAAGAGGTAGCAGGGGAAGAAATTACAGATTTAAAAAAGACTTGAGACATAAAGAACAATTGTAGTGATTAGATCCTATTTGGACACTGATTCAAAGAAACTAATTTTTTTAAAGTATGTCTGCCATGCAAACATGAAAAATACCTGGCATTTGAAGATTACTTATTTCAATTTTTTGAAAAGAATTAGATTTACACATAAAAGAATCTATATTTTAGGAAGACATGAAATATTTGACATGTACATGAAACTGGGCAAACTTTAGGAGATGGTGAGGAACAGGGAAGCCTGGCATGCTGCAGTCCATGGGGTTGCAAACAGTTGGACACGACTGGGTTACTGAACAACATGAAATATTTAGAAATAAAATAGTATGATGTTTTGAATATGCTTCAAATTATTCCAGTAGCAAGAAATGGGAGAAGGTGAAGGTATAACTGGAACCAGATTGTGTTGAAGTGTGTTGATGCTGAGTGTCAGGTATACTGGGTTCATTACATTATATAACAAAGAGAAATGGATTCTTTTTATTGTGTGTATGTTTGATAATTTCTTTAATTAAAAAATTATTATAAATATCATGCCATTAAGTTTGAAATCCTAAGTGAAATTGACCACCTAAAAGTTTAATCAAACAATACAAACTGAAACTGTATTCAAAACTCAAGCCACTATCACATGTTCCAAAACAAGGCAGTTTGGGAAGCCAGTTTTACCAAATAGTCAGGGAGAAACAAATTATCACCTTATGTAAACTCCTCCAAAGCATACAAAAACAGTCAATTATTCAACTCATTTTGCCAGGTTATTGCTCCTCAATTCAAAAACCAGATGAGAACATCCCATGAAAAGAACACTTTAAGCCATGCTCACTCACAGAGCAGCAAATAGTCTAAATAGTTTAATAGCATATTCAACATAGCAGTGAATTAAACGAACAAATGGGCTGTGTCTGAGGAATAAAAATATGACTTAACATTAGAAAATACTTTCAATTATAATTCCCTGTACAAATTAGAGGAGAAAAAAAACACTTGATCACATCAACGGGTATATTAAAAAGCCTTTGAAAGAAATTCAACACAAGTTTATGATTAAAAAAGAGTAAGTTAACATTAGAATAGAACTTCAATTTCCTAAAGTCTATTGCAAACACACTTATATGTAAAATATTAGAATTTCCATTAAAGCCAGGGCCAGACAACACAAAAATGAATGCTCTCTCCTCTACTGTTCAAAATTGCGCTGGGACACATAAAGCAGTGAATATTGAAATAAATAAGAGGTATGAATATTGAAAAGAAAGATAATATTTGGTGACAATATTGTTATCTGTAAAGCATGTGGAGTATTTGAATAATTGAGAGATTTCAGGAAAATATATATGGAAAATCATTATAGCAAAATAAAGAACCTTGCCATCTAAAAGCAATAACTAATTAGAACATGAAATAGGAAATACCTCATTCACAATGGCAAGAAAGTCAAGAAAATTACCTAAAAAGAATCTTAAAAGACATGTACAAGACATTAATGGAGGCAAATATAAAAGCTTTCTGATAGATCCAGCTAAAAGTCCCAAATAAATAAAGCAGTAAAACATATTCATTAATGAGGAACAGCATTATTACAAAGATATGAATTCTCCTTAAATTATTTATAGGTTTAGTGCCTTACCTGTAAATGCCAAGATGACCATCAGGTTCAGACCACTGACTTCCACTCCCCAAATCAACTCTCAATAACTATAGAAAGGAGGTGGGGGTGGGGGAATCAACAACAAAAGCTAAACAACAAAACACGAGAAATCCCTAGGGAAGACTGATGACTGTGGGGAGCTGGTTCTTGTGTTTGGCAGGGTGGGCGCAGTGGGGAAGTTGCAGAAGGGCTGTAGGCCACAGAGATGCAGATGGCAGGATGGGTAAGGAGAAGAAGATTTTAAATTTCTGACCTATTTCATTGCACAAACCAGAGGCAGGCCCTCTAACCACAGATACCATTAGCTCTGGGATAGTAACAGTACAGCTGGAAAGATGAGATGACTGAGGTTGTAGGACCCCAAAGCCTGTGCTAATGACCACCTGAAACCATTTTAGTCTGTTACAATCAAAGAGACTAGCCTTGAAAAACTCCCTGAGCAGACAAAACCAATTTAGTCATACAAACAAAGCTTAATTTAGGTTTTATTGCAAGGCTAACTTGATCTGGGTCATTTCTTGCTTATGCCTCTGGAAATCATCAGCAAAACTTCAGTTGTTTCCCCAAATTGATATGAGGTAATCACTAACCAATTCCCTATCATTTAAGAAATTCAAATATTATAACCAACCACTGTGAGAATAGTCACTGCCTTCCCACAGTATAAGCAGCTTTATAACGATATACCCGTGAGCCTCATTCCATGTTTGGTTTGAATGCTCTGTGTTCAGAAACTGTCATTTTGACATGGGCAAAATAAACTATTACTAATTATTACTTTAGTGGTTCATTGTTTCTACTCCTGTTACTTCTGAACTTTTGACAAGAGACTGAGGACTGGCCTTTCCAAAATAATTTTTTTTAATTTAAGTTTATTTATTTTAATTAGAGGCTAATTACTTTACAATATTGTATTGGTTTTGCCATACATCAACATGAATCCGCCACGGGTATACACGTGTTCCCAAACAGAAGATAAAGAATGGACTGGAGATATTATAGAATAGGAGCTATTAAAGCGATCCACACACAATAAGTGTAGGTATTCTCTCATGAAATTTTATATGTATTCTAAACATACACTTGGCAGAGATGTATAATATGTTTTTTGAATATACTAGGAATGAGGGTTAAGAAAATGAAAATCAGTGCCCTGAACTATGAAATGTTAGATAATTTCAAATGAGCAGGACCTCCCCAAATGCTGCTGCTCAGCCTCTTCTGTGCAGAAAATAAATCTTTTAGAACAAAATGTTTCTGAAGTCTGTCTGGCTGGTCAAGAGATTCCATTGAAAAGGTTGCTTTTTCTCTGACTCTCCCCCATGCTCATGGGCACTGCAGCTCCCTATCTAGAAACTAGTTCGTGTTGTAGAATCATTCTCTGCAAGGGACACAGCTGGACAAATGCTTGGAGCTGACAGTGAGGAGCCTCTCCCAGCCAGGATTTCATCAAGGACCCAGGACCTCAGAAGTGAGGACTGAGCCGGGGGCATCCTCCCAGAAGGTCCAGATAATCCAGCTCTACTCCTGATAACAGCTGTGGGAGATCCCTGGCAGAGCTGTCAGACTGTAAGCCTCCCTCAATATGCCCTGGGGGTCATCAGAGAGGTGAGAGCCTTGGCTGGAAGGGGACAGGCTCAGGTCACAAGAGGAAAGAGTCTCAGGCCCTGTCACAAGTCAAGGTGAGGATATTGAAGGAGCAATGAAGGAATCTCCCAGACTGGAAGAGAGGGGTCCCAGCTTTACCCTGTCCCTGCAGTCAGCCCCCATAGGTGCCAAGTCAGAGAGACATGGAAGCTTCTGACTTCCTTCTGGGGAAGTAGAAAATGAACGTCTCAGGGAAGTGAGGCTTGGATAGAGGGATATGTCTTCAGATCAGCAAAGAAAGGAGTTCCAGAACCTGCCAGGAGTCAAGACAAGGACCCTGAGGAAAGACTGGAGGCACCTTGAACCTCAGAACAGAGGTCAGCTCCACCCTGCCCCTGCTATCAGTGTATGAAGGCCCCAACAAGCTGTAGCCTGATACGGTGGCCTCTGTCTTCTGCTGGGTGAAATGGTCTAAAGGAGGGAAAGACATCGAGCTGGCAGGGCTGGACTCAGGTAAGCAGAGGAGAGGACCCAGGAACTGTCAATATTCGAGGTGAGGACCCTTAGGGAGGACTGAGGGGACACTAGACTCCAGAACAAAGGGGATCTGCCAACAGATGCGGTGCGGTCAGCCCAGGAATCTGACTGGATTTAGTATTACATCACTTTGCCTTGGGATACTGAAATAGGGTTGGTTTGGTCTTGGATGTGCATCCTTCAGTCAGCAAATGGAGGAGTCCCAGGCCTTGACAGACATGAAGGTAAGTAAGGACCTGAAGGAAGACCCTGAGGGACCTTGGGGTGGGATGACCACATGCATCATACATTTCTGACATCCAGGTATCAGAAAGACCAGGGACCTGGTATAAGGGGTGGGGGCTCAGCAGGGCAGAGAAGAGAATCCCATGTCCTGCTGGGAGTCAAGATGAGGACCCTAAGCAAGGACTGAGGGGACTCTGGACCCCAAACAGAGGGGACCCCCCAAATTCCTGGCCCTGGGAGGCCTATGTGGGGGGATAGGCACCTTGGCAGCAAGTCCTGACTTTCACATCTGAGTCTCAGAGAGACCGGGGCCTCAGATGGGCAGGGGGGAGGATTTTAGGTTCTGCTGAGAGTCAAGCTGAAGCCCCCGAAGGAGGACTGAGGGGACCCTGGACCCCAGACAGTAGAGACCTGAGAGAAGCCCATTCCTGTTGTCGGCCCTGGGCAGCCCAGAAGTAGGATGAGCCCACAGACATGGTCTAACTTCCTGACATCCGGGTCTCAGACTGAGGACCTGGAGGGGGCGGGCTTCCTGACAGCCAGTCTCAGACTGGGGACCTGGCACAGGGGGCGGGCTTCCTGACATCCAGTCTCAGACTGGGGACCTGGCACAGGGGGCGGGCTTCCTGACATCCAGTCTCAGACTGGGGACCTGACACAGGAGGCGGAGTTCCTGACATCCGGGGCTCGGAGAGACTGGGGAACTGGTATAAAAGACAGGGCTTCAGTTGGGTCGAGGAGAGAATCCCGGGCGCTGCCTGGAGACAAGGTAAGGTCCTGAGGGAGGACTGAGGGGACCCTGAGGGAGGACTGTTGGAAGCCCACAGATCCCCACCCCTGTTTGTCGGCGCTGGGAGCCCCTGGGGTGAGAAGAGCTCATTAGGCCTGTCTGACTTCCTGACATGCGGGTCTCAGAGAGACTGGGGACTTGGTGTGAGGAGCCGGGCCTCAGGTAGGGAGAGGACAGAATCCAGGTCCTACCAGAAGTCAAGGTAAGGACCCCAGATTCCCGCCCCTGCTGTCAGCCCTGGGAGGACCCTAGGGGGGGTAGACCACTGAGGGAGGACTAAGGGGAGCTGGACCCCTGTAGTCCCCAGGCAGGACGGCCACATGCAGCATTTCCTGACATCCGGGTCTCAGAGACGGGAGACCTTGTGAAAGCTGCCGGGTCTCAAAATGGCAGACGGGACAATCCCCAGTCCTGCCTGGAGTCTAGGTTCCATGTGAGGAATGACTGAGGTGGTTATACCGCAATAGGGAGGCAGGGATCCTGGCCCTTGTGGGGGCTCATGGAGGCCCTGGAACGGGGTGAGCCAGGGTGAGCATTTTCTTGACCTCTGGCTTAGGGCCTCGGGAGGTGACGTGTTTGGGCAGAGGGCGGAGGCTTCAGGTCCGCTGAGGGTGGACTCCCCGGACCCCGAGGGAGGACTGAGCAGACTCCCTCCCCTGTGGTCAGTGCTGGGAGGGCAGGTGGGAGGTGAGGAGGAGTTGAAACGAGCATCTCCCCAGCCTAGGACCTGCGGGAATCCCTGGGCAGGTGCGGCCACATGTGGGTGCTCTCAGCGCTTTCTGTTCAGACTCGGGTCTTGTTCTGAGTTTCCCTGCAGGCCCCCAAAGGGGAAGGTCCAGGCCATGCTAGAGGAAAAGTGGGCACTACAAGGGAACCCCGATGGGACCTCCCAATGCACAATTGGGTAGACCTCACAGAGTCCAACCTTCAAACCATCACAGAAGGCCCAGGGCTGTGCCACAGTCTACCCCCGAGATGTCCCCTCCATTTCTGTCACAGGAGCTCCAGGAACCAGGAAGTGGAGGTCTGAGGCCGGTGTCCTGAGGTCAGAGAGCAGAGGAGGTCCAGGCAGAACCAGGAGTCAAGGTGAGGAGGGTGCCCTGAGTGTGCACCAGAGGCCCCCTATCCCAGAACAGAGGGGAACCCACAAGGCTCAAATCCCCCCACCGTGTGAACCCCAGAACCTCGGGATGGGCTGACCGCATCCTGGGGAGCCCCTGCCCTTCCTTCTTTGGGTAGCCAGCAAACAGGCCGCCCAGGAGGAGTGCCCCTGTTCCGTCCAAGAGCACCCCTCGAGAGGAGACCTGTAAGTGGCCTGTGTCATACCACCCAGGGTTCGTTTCTCAGCTGAAGCCGCTCTCATCCTCTCTCTCCCCCAGGCCCGTTGTCCCCCATCTGTCACCTCTGCCCACACTCCTGTCTGTTGCCGGAAACCAGTCATCATGTCTCATGCTCCAAAGCGACGGCGCTGCATGCCTGAGGAAGGCAGTGAGGTCCAAAGCGTTCTTGCAGTTGTGGAAGAGGATACGTCCTCATCCTCCACCTGCTCCTCCTCATTTCCCTCCTCCTCCTCTTCCTCTTCCTATCCTCTGATCTCGAGCTCCCCAGAGGAGGAGCTTAATGTTATTCCTGGGCCCCCGGGTCCTTCCCAGGGTCCTTCCCAGGATCCTTCCCAGGGTCCTTCCCAGGATCCTTCCCAGGGTCCTTCACAGAGCCCTCCAAGTTCCTCTCTCTCTCCCACTGCTGTTGCCTCTCCAATGAGTGAATCCGGGGATGGCCCCAGCAGCCAAAACGAGGAGAGTCCGAGCACCTCTCAGGCTCTGCCAAATGCTGAGTCCCTGCCCAGAAATGTGATTGATGAAAGGGTGGCTGATATGGTAGAGTTTCTGCTCCTCAAGTATCGCACTAAGGAGCTGACCACAAAGGCGGAAATGCTGAATGTCGTCATCAAAGATTACCAGGATTACTTCCCTGAGATCTTCAGAGAAGCCTCGGAGTGCCTGCAGCTGGCGTTTGGCGTGGATGTGAAGGAAGTGGACCCCAGCGACGACTCCTATGCCCTGGTCACTACCCTGGGCCTCACCTGCGATGGGCTGATGAGTGATGGGGAGACCATGCCCAAGAATGGTATTCTGATAGTTATCCTGAGCATGATCTTTATGGAGGGTGGTTGTGTCTCTGAGGAGAAGGTGTGGGAAGTGCTGAATGTGATGGGGGTATATGATGGGACAGAGCACTTTATCTATGGGGAGCCCAGGGAGCTTATTACCAGAGTGTTGGTGCAGGAGCAGTACTTCGAGTACCGACAGGTGCCCAACAGTGATCCTGCCCGCTATGAGTTTCTGTGGGGTCCCCGGGCCCACACGGAGATCTGCAAGATGACTCTCCTGGAGTTTTTGGCTCATATCAGTGGAAGTGACCCTAGAGCCTTCCCTCTGTGGTATGAGGAGGCTTTGAGACAGCAGGAAGAGAGAGCCCAATCTGGAATTGCCACCACGGATGATACTAGTGCCGTGGCCAGTGAAAGTTCTAGTGCCCCATCTAGCAGCTTCTGCCCTGAGTGAAGCCCAAGGCAGATTCTTCACTGGGTTTTAAGAGGGCAGTCAATGATCTAACTAGTAGAGGGATAGACTGGGGGCAAGGGAATCGTAGTAAATAGCATCTTTGTGTTTCTCTTCCACTGGGGTGACTTAGAATTTGATCTTCTTTTATTTTTTGGCATTTTAAAATGTTGTTACTCAACTAGAAAGTCTGTTATTCTCAAAATCTAGGTTTATGCATGACATTGGCACATTTAGCATTTGTTTTTTTTTTTTTTCAGTTTAGAAGGATTTTGCTATTTTAAGACAAATCTGGAAACCTTTCATTTTATTTGTACTCTGTAATAAGATAAGATGGTATTAGAATAAGAATTTCCTTGAAAATGTAAAAGAACTTAGTAAAATAGAGAAAAAAATTAAGTGGTTTACTTTTTAATTCTCACTTTTAGTCTATTCTGTAACATTAAGATATGTACTTGGATTTTCTTAGCTTATTCAAGGATGTATAAGAAATAAAATAGTAATAAATGAAATCTCTGCTCACTGGTTCATTTATTCCAAAAACCTTCACGGATCCTCTGCTCTGCCGAAGGCCCTGTGTTAGAAGTGGGGACAGTGGGAGAAGCAGGGCACCCCCACACCTAGAGTGATGGTCTAGGAGCCGCAGTCACCCAAGGAAGGTGAAGAGACATCCCCTAGTCCCACTGAACAAGGAAACATAGGGCAGGGCGGTGGGGTTCCAGGAGGAGCCCTCGAGTGTCGATGCCTGAGCCAGGGCGGTTTGGGGCTTTGGGAAGCTGGGGTTTCTTCTATGGGAGGTGATGGAAATGAACCTGGGTGTTGGCAGCCCTCAGACCTGCAGATGGTGTGTCTTGCTGCTGCTGCTGCTAAGTCGCTTCAGTCGTGTCCAACTCTGTGCGACCCCATAGACGGCAGCCTACCAGGCTCCCCCGTCCCTGGGATTCTCCGGGCAAGAACACTGGAGTGGGTTTCCATTTCCTTCCCCAATGCATGAAAGTGAAAGGTGAAAGTGAAGTCACTCAGTCGTGTCTTACTCTTAGCAACCCCATGGACTGCAGCCTACCAGGCGCCTCTGTCCATGGGATTTTCCAGGCAAGAGTACTGGAGTGGGGTGCCATTGCCTTCTCCGTGTGTCTTAGGAATGAGAGAAAAACCTGGATAACAAAACTGCTCTTGGCAGTTTTCCTTTTGGACCGTGGATAAACCATAGAGAAATCACTTCCTGGGGCAAGTAAAGAAGTTGTCCTGTACTCTTGTCCCAGTTCAGCTGAACACAAGACCTAGGTGTTTTATAAGTATCGTCTGCAAGGGTTTCCTGAGAAATAAGGATGAATATCTTTTGAATAATGCTGGGAAGTTGCTGTCCAGGCACCCATTTCACTGACCTAGGAAAGCCAGAGGTGACATTATTAGAAGACATTTTAATTAGATTACCTTTAATGTAATTTAGCGAATTCTGAGCAATATATAGCTTTGGGTGGGGAGGAATTAATGAAAATAGTGGTTCGGATGAAAATGCAGCTGGGACGAAGGGACTAAATTGGTCTTTGGCTCAAATTCTAGCAGCTTTGAGTTGCATCCAGCTGGGGAAGACTCCCTCCCCTCCACCTAAATTTAATAATATACCCTCTAAGAAGAAAATTTACTGATTTTTATTTACAAAGCCCCTGTAGCTCAAATGGTAAAGAAACTGCCTGCAACGCAGGAGACCCGGGTTCAATCCCTGGGTCAGGAAGATCCTCTGGAGAAGGGAATGGCAGTCCACTCCAGTATTCTTGCCTGGAGAATCCCATGTACAGAGGAGCCTGGCAGGCTACAGTCTGTCAGATTACAAAGAGTCGGACACAACTGAGCGACTAACACTACTATCCCCTATTTACAAAGCCAGCAGTATGGTTGAGTGATTATGGTATTACGTGTCCTATTGAGATTTCTCTAAGATATACTGGATAACAACAACTTCTAGAATACAGGGTAGAAGAGCCTGGGGTCAAATTAATGATAGAAACACAGAAGTACCTGTTATCTGCCAGTGATTATGTTCCAAGACCTCCTCTAGGTATCTGATACCATGGAGAGTGCTGACACTACAATGTTACATTTTTTCCTATACTAATGGGTAGGTAGCATATATAGTGTGGATATGCTGAACAAAAGGATGATTCATGTTCAGGGCAGGACAGAGTGGGATGGTGTGATTTAAAACTTAATGAATTGTATATTTCTGGAATTGTCTATTTAATATTTTAAGACCCTGGTTGATCTTAGGTAGCTGAAAATGCAGAAAGAAAAACTGTGGATAACAGACAGTTACTGTAACTGTTAATCATTAAAGACTGAGCCAGGCACTGTGCAAGGTGCTTTACATTGCATACATTACCTACATCTCAGCCGCCCCAACAAGACAGGTCTCATCAAGCCCACTTGCTTCACAGATGAAAAACCTGAGGCCATAGGGCTTGGTAATCTACCATGGTTACATGGTTAATAAGTGACAGGGCAGGGACTAGATCTCTAGTCTAAATTCATTGGGAACCTATGCCTTTCCTACTCAACCCCAGCCTGATAACCAACCTTCTGACTCTAAATCATTTCTTTTCTCAATACTCCATAAAGTCTCTAAGGTGACCAAAAGGAGGACCCCATGCCCAAGACACTGAAAGCAGGCTTAAAGAAGGAAGGCGACAAAGTGAAGCAGACAGGGTTTAGGTATTGTTTGTGGGCATTATTAACATAGAGTCCTCCTGCCTGTCAGGGTCCCCTGAGAGCTGAGCTGCCAGGAGTCTGGCTAGTCCCAGCACCTTCCCACATAACAATACCCATCCCCTGGTCTTCCCCTATGTACCCTCTAGTCCAACTCTGGAACCTGACCAGCTTACCAGCTCATAACTGCTGCCTCTTCTGAAATCTGTGCCCACTCCAAATGGAACAGCCTAAATCTCTTGTCCTCCCTCTGACATAAAGCATTTCAACTCCCTGCAGAAGTCCCCAGAGTGTCTCAACCCACTGCCCACTTATAGTGCTCTTGTGTTTCATTGGATAGTGATGTTAGACATTGGTCATTACCTCTCCCCCCCTCCACAGGTATCTTCAACAAACTCTCTGCTTTCTAAATGAGTTTATGTGTAGAGTCTAACTTGGCATATAATCTACCAGTTCTTTGGATAAAACCCTGCAGTTAAGAGTTTTTGAAACCAGCTCGATGCTCTGTGGTGACCTAGATGGGTGTGATTGTAGGGAGGGCAGTGAGAGAGAGATCCAAGAGGGAAGGGATATATGTATACATACAGCTGATTTAGTTTGTTGTACAGCAGAAACTAACACAACATTGTAAAGCAACTATAGCCCAATTAAAAAAAATCCTATAATAAAACCATAAAGGAAAAGAATATGAAATATATAGATAGATAGATAGATATTTGAATCAGTTCACCATATACCAAAACCTAACACAACATGGTAAATCAACTATACTTCAATAAAAAAGGAAATTCTCCAAGAAGTGAAGGTTGTTGTCATAGCAAATTATAATAATTGCTTATTGTTCAGCATCTACTATGTAACAGTGTATGAGAGAGACCACATGGTCTTATCCATATTTTGTCTTCCTTTCCTTCACAATATATTACTGTATTGTAGTAAATGAAGTACTACATTGTAGTCGTATTACTGCAAGTACAATCCACTTGTAGTTAGGAATGATCATATCACTACCCATTGTCCCTGAAATATGAGTAGAAGCGTCATCACATCCAGACATTTGAGAGCCAGCATGGCATTTCCATGCTTTCTATTTCATTTGACAGCAAACCTGGCATCTCCCCGTTGAGATGGTGGAACTATAGTCTCGAAGTATTGTGGATCCTTGGGTCACTTGAGAGCAGAGGTCTCCTGCCCAATGCATCAGAATTTATATGAACAAAAATAAACTTTTCTTATGTTAAGCCATTTAAATTACAGTTTTTGTTTGTTACATCAACTTGCAGTTACTTCAACTGACAAATACATAGGTAAGTGTATTTAAATACTTTAATTACAAAGTTATTATTAGTGCAGATAGTGTGCTTACTCTTATTGCAAAAAACTTGTAAAAATAGATAATTGCCCCATTATTAACTTCCTCCAAATTTCAGCCCCTTATCCAGAGGTAACCATATCTAACATATTAATGTGATTTTTTGGTTAAAGTGGAAAGGGTATAAATATTTTACATTTTCATAAATATTGCTGGAATTTTATTCTAAAATGCTGTACCATTCATAGTCTCAAAAACTATTGTATGTGAATATCATTCACTCTCAAAAATATTTTATCATTCTTTTAAACTTTGGTCAAAATTATGGATAAAATATTGTCTCAATGTTGTTTTAATTTGGGTCTCCCCAATTTTCTAATTTGGAGTAGGAAATGGCACCCCACTCCAGTATTCTTGCCTGGAAAATCCCATGGACAGAGGAGCCTGGTGGGCTACAGTCCATGAGGTCACAAAGAGTCGGACACAACTGAGCACACACACATTTTCTTAATTAGGTTAAACAAAGCATTTATTTAATTTCTCATCCGTGTAAAACTGGACTGATGCAGTGATGTCCAAAGTGACAGGATTCCTATGAGCATGATTTTAATGAAATGCCAACATGGAGAGCCTCCTGGTCCTCTTCTCAGTGAGGAGCAAGGATTCAGTCAGGAGCTAGGGAAGGAGACCAGAGGGGGCGCCCCCAGCCTGTGAGGGGCATTGAGAACATCCTGGGGACAGTTGTTGCCAGAGTACACGAGAGAGACAAGAGCAAAGCCAAGTCCAGAGAGCCCCAGGCAGGCTGACAGTCAGGACTCTGAATCCAGAGTTCAGTGTAGGGGGCACAGGACCCCAAAGGAGAGAAACTGGGGAGAGGAAAGGGTACAGATCAAAGAATGTGAATAGGCTGGGAAAATCTCTAGACTCTCCTCCCCAGCTGGAGGTTGTTGGGTCGTCTGAATAGTCAGGTCTATTGGATGGCTGGACCAGCGGCATGCCAGACAGCCCACCCTGCCCTTAGAGTCCCCCACCTCTGTCAGGAAGAGTACACCTGGATCTGTGCCTCATTCAGGGGCGCTTCATCTCTTGACTACACACGGGTCCAGTGCACCCTTGCCACACGGCACACGGGTCCAGGGCACGGGTCCACTACACACACGGGTCCAGGGCACCCTTGCCAGTGTTTCAGGGCTGGGCTGGGAGTGGTCATGATCCCGGCTGGAGGCTGGGGCCTTTTCCCCTGGGTATAGAGCAACCCTCCTTTGAGGTCAGGGCCATCTGAATGAGCGGGGATGGTGACTAGGGGCAGACAGCTGAAACAGGCCAGGAGTACCCATGAGCCAGGGGAGGGAGTGTGTAGCTGCCAGAAGGGTGGAATTGGAACAGTGAAGCCCTGGGAAGTGGTTTCTGAAAGAGTTTCTTATTCAGTAAGAAGAGAAGAAAAATATGAGTCCGGAGTTCACAGCAGACCCTCCAGTCTCATCATGTTCACATTTAAGTAATGAGGGCAATTTAAGTGCCTGGTGTATATGGGCTCATCTGGTCAGTGTGCTAGGACCTGTGGTACAAAAAAGAAAACAATCAGCATACCCACTGGATCTCAAAAGAGTCAAATACAAAACCCCAACAGTATTCTTCCATTTCTCCCCTGTCAGCCTTTTGCCTAATCTTGGCATACATTTACTCCTACATATGCTATAAACTCCACCATACATTGTTATTATCTTTACTTTATATAGTCAATTATCTCTTAAAGACATTGACACAAATAAGGAAATCCTCATGTTCACACATAGAGCTCCAATTCGAGTGCTCTTCATTCATTTGTGTAGATTCAGATTTCTATCTGGCATCATTTTCTGTCAGCCTGGAGAAATTTAGCATTTCTTTAAAGCATTCTTTAATATTTATTTTAGTGCATGTCTCTTGGTTATTAATTCTTTAAGGTTTTGTATTTCAGAAAAAATCTTCATTTAACCTTTATTTTTGCAATATATATTTCACTGACTGTAGAATCCTAGGTTGACAGTTTAATTTTTCAGGACTTTAAAGATAGGGCTCCACTCATCTCTCGCTTTCATTGTTTTTGACAAGATTCTCACTCTTATCTTTATCTTTGTTCCCTTGTAGTACAGCACCTTTCCCCCTGGCCCCGGGTGCTTTTAAGATTTTCTCTTCATCACTGATTTTTGGTAATTTGAATATTGTGGGCCTTGGAATAGTTTTTTTTTTTTTTAATTTCATATTTCTTAGCATTCTTTATGGTTTTTGAATCTGTGGGTTTATAGTTTTATTTATTTTCATCAATTAATTTTTATTGGAGTAGAATTGCTTTACAACATTGTATTAGTTTCTACTGTACAGCAAAATGTATCAGCTATACATATACATATATCACCTCTTTTTGGGATTTCCTTCCCATTTAGATCACCACAGAGCACTGAGTAGAGCTCCCTGTGCTACACAGTAGGTTTTCATTAGTTGTCTATTTTATACATGGTGGTGGTGGTTTAGTCACTGAGTCATGTCCAACTCTTTTGCGACCCCATGGACTGTAGCCCACCAGGCTCCTCTGGCCATGGGATTTTCCAGGCAAGAATACTGGAGTGAGTTGCCATTTCCTCCTCCAGGGGATCTTCCTGACCCAGGGATCGAACCTGCGTCTCCTGCATTGGCAGGCGGGTTCTTTACTGACTGAGCCTCCAAAGAATAGTGTATATATGTCAATCCCAACCTCCTAATTCATCCCATCCACCTTATAGTTCTTATTCAATTTGGATATTTCTCATTCAAATGCTTTTTTCTATCCTCTCTTCTTCCTTCCCTTTGGGGTTTCCAAATATATGTACATAGGTCACTTGAAGTTGTCTCACAACTTGCCAATATTCTATTTATTGTTTTCAGTATTATTTTCTCAGTGTGTGTTTTTTCTAGAAAGTTTTATTGCTATATCCTCAAGTTCATTGATCTTTTCTTCATACATGTCAAATCTGCCATTAGTCAAAACCAGTGTATCTTTTCAATTCAGGCATTGTGGCCTAAATATCTCAAAGTTTATTTTGGCTCTTTTTTATGTCTTTCATGTCCCTTCTTAGCATGTTTAACCTTTCCTCTTTTGCAAGTATGGAACACAGTTATATATAGTGCTGTTTTAATGTCCTTGACTACTATCATCTGTCTCATTTCTAGGTCAGTTTTAATTTATTTTTCTCCTCATTTATGATCCTACTTTCCTGCTTCTTTGAATGGCTAACAATCTTGATTGGATGTCAGAAATTGTGAATTGTACTTTGTTAAATGCTGGGTATTTTTGTGTTTCTATAAATAAATATTATTAAGCTTTTTGAAGGGACACAATTAAGTTACTTGAAAACAAGTCACTGGTATTTTTGAGTCATGCTTTTAAACTCTGTTAAGTGAGTTAAAAGCAGTGGTTAGATTATGGCTAATAATTCCTCTCTTCTCAGGCAAAACCACTCTCTATATTTTAACTGAAGCCCATGAACTATGTGATTTTCTACTCTGATTAATGGGAACCAGAATAACTCCCAGACCTGCATGATCTCTGGAGATTGCTGTCTGTGGAGCGCTCTCCCCTCTGAGATTTTGTTCTGCAAGTTCTTGCCACCAAGCACCCCTTAGACCCTCAGTTCCATCTCCCCAACTCAAGAAGATGCCCAGCCTCCTCCATTATACACTGTGGCCTACAATCTTTCTCTAGGCCGTAAGTTTGAGCAATCTTAGGACTCACCTCATTTATTTCTCATCTCTTAGAGAACTCTGTTCTTCTTTGCCTGATGTCTAATAAGCTGAAAACCATTGTTTCATGTGTGTTGTCTGTTTTTATAGTTGTTTGAGGTAGGTGTGTATGTTTGGTCCCTGTTACTACATCATGGCCAGAATGAGAAGTCCTATAATTCAAATGTAAAACCAAAATTATCTACATATGACAGTGTCCCCATATTTTGACTTATTCAAATTAAAACCAGGTTGAAAGACTGTGGGACACATATATATGTTAATATAGACATTCGTACAAAAACCCAAAAGTATATAGAGCAAAATAGCAACAATATTTTTCTCTTGCTTGCAGAAATATAACTGATTTTTAAATTGTCTCATTTGTGCTTTCAATGTTTCTAACTCTTCTAAGACACATAAGAATTACCAAAGGATACGTGTATATGTGAGGCTTCCCTGATGGCTCTGCAGGTGAAGAATCTGCCTGCAATGCAGGAGGCATAGGAGATGTGTGTTTGATCTCTGGGTCAGGAAGAAACCCTGGAGAAGGAAATGGCAACCCACTCCAGTATTCTTGCCTGAAAAATCCCATGGATGGAGGAGCCTGGTGGGCTGCAGTCCACTGGATCGATCACAAAGAGCTGGACACAACTGAGTGACTAAGCACACACATTTGTATGTATGGCTGAGTCCCTTGGCTGTCCATCTGAAACTATCACAAAATTGTTAATCAGCTGTACTCTAATATGAAATAAAAAGTTTAATTAAAAATAATTACCATTATAATAACAAAATACTTTAAATATCTTAAAAATATGATTTAGGCTACCCAAAATAAACACTCATTATCTAGATGTTTTGTTTGTAATATTGATTAACTTCTTGCTGGAATCTTTTCAGCCTCTGGCATGATGACTGATTATGTAACTGTAAAGAAACAAAAAAATACAATTAGTAGGCTATGTGTAGTCATCCAAATTCTCTCAATTTCAAATACAATCCTTCAGAGTTAAGAATCTTTCTTATCTTTAAAACCATCTTTCAGAAAAACTAATAATGTTTTTAAAAGTGGAAATTAAATATTTATATTCCTGAGTCAATCACTGGATTGGGAACCTTCTGGAGAAGTGAATAGCAACCCATTCCAATATTCTTGCCTGAAAAATTTCATGAACAGAGGAGCCTACTGGGGTACAGTCAAAAGGGGTCACAAAGAATGAGACATGACTGAGCATGAGCAAAAACAAAGATATTTATATCTAAGTCACATGCCCAGTGCAAGCTTCCCAGGTGACACTAGTGGTAAAGAGCCCAGCTGCCAATGCAGGAGACGGCAGAGATGCAGTTTCCATTCCTGGGCCTGGAAGATCTCCTGGAGGAGGGCATGCCAATCCACTCCAGTATTCTTGTTTGGGAAATTCCAAGGACAGAGGAGCCAGGTGGGCTGCAGTCCATGGGGTCACCAAGAGTTGGATGCAACTGAGCATGCATGCACGCATGCAGATTCCCAATGACATGATATTGGATCCAATATTTATAGGAAGGATTGGATGTAGGCAATATTGGCAGGTGGAAGTATCATGACTAATTTCACTACTATAAGTGTTGTTTATATGTCCCTTGTCAAAACTTGTTTATATGTCTCTCGTAAACCTCATAATAAATAAATTGTTATTTAAAATGTTTTCAGCCTTTAATGTCATTAATTCTGAATCATCAGTAAAAATGTACTTTTAAAAACACTGATTGTCCTAAGAATGAAGCAATATTTTCATAACAATGACCCATATTTCTTTAATTCAACACATTGGAAAAGGGAATGGCAATCCACTCCAGTATTCTTGCCTGGAGAATTCCACGGACAGAGAAGCCTGGCAGGCTACAGTCCGTGGGGTCACAGAGTCAGAGACGACTGAGTGACTAACACACACACACACACACACGCACACACATTCATAGCTTTAAGTTAATACATGCTTATCTTTCAAAAACTGAACACTATGTAAAAAGAACTGTAATTTTTAATTTTGTTAAAACTTCTCTGCAGTAGATAATACATGCTTAGTTGTTAGCTATATCTTTCATATTTCTTTTGTGCATTGACAATTTCTCCATTTTAATATTTTAATTCACACACTGTACTAGTTAAGCCATGAATGGTTTCTCTCATATTGAGATGATTTAATATTCTTGTGCCTCAGAAATTTTCTTACCACTTTTTAATTTATTCTTTGCTTTTTTTGCAACTCATCAATCCCTATTTTTTACCAAATTATTTTGTTCCAAAGATGTTTCTATAAATTTTTAGTTGCAAAAAACTGGGCACGTACTTTATTTGCAATGGAATAACGTTATGATTGGGCTTCCCTGGTGGCTCAGTGGTAAAGAATCTGCCTGCCAATGCAGGAGACCCAGGTTTGATCCTTGGGATGGGAAGATCCCTTGGAGAAGGAAAGGGCAACCCACTATATTATTTTTGCCTGGGAAATCCCATGGACAGAGAAGCCTGGTGGGCTGCAGTCCATGAGGTCACAAAGACATGACTGAGTGACTAAACAACAACATAGTCTTATAGTTTTTTTTTATTTCCCCTTTTAAAAATATAGGTTCATATTCTCCAAAAAGGAATAAAAGAGAAGTAATAAATACAAATACCTTTATCAGTGCTTTTTCAAACCAGTTTTGTTTTACATATAACCAGAATTTTCCCCTAGCAAAACGGTAACTGTTTCTTGTGCATGCTATGTTGCTTAAGTTGTGTCCAATTCTTTGTGACCCCATGGACGGTAGCCCACCAGGCTCCCCTGTCCATGGAATTCTCCAGACAAGAATACTGGAGTGGATTGCCATTTCCTCCTCCAGAGGATCTTCCCGACCCAGAGACTGAACCTGTGCGCCTTATGTCTCCTTCATTGCAGGCAAGTTCTTTACCACTAGTGCCACCTGGGAACCCAACTGGTCCTTATTTTTGTATAATATCATTTTGTCCCTTTACATACGTTTTATGTAGATCTACATGATTTACTGGTTATTCCAAATTTTTATTTTTTTAATTTTTTTAATTTTATTTTATTTTTAAACTTTACATAATTGTATTAGTTTTGCCAAATATCAAAATGAATCCGCCACAGGTATACATGTGCTCCCCATCCTGAACCCTCCTCCCTCCTCCCTCCCCATACCAAATTTTTAAACATTACACATTACTACTACATTCAAGGGAGCTTCCCTAGTGGATTAGATGGTAAAGAAACTGCCTGCAATGCAGGAGACCTGGGTTCAATCCCTGGGTCGGGAAGATTCCCTGGAAAAGGAAATGGCACTCCTGTATTCTTGCCTGGAGAATGCCATGGACAGAGAAGCCTGGCAGGCTGCAGTCCATGGGGTCACAAAAAGTGGGACACAACTGAGAGACTAACACACATATAGTTTCCACCTAGGGTTCAACTTACTTTTCAGTTTCTTACAGTGGAAACTTAGATTATTGAGTTGTGCTGTGTCTTGCTTTGTAATCTTACGCATTTAATGACATAAATTTCTCTCTATATACTGCAATACCTGAGTCCCACAAACTCTAATATGTTGCATTTTTACATTAATTCACTTCAAACTATTTTCTAATTTCCCTCAAGAATTTATTGTGAAACATGAGTTAGACAAAATGTGCTTAATCTCTAACTACTTGGTGAATTTGCAGATATCTTGTATTCTGTAATTCCATTATGAGGAGAGAATATGCTTTGCACAATGTAAATTCTTTTACATTTGTTAAAGGTTGTTTTATGGTCTGTCTTGATGAATATTCCACATGTACTTGAAAATAATATTTATTTTTCTGTTGTGTGAAGTAGTCTCCAAATGCCAATTAGATGAAGTTGGTTGATAGTGTTATCTGAGTCCTTCAATGTTTTCTGTCCTTGCATATTTTCTGTCCATCTTTTCTTAACATTTACTCAGAGATGAGTGTCATGGTCTGCAAACATTAGTACAATTGTAGATTTGACTATCTGTACTTTTAGTTCTATCAGTTTTTATTTTATGTATTTTGCAGCACTGCTTTTACTTTTTTTAATTTATTTATTTTAATTGGAAGCTAATTACTTTACAATATTGTAGTGGTTTTGCCATACACTGACATGAATCCACCACGGGTGTACGTATGTTCCCCGTCCTGAACGCCCCTCCCACCTTCCTCCCCATCCCATCCCTCTGGGTCATCCCAGTGCACCAGCCCTGAGCACCCTGTCTCAAGCATCAAACCTGGACTGGCAATCTGTCTCACATATGATAATATACATGTTTCAATGCCATTCTCTCAAATCATCCCACCCTTGCCTTCTCCCACAGAGTCCAAAAGTCTGTTCTATACATCTGTGTCTCTTTTGCTGTCTCGCATACAGGGTTGTCATTACCATCTTTCTAAATTCCATATATATGTGTTAGTATACTGTGTTGGTGTTTTTCTTTCTGGCTTACTTCACTCTGTATAATAGGCTCCAATTTCATCCACCTCATTAGAACTGATTCAAATGTATTCTTTTTAATGGCTGAGTAATACTCCATTGTATATATGTACCACAGCTTTCTTATCCATTCGTCTGCTGATGGACATCTAGGTTGCTTCCATGTCCTGGCTATTATAAACCGTGCTGTGATGAACACTGGGGTACACGTGTCTCTTTCAATTCTGGTTTCCTCAGTGTGCATGCCCAGCAGTGGGATTGCTGGGTCATAAGGCAGTTCTATTTCCAGTTTTTTAAGAAATCTCCACAGTGTTCTCCATAGTGGCTGTACCAGTTTGCATTCCCACCAACAGTGTAAGAGGGTTCCCTTTTCTCCACACCCTCTCCAGCATTTATTACTTGTAGACTTTTGGATCGCAGCCATTCTGACTGGCGTGAAATGGTTCCTCATTGTGGTTTTGATTTGCATTTCTCTGATAATGAGTGATGTTGAGCATCTTTTCATGTGTTTGTTAGCCATCTCTGTGTCTTCTTTGGAAAAATGTCTGTTTAGTTCTTTGGCCCATTTTTCATTGGGTCCTTTATTTTTCTGGAGTTGAGCTGCAGGAGTTGCTTGTATATTTTTGAGATTAATTCTTTGTCAGTTGCTTCATTTGCTATTATTTTCTCCCATTCTGAAGGCTGTCTTTTCACCTTGCTTATAGTTTCCTTCATTGTGCAAAAGCTTTTAAGTTTAATTAGGTCCCATTTGTTTATTTTTGCTTTTATTTCCATTACTCTGGGAGCTAGGTTATAGAGGATCCTGCTGTGATTTATGTCAGAGAGTGTTTTGCCTATGTTTTCCTCTAGGAGTTTTATAATTTCTGGTCTTACGTTTTGATCTTTAATCCATGTTGAGTTTACTTTTGTGTATGGTGTTAAAAAGTGCTCTAGTTTCATTCTTTTACAAGTGGTTGACCAGTTTTCCCTGCACCACTTATTAAAGAGATTGTCTTTTCTCCATTGTATATTCTTGCCTCCTTTGTCAAAGATAAGGTGTCCATAGGTGCATGGATTTATCTCTGGGCTTTCTATTTTGTTCCATTGATCTATATTTCTGTCTTTGTGCTAGTACCACACTGTCTTGATGACTGTGGCTTTGTAGTAGAGCCTGAAGTCAGGCAGGTTGATTCCTCTAGTTCCATTCTTCTTTCTCAAGATTGCTTTGGCTATTCGAGGTTTTTTGTATTTCCATACAAATGCAATGCTGCTTTTAGGTGCATACATATTTAGGATTGTCATGTCTTCTTGATGAGTTCTTATATGACTAACGTTCCAGTTTATTTATGATAAATTTTCTTCTAATGAAATCAATTTATTCTGATATCAATGTAGTCACTCCATGTTTTTAATTTCTTACTTTAATATTTTAAAATTACTGAACATTAAAATTATCTTTTTATTTCAATGTCTGTTAAAGTTCCTCTATAGATTCATGTAACCACAACTACCGTTAGGATTCAGAATAGTACCATACTGTCCTCACACACACACACACACACCCCTCTTATGCTGTTCTTTTATACTCTTACCCTCTTCGCACATCTAACTTTGACAACCACGCAACTGTTCTCCATCACTGTACTTTTGTCTTTTCTCGAATGTCATATAAATGGAAGAATAGAGTAAGTAACTTTTTGAGGCACTTTCACTCAGGAAAATCCCTTTGAGTTTCATTCAAGTTCTGTGTATCAATAGCTCATTTCTTTTTCTTGCTCAATGGTAGTCCATTGGTTGGATGCACCACAGTTTGTTTATCTATTCAGCCATGAAAAGACACTTGGGTTTTTTCTAGATTTTGGCAAATATGGATGGAACTCCTATAAACGTTCATATGTAGGTTTTTGTATGAACATAAGTTTTTATTTCTCACAGGAGTGGCTTTGCTGAGTTATATAATAAGTATATCTTTATAAAAAATTGCCAAATCATTTTCCACAGAGCTGTGTTATTTTATATTCCTCACTTATGTGTGAGAGTTCAAGTTGTTCTTCATCCTTGATAGCACTTCATAGTGTCATTTTAAAAACATTTTTAGTCTTTCTCAAATATGTGTTATGATATCTCATGATGGCTTTAATTTTCATTTCTCTTATGGCTGATGATACAGAATAACTTTTCATTGTTTATTTTCCATTCATATTTCCACTTCACTGATGTGTCTACTGGCATCACTTGCCTATTTCCTTAACTGAGTTGTTTATTTTCTAATATTTGAGTTTTGAAGGCTGTTTATATTTTCTGGCTATAAGTCCTTTATTGGGTATCTAATTTGCAAATATGATCTTTCCAGCTTGACTTTTTATTCTGTGTTTCTCAGAGTGAAAATTTTAAATTTTGAGGAAATCAAATTTATCTTTTTTAAAATTTTATGAATCATGCTTCAGGTGTCATGCTTAAGACCCCTTTGCCTAACCTCAGGTCATGAAGATTTTCTCCTTTGTTTTATCTTTTAAGGTTTATATTTTTCATTTACCCATTAGATTTATTATGTATTTATATAAATTATGAAGTTTTTATATTCATTTTTAACATAAGATTGTCTAACTGTTCCAAAACAATTTATTAAAAAGCACAAATTTCTCAATTAAATTGCTTTAATCCTTTATAAGGGCTTCCTAGGTGATGCTAGTGGTAAAAAATCCACCTGCCAATGAAGGAGACACAAGAGATGCAGGTTCGATCCCTGGATCAGAAAGATCCCCTGGAAAAGGAAATAGCAAACAGTATTCTTGCCTAGAAAATACTGGAAATGATACTCCAGGATTCTTGCCTGGAAAATTCCATGGGTAGAGGAGCCTGGCAGGCTTTAGTCCTTGGGACAGCAAAGAGTCAAACACAACTGAGTGAATGCACATACACACAATCCTTTATAAAGTCTCCATGGGTCATATTTATATTGGCTTATTCTGGACTCTCTATTCAGTTCCCTTGATCTATGTGTCTCTTTCTTAGCCAAATTTAAATTGCACTATTACTATAGCCTTATAGGAAAATTTTAAATCAGCTAGAGTGACTTGAGTGTGATTTTTCCAAAATTATTCTCCTTTTCCAAAATTGCTTTAGCTAGTCTAGTTCCTTTGCCCTTACATAATTTTTTTTTGAATCATTTTGTCTATGTAAGCAAGAATTACTGCTGTGATTCTGACTAGTATTATTCTGAATCTATGTTTCAATTTGGTAAAAATCGAGTTCTTTACTATGTTGAGTTTTGAAGTCCATGAACAAAGTATGTATTTATTTAAGTGTTATTTGGTTTCTTTTATCAGAATTTTACTGTTTTTAAACTACAGGTTGTATATACACTACATTTGATTTATATTTAAGTCTTTTGAGGGAGCTATTGAAATGGTATTTTTAAAATATTTTTGTTTTCATATTTTGTAATTATATGGAGAAGGAAATGGCAACCCACTCCAGTATTCTTGCCTTGGAAATCCCATGGACAAAGGAGCCTGGCGGGCTACAGTCCATGGGGTCACACAAGTCGGACACAACTTAGCAACTAAACCACCCTATGGAAAATGATGGGTTTTGTGTATTGACTTTGTATCCTGAAAACTTGATCAACTCATTTATTAGGACTAAGAGTTTTTTTAGTTTCCTTGGGATTTTATTGTAAGACAATTATGCCTCTGAGAATAGGGATAGTGCTATGTGACCCCTTCCTATCTGTTTGCTTGTTATTTATTTTCTTCCTTCATTCCACTTGTAAGAATTCCATTAAGTCTTCAATAAAGGTGGGGAGAGTGGACTTCCTTGCCTATTTCTTGCTCTTAGAAGGCATTCAATCTTCCACTGTAAACCTTGACATTAGCTGTAGTTTTTGTATATATACTTTATCAGGTTAAGTTCCTATTCGTTTCTTGCTTTGCTCACAAACCAAGCTGTAGTCTGGCAAATGCTTTTTCTCCTTCAATTGATGTGATCATAAAATTAGTCTGTTATACTGGTATTTTACATTCATTGATTGTGAAATATTGAACTGGCCTTCTGTTCCTCAAACACAGCTTGGCCATGTATTATCCTTTTTATATATTTCTGGGTTCTGTTTGCTAATATTTTATTGCAGATCATTGCATCTTATGTTCATGAAGTTTATCGACCGATAGTTTTCTTGTACTGTTGTCACACAGTTTTCATATTAAAGGTAATGCTAAAGGGCTTCCCTGGTGGCTCAGACAATAAAGAATCTGCCTGCAGTGCAGGACACTTGAATTCGATCCCTGGGTGGGGAAGATTCCCTGGAGAAAGGAATGGTTACCCACTCCAGTACCTTGCCTGGAGAATTCCATGAACAGAGGAGCTTGGTGGGCTACAGACTATGTGGTTGAAAAGAGTCAGACACAACTGAGTGATGAACAATTTCACTCATTCAACCTCATAAGATGAGTTGGGAAATGTTCCTTCCGCTTTGATTTTCTTGAAGAGATTTTATTAGAAATAGTGTTAAATCTTTTAAAATATTTGGGAGTGATCTCCAGTTGTCATCTGTTTTTGTTCAGCTGCTCAGTAGTGTGAGTCTTTGCAACCCTAAGAACTGCAGCAAGCCAGGCTTCCCTGTCCTTCACCATTGACTGAGTTTGTTCAAACTTATGTCCATTGAGTCGGTGATGCCATCGAACCACCTCATCTTCTATCACCCCCTTCTCCTTTTGCCCTCAATCTTCCTCAGCTTTAGGGTGTTTTCCAATGAGTTGGCTCTTCAAATCAGGTGGTCAAAGTATTGTAGGTTCAGCATCAGACCTTCCAATGAATATTCAGGGCTGATTTCCTTTAGGATTGACTTCTTTGATCTCCTTGTTGTCCAAGGGACTCTCAAGAGTCTTCTCCAGCACCACAGTTCAAAGGCATCAGTTCTTCGTCACTCAGCCTTTTTTATTGTCAGCTCTCACATCCCTATATGACTACTGGAAAAATCATAGCTTTCACTAGATTGACCTTTGTAGGCAGCTAATGTCTCTGCTTTTTAATAGGCTGTCTAGGTTTGTCATTGCTCTTCTTCCAAGGAGTAAGCATCTTTTAATTTCATGGCTGCAGTCACCTGGAACTCTGCATTCTTCGGAACTCTTAGAGCCCAAGAAAATAAAGTCCATCACTGTTTCCATTCTTTCCCCATCTATTTGCCATGAAGTGGTGGGACTGGATCTTTGTACTTTGAATGTTGAGTTTTAAGCCAGCTTTTTCATTCTCCTCTTTCACCTTCAAGAGGCTCTTTAGTTCCTCTTCACTTTCCGCTGTCAGGGTGGTGTCCTCTGCATATCTGAGGTTATTGATATTTCTCCCAGCAATCTTGAGCTAGTGATTCATCCAGCCTGGTATTTCTCATGATGTATTCTGCATATAAATTAAATAAGCAGGGTGATAATATACAGCCTTGATGTACTCCTATCCCAATTTAGCACCAGTCTGTTGTTCCATGACCAGTCCTAACTATTGCTTCTTGACATGCATACAGGTTTCACAGGAGGCAGGTAACATGGTCTGGAATTCCCATCTCTTTAAGAATATTCCATAGTTAGTTGTGATCTACACAGTCAAAAGCTTTAGTGTAGTCAGTAAAGCAGAAGTAAATTTTTTTTTTTAATTCCCTTGCTTTTTCTATGATCCAGTGGATGTTGGCAATTTGATCTCTGGTTCCTCTGCCTTTTTTAAATCCAGCTTGTACATTTGTAAGTTCTCAGTTCATGTACTGTTGAAGCCTAGCTTGGAGGATTTTGAGCATGACCTTGCAATCATGTGAAATGAACACAATTGTGTGGTAGCTTGAACATTCTTTGGCATTGCTCTTCCTTCAGCTTGGAATGAAAACTGACTTTTTCCAGTCCTGTGGCCACTGCTGAGTTTTCCAAATGTGCTGGCATATTGAATGAAGCACTTTCACAGCATCATCTTTCAGGATTTGAAATAGCTCAACTGGAATTCCATCACCTCCACTAGCTTTGTTCATAGTAATGCTTCCTAAGCCCATGTGACTTCACACTCCAGGATGTCTGGCTCTAGGTGAGTGATCAAACCATCATGGTTATCTGGGTCATTAAGATCTTTTTTGTATAGTTCTTCTGTATATTCTTGCCACCTCTTAATATCTTCTGCTTCTGTAAGGTCCTTGCCATTTCTGTCCTTTATTGTGCCCATGTTTGCATTAAATTTTCCCTTGGTATCTCTAATATTCTTGAAGAGACCTCTAGCCTTTCCTAATCTACTGTTTTCCTCTATTTCTTTGCATTGATCACTGAGGAAGGCTTTCTTATCTCTCCTTGGTATTCTCTGGAATTCTACATTCAGCTGAGTATATCTTTTCCTTTCTCCTTTGCTTTTCACTTCTCTTCTTTTCTTAGCTATTTGTAAGGCTTCCTAAAACAACTGTTTTGCCTTTTTGTATTTCTTTTTCTTGGGGATGATTTTGGTCACCACCTCCTGTATGTTATGAACCCCCATCCATAGTTCTTCAGGCTAACAGATCTAATCCCTTGAATCTATTTGTTATTTCCACTGTATAATCATAAGGGAGCTTTTGAACTGTGGTGTTGGAGAAGACTCTTGAGAGTCCCTTGTACTGCAAGGAGATCCAACCAGTCCATTCTGAAGGAGATCAGCCCTGGGATTTCTTTGGAAGGAATGATGCTGAAGCTGAAACTCCAGTACTTTGGCCACCTCATGCGAAGAGTTGACTCACTGGAAAAGACTCTGATGCTGGGAGGGATTGGGGGCAGGAGGAGAAGGGGAAGACAGAGGATGAGATGGCTGGATGGCATCACTGACTCGATGAACGTGAGTCTCAGTGAACTCCGGGAGTTGGTGATGGACAGGGAGGCCTGGTGTGCTGCGATTTATGTGGTCGCAAAGAGTCAGACACGACTGAGCGACTGATCTGATCTGATACCTGAACGGCCTAATGGTTTTCCCTACATTCTTCAATTTAAGTCTGAATTTTGCATTAAGGAACTCATGATCTGACCCACAGTCAGCTCTGGGGCTTGTTTTTTTCTGACTGAGAATGTACTCAGAATCATTTGTATTTGTCATAATTTGTTGTTTGTTTTATGACTTAGGATGTATTTCAGTGAATATTCCATATGTACATGCAGTGATTTTGGTATTCACAGCTTTTGTGACCACCCACAACCATGACTAAGACCTGTGTAGTGGTTTACCATGATTACACTTCTCCAAGTTTTGGTATTTTGCTTTTTGTAATATTCCTGCATAAGCATCTCAGACTGAGCCCAGTATTTGATACACAAATTGATGGTATCCCTTTCACACATTTCCTTCTCCTGGCAATCTTCATCATATTTTCTATTACCCAGGGAACCCCATTCTGTTCCTTTAGCCCAAAAGTGGATCTTTATTCTAACCACTCAATTGTGTGGTTTCCCTAAATCAATCTACACTGATGGTCAAGTGGCAGGAGTACAGAGAGACAAAGATATCAACAAGGATTCATCTCGTATATTCTAGACCAAAGATCTCCTGACAGAAGGATTTTTCACTCCAATTCTAGATGCTTTCGCATCTTTTGCTGATGTAGCCACCACCTAGATCACCTGCACCTACCTGCACCTAGGTGCAGGGCCAGCAGAAAAATAAGGGGATTTGGACCCCTCTCTGTGTCTCATAAGGATCCTAATTCCTATTCCTTGACTAGAAATAGAGACAGTTTTTAGTGCTCATTCTGACCTCACCTCATGTGCAGTTATTAAATTTGAGCTGCATTTGAGTCTAGACTTATTGATACAGGAAGAAAAAAAAAAAGCACAAGAAACTCATAACCATACAGATTTTACTTCAAATTCTGATTCCCTTTCTCAATCTTCTTGCTAATATTTAATCTTTTTATTAACTTTTTAAAAGAAAGGTTTTCATTTCACAGAAGTATCGTGAACATGCCAGAGTTCCCATTTACTTAACCTGTTTTTCCTTTTTATTAACATTTTATATTATTATGATATATTTATCACAAATAACAAACCAATATTTTCATCAGTTCAGTTCAGTTACTCAGTCGTGTCTGACCCTTTGTGACCCCATGAACCGCAGCATGCCAGGCTACCCTGTCCATCACCAACTCCCAGAGTCCACCCCAACCCATGTCCATTGTGTCGGTGATGCCATCCAAACATCTCATCCTCTGTCGTCCCCTTCTCCTCCTGCCCCCAATCCTTCCCAGCATCAGGGTCTTTTCAAATGAGTCAGCTCTCCGCATCAGGTGGCCAAAGTATTGGAGTTTCAGCTTCAACATCAGTCCCTCCAATGAACACCCAGCACTGATCTCCTTTAGGATAGACTGGTTGGACCTCCTTGCAGTCCAAGGGACTCTCATGAGTCTTCTCCAGCACCAGAGTTCAAAAGCATCAATTCTTCGGTGCTCAGCTTTCTTCACAGTCCAACTCTCACATCCATACATGACCACTGGAAAAACCATAGCCTTGACTAGATGGACCTTTGTTGGCAAAGTAATGTCTCTGCTTTTGAATATGCTATCTAGGTTGGTCATAACTTTCCTTGCAAAGAGATTTTAATTTCATGGCTGCAATCACCATCTGCAGTGATTTTGGAGCCCAGAAAAATAAACTCAGCCACTGTTTTCACTGTTTCCCCATCTATTTGTCATGAAGGTATGGGACCAGATGCCATGATCTTAGTTTTCTGAATGTTGAGCTTTAAGCCACATTTTTCACTCTCCACTTTCACTTTCATCAAGAGGCTCTTTAATTCTTCTTTGCTTTCTGCCATAGATCAGATCAGATCAGTCGCTCAGTCACGTCCACTATTTGCGACCCCATGAATCACAGCACGCCAGGCCTCCCTGTCCATCACCAACTCCCGGAGTTCACTGAGACTCATGTCCATCGAGTCAGCGATGCCATCCAGCCATCTCATCCTCTGTCGTCCCCTTCTCCTCCTGCCCCCAATCCCTCCCAGCATCAGAGTCTTTTCCAATGAGTCAACTCTTCGCATGAGGTGGCCAAAGTACTGGAGTTTCAGCTTCAGCATCAGTCCTTCCAAAGAAATCCCAGGGCTGATATCCTTCAGAATGGACTGGTTGGAGCTCCTTGCAGTCCAAGGGACTCTCAACAGTCTCCTCCAACACAACAGTTCAAAAGCATCAATTCTTTGGCACTCAGCTTTCTTCACAGTCCAACTCTCACATCCATACATCACCACTGGAAAAACCATAGCCTTGACTAGACAGACCTTTGTTGGCAAAGTAATGTCTCTGCTTTTGAATATGCTATCTAGGTTGGTCATAACTTTCCTTCCAAGGAGTAAGCGTCGTTTAATTTCATGGCTGCAATCACCATCTGTAGTGATTTTGGAGCCCAGAAAAATAAAGTCTGACACTGTTTCCACTGTTTCCCCATCTATTTCCCATGAAGTGGTGGGACCGGATGCCATGATCTTCGTTTTCTGAATGTTGAGCTTTAAGCCAACTTTTTCACTCTCCACTTTCACTTTCATCAAAATGCTTTTGAGTTCTTCCTCACTTTCTGCCATAAGGGTGGTGTCATCTGCATATCTGAGGTTATTGATATTTCTCCCGGCAATCTTGATTCCAGCTTGTGCTTCTTCCAGCCCAGCATTTCTCATGATGTGCTCTGCATATAAGTTAAATAAGCAGGGTGACAATATACAGCCTTGATGTACTCCTTTTCCTATTTGAAACCAGTCTGTTGTTCCATGTCCAGTTCTAACTGTTGCTTCCTGACCTATATACAGATTTCTCAAGCGGCAGGTCAGGTGGTCTGGTATTCCCATCTCTTTCAGAATTTTCCACAGTTTATTGTGATCCACACAGACAAAAGCTTGATGCCTTTGAACTGTGGTGTTGGAGAAGACTCTTGAGAGTCCCTTGGACTGCAAGGAGATCCAACCAGTCCATCCTAAAGGAAATCAGTCCTGAATATTCATTGGAAGTAGTGATGCTAAAGCTGAAGCTCCAATACTTTGGCCACCTAATGTGAAGAACTGACTGATTGAAAAGTTCCTGATGCTGGGAAAGATTGCAGGCAGGAGGAGAAGGGGATGACCAAGGATAAGATGGTTAGATGTCATCACTGACTCAATGGACATGAGTTTGAGCAAGCTCCAGGAGTTGGTGATGGACAGGGAAGCCTGGCATGCTGCAGTCCATGGGGTTGCAGAGAGTCAGGAACAACTGAGTGACTGAACTGAACTGATATCTTTGTAATAACCCCTTTGATTAAGAAGTCAAGCATTCTTAAGACCCTAGAATTCCCTCATGTTCCCTCACAATCACTACTTCCCTTTTCCACTCCAAAGGAAAGAGCTATTGCATCTCATAACACTACAGATAAATTTTCCTGGTTTTTTTTTAAGTAAATATAAACAGAACCATACAGTATATATTATTTACATTTGATTTTCTTGCTAAAATTTGTGTTTTTGACATCCATCTGTATCGCTGATTGCAGCTTTAGTTCATTTTAATTGCTGCACAGTATTCCATCTTATTAATACACCACGATTTAATTTATCCAGTCTCTTCTTGATGGGTATGCAGAATGGTTTCAGTCCTTGGCTTGAATGAATAAAATTTTTCTGAACATTTGTGTACACGTCTTAAAATTTCTGCTAGAAACCTAGGAGTGGTGTTGCTATTCACCAGATGTACAATGCATATTTTTAACTGGAGAAATTACTACCAGTTTTTTGAAAGTGCTTGAATGAACTTAAATTCCCACTAACAGTTCATGAGAGTTGTCTCATTTATACATACATTTGTTGTATTTTTATTTTTACCCATTCCAGTGGGTGAGAAATGGCATCTCATTGTGGTTTTAATTTGCATTTCCCTGATGACTAATAAGCAACACCTTTTCATGTGTGTATTGGCCATTTAAATTTCCACCTTTGGATAGTGCTTGCTTGAATTCTCTTGTCCATTTTTCTCTTCAGTTTTCAGGGGTTTTCCTAATAATTTTTGAATTATTTATATATTCTGGATATGAACATTCCAGTTATCAAATGCTATGTAACAAGACATCCCAAACCTAGGAGCATAAAACAAAAACCAATTTATTATGGTCACTAATTCTATGGGTCAGCAATTTGGATAGGGTGCAGCGAGGATGACTTATCTCTGTACTCAATATTCAAGGCCTCAGCTGGGAACACCTGAATGGTTTCAAAGTGACTTGAATGTTTGGGATCATCTGAAGGCTTCTTTACTCACATGTCTGTCGCCAGGGACAAGATGACTAAAGTCTTGGCTCAGTTGATTCTGTTATATCCAGAGCACTTGCAAATGGCTTTTTCATGTGGTTTGGACTTCTTCACACTGCGGATGCCTTCCTCACAATGGATTGTTGGATTTCTTACATCCTGTCCTTGGGCTTCAAAAGTGAATATTTTAGTAGCAGAAGGCAGAAGCTCGCATTGCTTTCTATGACCTAGCCTTAGAATAACATAACTTCCATTTTACTTGGTTGGTTGAAGCAACCTCAAGCCTGCTCATATTCATAAGAAAAGAAAGTAGTAGCTCCTATTGATGGAGGGAGAGTTAAAGAATTTGATGCCATATTTCAAAACCACCACAATCCAACCTAGGCTACACATTATTTATATTCCTCCCATAGGCAAAATGTACTCTATCTCCACAAAGACCACCTCAAACCAAACTGAAGTCTAGTCCCTTTATGGCATCAGGTATAAGATCTTGTTATCTAAATCAAGTCCAGATATGAATGAGACTCCTATGTTTAGCTTCTCTAGTATGGTTCTTGTTGATCTGAAGACTTGTGAACTAAAGTGAAAAGTTATCTACCTCACAAGATACAATTGTGGGACTGGCATAGGATACTCACAATAGATACTCTTTTCAAAAAGGGGGGAAATGAGAGCATAAAGGGTTCACTGCTCCATGGGGATTCTCAAGTCAGTGGGGGTAAATGATGGCATTTTAAAAAATTAGGCCCAAGTTCTGCTTCCTGGGAGAGATTTTCCCTGCCTCTTGGCTCTGCCGTCTTTGCCCTTTGTTCAGTTCTGAGTCTTCCTTTTCTGTGCAAAGTAGTCTGTGTTTGCAGCTGAAGATTTTACATCCTGTTTCCTGCCAATATAATTTGGGGTAGGGTCCAGAGATGTTTTATTTTATATTCTCTCTACCACTTGCAAAAAGCAAAATGGCTGTCTGAGGAAGCCTTACAAATAGCTGTGAAAAGAAGAGAAGCGAAAAGCAAAGGAGAAAAGGAAAGATATGCCCATTTGAATGCAGAGTTCCAAAGAATAGCAAGGAAAGATAAGAAAGCCTTCCTCAGTTATCAGTGCAAAGAAATAGAGGAAAATAATAGAATGGTAAAGACTAGAGATCTCTTCAAGAAAATTAGAGATACCAAGGGAAAATTTCATGCAAAGATGGGCTCAATAAAGGACAGAAATGGTACAGACCTAACAGAAGCAGAAGATATTAAGAAGAGGTGGCAAGAATACACAGAAGAACTGTACAAAAAAGAGCTTCATGACCCAGATAATCACGATGGTGTGATCACTCACCTAGAGCCAGACATCCTGGAATGTGAAGTCAAGTGGGCCTTAGGAAGCATCACTACGAACAAAGCTAGTGGAGGTGATGGAATTCCAGTTGAGCTATTTCAAATCCTGGAAGATGATGTTGTGAAAGTGCTGCACTTAATATGCCAGCAAATTTGGAAAACTCAGCTGTGGACACAGGACTGGAAAAGGTCAGTTTTCATTCCAATCCTAAAGAAAGGCAATGCCAAAGAATGCTCAAACTACTGCACAATTGCACTCCTCACACGCTAGTAAAGTAATGCTCAAAATTCTCCAAGCTAGGCTTCAACAGTATGTGAACCATGAACTTCCAAATGTTCAAGCTGGTTTTAGCAAAGGCAGGGGAACCAGAGATCAAATTGCCAACATCCACTGGATCATAGAAAAGCAAGAGAGTTCCAGAAAAACATCTTCTTCTGCTTTATTGACTATGCCAAGGCCTTTGACTGTATGGATCACAATAAACTGTGGAAACTTTTGAAAGAGATGGGAATATCAGACCGTCTGAGCTTCCCCTTGAGAAATCTGTATGCAGGGCAGGAAGCAACAGTTAGAACTGGACATGGAACAACAGACTGGTTCCAAATAGGAAAAGGAGTACGTCAAGGCTGTATATTGTCCCCCTGCTTATTTAACTTCTATGCAGAGTACATCATGAGAAACGCTGTGCTGGAGGAAGCACAAGCTGGAATCAAGATTTCCAGGAGAAATATCAATAACCTCAGATACACAGATGACACCACCCTTACGGCACCAAGAAAAGAAGAACTAAAGAGCCTCTTGATGAAAGTGAAAGAGAAGAGTGAAAAAGTAGGCTTAAAACTCAACATTCAGCATCCGGTCCCATCACTTCATGGCAAATAGATGGGGAAAGAATAGAAACAGTCACAGACTTTATTTTTTTGGCCTCCAAAATCACTGCAGATGGTGATTGCAGCCATGAAATTAAAAGACACTTACTCCTTGGAAGGAAAGTTATGACCAATCTATTAAAAAAGCAGAGACATTACTTTGCCAACAAAGGTCCATCTAGTCAAGGCTATGGTTTTTCCAGTGGTCATGTATGGATGTGAGAGTTGGACTATAAAGAAATCTGAGCACCAAAGAATTGATACTTTGAGCTCTGGTGTTGAAAATTTCTTGAGAGTCCCTTGGACTGCAAGGAGATCTAACCAGTCCATCCTAAAGCAGATCAGTCCTAAATGTTCATTGAAAGGACTGATGTTGAAGATGAAACTCCAAGACTTTGGCCACCTGATGCAAAGAGCTGACTCATTTGAAAAGACCCTGATGCTTGGAAAGATTGAAGGCGTGAGGAGAAGGGGACGACAGAGGATGAGATGGTTGGATGGCATCGCCGACTCAATGGACATGAGTTTGAGTAAACTCCAGGACTTGGTGATCGACAAGGAGGCCTGGCGTGCTGCAGTCCATGGGATCAAAAAGAGTCGGACATGACTGAGCAACTGAACTGAACTGAAATACCACTTGCAGGGCATGCTGGTATAATTCCTTTAAAAGACTTTGTAGAGTTTACATATCAATTTATAATCAACTCCATTCAGTCAGTTCAATTCAGTTCAGTCACTCAGTCGTGTCTGACTCTTTGCGAACCCATTAATCGCAGCACGCCAGGCCTCCCTGTCCATCACCAACTCCCGGAGTTCACTCAGACTCAAGTCCATCGAGTCAGTGATGCCATCCAGCCATCTCATCCTCTGTCGTCCCCTTCTCCTCCTGTCCCCAATCCCTACCAGCATCAGGGTCTTTTCCAATGAGTCAACTCTTTGCATGAGGTGGCCAAAGTACTGGAGTTTCAGCTTTAGCATCATTCCTTCCAAAGAAATCCTAGGGCTGATCTCCTTCAGAATGGATTGGTTGGATCTCCTTGCAGTCCAAGGGACTCTCAACAGTCTTCTCCAACACCACAGTTCAAAAGCATCAATTCTTCAGTGCTCAGCTTTCTTCACAGTCCAACTCTCACATCCATACATGACCACAGGAAAAACTATAGCCTTGACTAGACAGACCTTTGTTGGCAAAGTAATGTCTCTGCTTTTCAATATGCTATCTAGGTTGGTCATAACTTTTCTTCCAAGGAGTAAATGTCTTTTAATTTCATGGCTGCATTCACCAACTGCAGTGATTTTGGAGGCCAGAAAAATAAAGTCTGACACTGTTTCCACTGTTTCCCCATCTATTTCCCATGAAGTGATGGGACCAGATGCTATGATCTTCATTTTCTGAGTTTGAAGCCAACTTTTTCACTCTCCTCTTTCACCTTCATCAAGAGGCTTTTGAGTTCCTCTTCACTTTCTGCCATAAGGGTGGTGTCACCTGCATATCTGAGGTTATTGATATTTCTCCCGGCAATCTTGATTGCAGCTTGTGCTCCTTTCAGCCCAGCGTTTCTCATGATGTACTCTGCATAGAAGTTAAATAAGCAGGGGGACAATATACAGCCTTGATGTACTCCTTTTCCTATTTGGAACCAGTCTGTTGTTCCATGTCCAGTTCTAACTGTTGCTTCCTGCCCTGCATACAAATTTCTCAAGGGGCAGGTCAGGTGGTCTGGTATTCCCATCTCTTTCAGAATTTTCCACAGTTTATTGTGATCCACACAGTCAAAGGCTTTGGCATAGTCAATAAAGCAGAAGAAGATGTTTTTCTGGAACTCTCTTGCTTTTTCCATGATCCAGTGGATGTTGGCAATTTGGTCTCTGGTTCCTCTGCCTTTTCTAAAACCAGCTTGAACATCTGGAAGTTCAAGGTTCATGTATTGCTGAAGCCTGGCTTGGGGAATTTTGAGCATTACTTTACTAGCGTGTGAGATGAGTGCAATTGTGTGGTAGTTTGAGCCTTCTTTGGCATTGCCTTTCTTTGGGATTGGAATGAAAACTGACCTTTTCCAGTCCTGTGGCCACTGCTGAGTTTTCCAAATGTGCTGGCATATTGAGTGCAGCACTTTCACAACATCATCTTCCAGGATTTGAAATAGCTCAACTGGAATTCCATCACCTCCACTAGCTTTGTTCATAGTGATGCTTCCTAAGGCCCACTTGACTTCACATTCCAGGATGTCTGGCTCTAGGTGAGTGATCACACCATCGTGATTATCTGGGTTGTGAAGATCTTTTGTGTATAGTTCTTCTGTGTATTCTTGCCACCTCTTCTTAATATCTTCTGCTTCTGTTAGGTCTGTACCATTTCTGTCCTTTATTGAGCCCATCTTTGCATGAAATGTTCCCTTGGTATCTCTAATTTTCTTGAAGGGATCTCTAGTCTTTCCCATTCTGTTGTTTTCCTCTATTTCTTTGCATTGATCACTGAGGAAGGCTTTCTTATCTCTTCTTGCTATTCTTTGGAACTCTGCATTCAGATACTTATATCTTTCCTTTTCTCCTTTGCTTTTCACTTCTCTTCTTTTCACAGCTATTTGTAAGGCCTCCCCAGACAGCCATTTTGCTTTTTTGCATTTCTTTTCCATGGGGATGGTCTTGAGTTCATAACTCCATTAGACAAATGGAAAACCCACAAATCTGTTCAAGAGATAAGCTTTCCTTAGCTTGGGGACCCCATCATGCAGTGATTGCCTCTCAGTGGCCCCTAGCTTTTCTAGTTCCCGGTTCTTCTCCAAAGCCAGTTCCTCCTTTGTCTTTCCCACAGGTTTTTTAATAGTATATGGCTTCCGAGGTATACTATTGGTTTTTTAAGTTAGTGGTCAAATTTTTGGAAATCCTACTGTTCAACAAAGATATTCATACTGTTTAGGGGTCTTATTATAATTCTAAAAAAGCCCTTTTTCCCCATTGGAGAAGGTTTATAGAGCCCATTTAGTATTGTCTAATATCTTAGTGTGTTAGTCACTCAGTCATGTCTGACTCTTTGCGATTGCATGGGTTGTAGCTTGCCAGGCTCCTCTGTTCATGGGACTCTCTAAGCAAGAATACTGGAGTGGATTGCTATTCCCTTCTCCAGGAGATCTTCCTGACCCGGGGATCAAACTGGTGTCTCCTGCATTGCACGCAAATTCTTTACCATCTGAGCCACCAGGGAAGCACTCTGATATCTTAACAAAGGATTCTTTTAGTCACACCCTTGACTTCATCTAAATGTTGAGACCTTGCTTTCCTGGGGCTTCCCAGGTGGCACTAGTGATAAAGGTCCACCTACCAATGCAGGAAACATAAGAGACACAGGTTCGATCCCTGGGTCAGGAAGATTCCCTGGAGGAGGGCAGGGCAACCCACTCCAGTATTTTTGCCTCTGCCATGGACAGAGGAGCCTGGAAGGCTACAGTCCATAGCATCACAAGAGTTGGGCACGATTGAAGTGACTTAGCACTCATGCTTTCCTGACAACACTCGGAATTGCTCTGAGAACACACAAGTGTCTAGAAAGACTTAATTGCCTCCTCTATACTTTCTCCAAACTATTTTTTAAAAGTGCATAGTTGTTAACTTCCTCCTTGCTTGATTATGTCCTAGCCCAGGCCATAATTGAAATTCTAACTTGCTATAAATAATTGGCCATATTTATTAACTTTGCACACACACAAAAAAAAAACATTCTTTCTAACAAAACATTTGCTGTTTAGGAAGCTGAGATGAAATGAACATAGAACTGAATGGTACCAAATGGACTATGGGACATAGTCTGAAGGGACACACAATGGAATGAGAATTTAACTAGCTCTCTCCAGAAAAAGTTCACAAGAAAAACATTGTAACTTTCACTATTCCCTTTTCCATCCTGCCCGGCAAACCTTACACCCTGACCCTTCACGTGTGGGAGGTATGAGCTGGCATTATACTTGAAAGAGAACATTTCTTTGTTTGTAGGCCTCTGGGTGACCCCATACCCAGCACAAGTTCAGAAAAGTCCAAAGCCTAGAACCTCTCACCAACTATGCTCCTATGGAGGGACATAGAAGGAAGGCCATGAAGATGACTTAGCAATGTCTGGCAGGCAGTTTTGAATAGTTTCACCCACAACTGAAACCTGTGGCTTGCCTTTATATTCTCTTAATAATGTCTTTTGATGGACAGAATTCTTTATTATTACTGAGGTACACTTTGCAGATCTTGTACTTTATAGCTGTGAGATTTTCCCCCGATCCAAGGTCATGAAAATGTTGTACTATGTGTTCTTTTAGTGGCTTTATTGTTTTACCATTCTCATTTAGATTGCAAATATATTTGGGATTGGTTTTTTAAGTTAGTGGTCAAATTTTATATTTTTCCACATCGACATCCAGTGTAGCCATACTGGTACATTGAAAAACCTTTCTCTGTAGGCCAGCATTTTCAAATTAAAATTCTCCAAATATGCATGGTTCTGCTTTAAGACTCTACTTGTGTTACATTTATCTATTTGTTTGTGATAGCATTAGTTGCTCAGTTGTGTCCAGCTCTCAGCGATCCCATGGCCTGTAACCTTCCTGGCTCCTTTGTCCGTGGAATTCTCTAGGCAAGAATACTGGAATGGGTAGCCATTCCCTTCTCCAGGGGATCTTCCCAACCCAGAGATAGAATCCAGGTCTCCTGCATTGCAGGCAGATTCTTTACCGTCTGAGGCCCCAGGGAAGCCCCATCTATCTGTTTATCCTTGTGCAAATGTCACTTTCTAAATTACTATACCTTTTATAAGTTGTTTTAATATATCAATTTTATTGATATATAATTTACACTCAATAAAGTTCACCTATTTTAAGTACATGATTTGATTAGTTTGGAAAAAACATACAGCTGTATAAACACCACAGTTAAGAAATTGACTATTTCCATCACACCATGTCCATTTATGCAGCCAATTCTTCTCCCTCTACAGCCCCATGAACTCACTGATCTTTCACTTTTAGAACTTTGTATGAATTGAGCTATACAATAGGTAGCCTTCTGTATCTAACTTCTTTCACTTAGTGCAGTGCTTTAAAAATTCATCCATGCTGCTATGTGCACCAGTAATTTCTTCATTATACCATTGAGCAATATTTCATTGTAGGTATATGTCACATTTAATTTATCCATTCACCAGTAAATGGCCATTTGAATTATTTCTAATTTTTTATTTTTATGATGAAAGCTGGTGCATGGTCATTTGTGAGTTTTTTGTGTGGGCATATATTTTTATTTATCTTGGGTAAATATCCATGAATACGATTGATAGATTTTAAGGTAAACATATATCTAACTTGGGGTTCCCAGGTGGCACTAGTGATAAAGAATCCATCTGCAATGCAGGAGACATAAGGGATGAGGGTTTGATCCGTGGTTTGGGAAGATCCCCTGGAGGAACAAATGGCAACCTACTTCAGTATTTTTGCCTGAAGAATCCCATGTACAGAGGAGCCTGGCGGGCTATGGTTCATGGGGTCGCAAAGATGAAGTAGCTCAGTCGTGTCTGACTCTTTGCAACCCCATGGACTGTAGCCTACCAGGTTCCTCCATCCATGGGATTTTCCAGGCAAGAGTACTGGAGTGGATTGCCATTTCCTTCTCCAGGGGATCTTCCCGACCCAGGGAGCGAACCCAGGTCTCCCACATTGCATGCAGACACTTTACTGTCTGAGTCACCAGGGAAGCCCCAAAGAGTCAAACACAACTGAAGCGACTTAGCACTCACGTATGCATGCATGCATGTCTAAATTTGTAGAAAACTACCAATCCATTTCCCAAGGTGGTTACACAATTTTGCATTTCCATTAATAATATATGAGATTCTGGTTGCTCCACATCTACACCAAAACTAGATATTGGTAATCTTTTAACCTTTAGTCACTGAAATGGGTATGCATTATGGATCTGATGGCTAGTGATGCCGAGCATCTTTTCATGAGCTTATTTGATGTTTGCATGTCTTTTTTGGCTGATGTTTCTGCTCAAAACTTTTAGCACTTTTAAAAACAATGAACTTTATTTTATTAAAACAATTTTAGGCTTACAGAATTGGAGAAGGAAATGGCAACCCACTCCAGTGTTCTTGCCTGGAGAATCCCAGGGATGGGGGAGCCTGGTGGGCTGCCGTCTATGGGGTTGCACAGAGTCAGACACGACTGAAGTGACTTAGCAGCAGCAGCAGGCTTACAGAAAATTGAGAAGAAAATTGAGAGTTCCTATCTGCGCCTTTTCCTCTCCCACAGTTTTGACATTTTGAATTGGTGTGATGCAGTTCTTACAATTGATAAACTAATATTAACAGATTTTATTGATTAAAGCCCATAGTTTACACTGGGGTTCACTCAGTTCTCTGGGTTTTGACAAATTCATAATGTCAAGTATCCATCAACACAGAATGGTGTAGTTTTACTACTGTGAAAATCCCTTTTGTTCCACTTAGGTTCCTACGTCTTGTGGCTCACATGCCACTTAGACGGGCTCACATGCCACATGTGTATAGCTCTGTGGGCTGTAAGAGAGAAATGAACCTATATCCTGATGTAGGAATGACAATTCAGACTGAGATAAAAAGGCAAATTAACCCTTTTGGTAGCCTTCTGAACCCATAGCATCTCCTTGTGACCTGCTGAGTAGCAAACAGAGTTAGAGAATAGAGTGACAGAGAATAGACATTTATTATTCAAGTTGCAAGCAATCAAATCTCACTTAGGTTTATATAAGCACAAAAAGAATTAGCTAAAAGGGAATTGGGTAACACATACTCTGGGGAGAGCACTTGTGAACCAGATATGGAAACTTCCTGGATAAGACGAAAGCTCCAGCTGAGCTGGAGAAGGCAGCCATGTGATTCTCTACCATGTTGGGGCACAAACAATTACTGATGCAAGACAAGGAATGTTCGTACTAGAACCATAGAGGCAACTGCTAGCTTAGAAAACAGGTGATGCTATCTCTGTTGCCATTACCTCCAGTCAAGGGGATTCCACAGACATTGCTTCTTCCCATCTCTATCTAGCCTTAGATTTAGAGTCAGGGCAGCCATTAAGGTTGATCACTTTGACTTTTTAATATCTACCTTCCATCTCACATATAATACATACATCAATTTTTTCTCCTATTAAAAATAATGCTATTTAATACCCTTACAACTGAAAATACATTCAGCCCTATCCCAAAAGGCATAAATCCAAAGGCTCATCAGTTCCTGCGACAAGCTACAAGTCAAGATCTCTAGATGGCATCCATTTCTCCCTTACTCCCCATTAGTACCCTGTTTTGGTACTGTTGTTGTTTAGTTACTAAACTGTGTCTGACTCTTTTGTGACCCCATGGATGGTAGCCCACCAGGCTCCTCTGTCCATGGAATTCTCCAGGCAAGAATACTGCCTGCATTGGAAGGCAGATTCTTCACCACTGAAGCTACATATGGACAGAATTTTAGAAATAACCATTCCCTAACACTCCTTATGTGTATCAGTTTCCAAGTAGGATTCAGGAATCACACTATTTTTTTAAGCAAAGAGAATGTAATATAAAGAATTTTTAACCAGGCATAACTATTAATTAGGTAATTGAAAGGGTAGAAAGTAAACTCTAAACTATCATGGAGGTAATGACTTCACATAGTAGGGCTGGTGGAACAGAGAAAAGGTTGAAATTATTGAAACTCAGAAACTTATAGGAGGAACCCCTGTTGCTGAACCCCAGACCTCTGAGGATAGAGCTCCATCAGGCTGATTCTGCTGTCTTTGAGCTCAAAGGAAATACCTGGGACTGGAACCCACACTTCTAGGAAAGTGTGCTGGCAGCAGATGCTGGTGTCTCCGAGCTCAGAAGATCGTCTCATAGGGATAGAACTCAGATCTCTCAGGGAGAGGTAGCAGGACATGGATTACGATGTCTCTAAGATGGCAGGATTGGTTTCCCGGGTGGCTCAGTGATAAAGAATCCAACTGCCAAACAGGAGATGCGGGTTTGATCCCTGGTTCAGGAAGATCACCTGGAGGAGGGCATAGCAACCCACTCCAGTATTCTTGCCTGGAGAATCCCATGGGCAGAGGAGCCTGGCGGGCTACAATCCACAGGGTCACAAACAGTTGGACACGACTGAAGCAACCTAGCATGCATGCATGCACTGGTGTTATTGATTGATTTACATTTCTTCAAAATTAATCTGTTGGAACTCTAACCCTTCATGTGACTGCATTGGATTTAAGACCTTTAAGGAAGTGCCTAATATTAAATAGTTTTTCCTTCTGGAAAAGGAAATGGCAACCCACTCCAGTACTCCTGCGTGGAGAATCCCATGGATGGAGGAGCCTGGTGGGCTGCAGTCCATGGGGTCACAAAGAGTCAGACACGACTGAGCGACTTCACTTTCACTTTTTTTTTCAATATTAAATAAGGTCATAAGAGTGAGTCTTTAATCTGATAAAACTGTTATCCTTATAAAATAGGAAGAAACACTAGATATCTCTGTCTCTGCTATGTGAGGACACAGTGAGAAGGTGGCCTTCTGCATGCCAGAAAAAAGCTCTCACTAGAAACCAAATCCTGTTGGAAACTTGATCTTGGACTTCCCAGCCTCCAGAACTGTAAGAAAGTAATTTTCTGGTGCCACCCAAGCTGTGGTATTTTGTTATGCTAGCCTGAGAAGACTGAGATAACTGGTCCCTGATTCAAAGCACATACCACATTCTATAAACCAACGCACTATCATTTCAGGTTGTTTTATCCCAGCATTATACATTTTTACTATCTTTATGTCAAATACTTCTGAGTAATGAGCTATATGGTAAAACACTGAATTACATGTGCATGAGCCTATTGTTACCCCCTTTTTTTTGCAGTGAAATTATTTCTTTGCTCAGAAGCGAATGCCATGTTGAATACCATTACAATGGATTAGGCAACCAAACTCATGACTTGTGACACTGGCAGAAGTATTTCAGGTAGAGAAGGCAAATCCATACTTTTACTCCAGTGGGGATGAGCCCTCTTCCTCTTCCATGATGGATTAGAGCCATTATAACCAAGCTCCCACCAGCTAGCTAGATGGTATCCTCCAAGGTAATTTTGCCCTATCACAGACTTAATGTTCTCTGATATTGACAAATAAAGTGCTTAAGTGTAATGGTAGCCAGATAAATTGTTTAACCCATGCATAACTTCCATACCTGTCACCATGGTCACTCTGTTCAAGATTACTGAATAAGGATTTGGGTAGCTGGAGAACAGGTTTGCAGAAATTGACAGAATGTATCATTTGGTCTACATAATTACCATGCGTCTGCACTGTATGCCTTTTAGTGTGCAGTGAGCATTCACATGATAAACAAATACCTTCATACTCTGTGACAATTCTAAGAGCTCTCTCATTGTCTCCAATCTTCCAGTTCCATTTCTTCCAAGTCTCTGGCTAGAGAGTTAAACCCCTGAGAAATGGCTATGAATCAGCATATATTTGTACATCTGGCTATCCTTCATTCCAGATCATGTCAACAACAAATTATATAGCTTGAGACTTTGTCCACTGGGAGATTTCCCCTTCGCCACTGTCCTTCAAGGTCATCCTTGAGAGGGGCTTTAATGCTGCAGATGTCCACATCCAGAATATCATGCAGAAAATCTATAAAAATAGGCCTGATGTTTCCTCCTCAGTCACTGATATGAGACTCCCTATGAGATCATAGATGTTATTAGAGTGAGAGGAATCAGTGCAGCTGGTGAGAGTCTGAGCCATATGCTCATGCAAATTCCCTGTGTCTTCCAGACCTGCCTTACCTGTTAGATATCATTTTCACCTGATGATACTTTTCTTGTGTGCATGCTCAACTTTAAGGCCTTCTGGGTCAGATAACAACTAGTTTATGATAGAAAGTGAGCTGCATAGTCACCTGATACCCCATAATTAGATATTCATTCTATACTAAGGCCTAGAAACAACTCGAGTCTGTTTATCAAAAGATAATTTATCTTCAGAAAAGAACATAGATTTTTCTCCCAAATCCTAGAAATATGGTATATGACTCTGGTATTCATGCTTTCCAGAAAGTCCATACAGCACTCCTGATTACCACAGATATTTTGAGTATCATTGAATCTGATGGAATATAAGGCCAAAATGGAAAAGTAGTTTGCAGTGTTTTACTGCAGCTGGCATCTGCTACTTAGTCTTTTCATGCTCTAGTCCTCTCTCAACACTCGTTACCTTATGGATTATTGAGTAAATGGTACAATTAATATACGCAAATGTAGTATGTGTACATGCGTGCAAAGTAGCTTCAGTTGTGTCTGACTTTTTGTGACTCCATGGACTGTAGCCTACCAGGCTCCTCTGTCTGTGGGATTCTCTAGGCAAGAGTACTGGAGTGGGTTGCTGTTTCCTTCTCCAGGGGATCTTCCTGACCCAGGGATCAAACCGTGTCTCTTAGGTCTCCTGCATTGGCAGGTAGGTTCTTTACCACTAGCACTACCTGGGAAGTCCCAAATGTAGTATATATTGGGGATATATACACTATATTATTAAAAAAAAATAAGGAAGTCAAATTGTGCCTCTCGTTCATTAGTAAATGGTAAGAAGTGCAAAGATTTGTCTTTTACTACAAAGATAGTCTATGTCAAGATGCTCCAAACCATCAGACCTGCAGTAACTTCACTGCAATTGTGGACCCCTGAGCTTTCATGTTTCTTCTCCCACTCTCTAGTTCACCTATGTCTTACCAAGGCAATTAAGCTATCCCCTGTACTTCCCACTCATGTCTGTAATCAGCATAATGTTGTCAATATAGTAGACCAGTATATAATATGGAATGTGCAGGCAATCAAAACTTCTAGGCTTTATATTTTGGAGGAGAACAGAAGAATCAATATCATCCTGAGGAAAGTCTGTGAAGATGTACTCTTGGCCCTTCTAGATAAAAGAAACTCTTCTGGTGGTCTTTATAAATTAGTATGGAGAAAAAGCATTGTAAAGGCCAGTAGATGAATATCAAATGTCAGAAGCTTTGTTGATTTGCTCCAGTTGAGACACTATATCTGCAATAGGAGCTTAATTGAAGTCATCACCTGATTAAGATAACAACAATCACCAGTTATTCTCCAAGGTCTAGCTATCTTCTGCACAGGCCAAAAGGGTGAGTCAAATGGAGACTTAAAAAGCATCCTTGAATCCTGGTAAGCCTGTTAAATTTAACTAAAAATTACACAACCTGAACAATTAAGTTTAGTGGTTTATTTTCAGTAATATTGGCCCCATGGCTACAAGAAATAAGTTACGATAGCAGCTGTTTTTCTGACTATGATTTGAATTGAGAGGTTACAGCCTCAAGCTTGTCATTTTCATTATGTACAGTTCCAATGTACCAAAAAGAAGACATGGTCTTTTTATTCATAATTATTCTCATAAAAGTCAACATGGCAATAGTTTGGGCTCCCAAAGCATGTATGTCAACAAGAACTTCATGACAACCAATCAAAGATGTACCTGGATTACTACCATCCCAGTTTCCATTGACTCAGAGCTCAGCATCATGTTCTATCCCAAGGACACAGGCAAACTAACCCTTAAATCCTATTCTAGGGCATTTCCTGGAAGCACTTCTGTTACCACTTTATAGATCAGGAAACAAATAGTACAAGTAATTTTAATAGAGAGGATTTAATATAAATAATTATTTACTAGATATAAAATTGTGAACTCCATGATGTCAGGTGTAAAATGAGAGAGCTCAAAAGGTCTATGGTGGTAAGAACTAGAGACAATAGCAGGGCTGGTAGAACAAACGGAGGAGGTTGGAAGTACTGGAACTTATTAAAGACATTGAAACTGAGAGGTAAGGCCTTGTGGAATTGAAGCACAGACTTCTGACAAAATTTCTCTGCTAATGTTGGTGTCCCTGAGCTAGAGGAGCCTGACAACTGGACTTCTGAAGAGTGGGCACTACTTCTCTTATTTCTCTAAGGAGAGGTCAATGAAATTAGTTCTGAAAATGTTAGAAAAACTGCAAACGATTCATTTACTTCTATAGAAAGGAACTTTATCTGCTTAGGTGAAGAAGACTTGCTGGACTGATCCCCAGAGGAATTTCAAGTGCATAGAAGCAAATAACAACCAGTCCTTTCTTCCTTCTCCAAACTTAGTCTCTCTGTTGGCAGAGACTCAAGGCAAATATGAGCAGAAAATCTTCATTTCTGAAACAGGTCATGAAGCTGTGAGTGACATTTAAAACATTTTCTTCACTATCGTTTTCTAGTCTCATTTAAAAATATTTTGATAGAATTACTGTGCACATACATAGTATGTACAAATAATACACATAAATCCAGAAATTTTTCTAACTCTATCATACTAGGGTCATAAAGAAACAGATCAAGGTACAACATAACCAGCATCCCAGATATCCCCTTGTGACTTTTCTAATAAATTCCCCATCCAAACAACCCAAAGATAACCACCGTTCTGATTCTTAACATCATAGTTTTACCTGTTTTTACCTTTATAATACTGGAATCATGCAGCATGTAGTCTTCTCTCTTAAACTTACTTTGTTCAAGTTATGTTTCTGAAATTCACTTATGTTCTTTCCTTTAACAGTAGTATATTAATTTTCACTAATGTATTAGTCAGGATTTCACAAAGAAACAGAACATGCGCGTGTGTGTGTGCGTGTGTGTGCACGCACACACATGCAACCTTTTCAACTACCCATTCTGTAGTCCCTTTACCTTTTAGCAGGTACCTCAGCTGGCTGTGGTTCTTTATCTGGTGGGGTCTGGGTCATTAGTAGTCCTGTCTGGGTTGGTTGGTATAGTTTTCACCTTAATCACTGGGCATAGTAAGTGATACTCAGAGACACCCTAGGGGATGTCCCATAATCCAGACATTGTCTTTCTTACCTTCAGTGGAGCACCAGTTCAATTTCCTATTGGTGGTCAGGAGCTATCACCCCAGCCAGCACAGGAACTCTGTTCCTTGCCTGTTGATTCAGAGGCATGAGGAACCCAAAGAGACTGAGTGACAGTTTTAACTTCCAGTTCAATGGAATCATTGTGGTGTTTCTTTGTAGAAGCACCCTCCCCCTGGAACTAAGACCTCGAGGCCAGTGGAGCACGATGCTGCAGAGACAGGAAGCATTTTTCACAGGCTACTGGTGGTAATAGAGACTGGTGCCAACCCCATTTCTAGCCCCTGATGCGCACACCCGCAAATCTGGGCTGCAGGAGAAATAGCACTGTAGAGTGAACACAGAGTCAGAGCATAGGCAGACTTCTGTACATAGCTTTGGTCAGAGCCTGGCCCTGCCTTAGAGGTGTCAGCACCCATCTGGCACTACAACTGAGTCTGAAAGAGGGCCTGCCACCCTTCTATCTACCAAGCCAGCAGCTTCATGATCAAGGGAAACATGGTAAGAACAGTGAATTCCATGAGTATTGGAATTCATTCTTTTTTTCCTGCTGCTCTTCAGGATGATTTCGATTACCCTGAATTCAACATTATTGAGTCTTCTGCCTGCTCAAATCTGCCATTGAACCCCTGTAGTACCTCTTGTATTTAAGAGACAGTAGTTGCAGCTTCAGAATTTCTGTTAAGTTCCTTTTACAATTTATCAATTCAGTTCAGTCTCTCAGTCATGTCTGACTCTTTGCAACCCCATGGACTGCAGCTTACCAGGCCTACCTGTCCATCACAAACTCCCGGAGTTTACTCAAACTCATGTCCATTGAGTCTGTGATGCCATCCAAACACCTCATCCTCTGCTGTCCCCTTCTCCTCCTGCCTTCAATCTTTCCCAGCATCTGGATCTTTTCCAAAGAGCCGGCTCTTCGCATCAGGTGGCCAAAGTATTGGAGTTTCAGCTTCAACATCTGTCCTTCCAAGGATTATTCAGGACTGATTTCCTTTAGGATGGACTGGTTGGATCTCCTTGCAGTCCAAGGGACTCTCAAGAGTCTTCTCCAACACCACAGTTCAAAAGCATCAATTCTTTGGCGCTCAGCTTTCTGTATAGTCCAACTCTCACATCCATACATGACTACTAGAAAAAGCATAGCTTTGACTAGACGGACCTTTGTTGGCAAAGTAATGTCTCTGCTTTTTAATATGCTGTCTAGGTTTGTCATAACTTTTCTTCCAATGAGCAAGAGTCTTTTAATTTCATGGCTGTAGTCACCATCTGCAGTGATTTTGGAGTCCCCAAAATAAAGTCTGTCACTGTTTCCATTCTTTTCCCCATCTATTTGCTATGAAGTGATGGGACTGAATGCAATGATCTTAGTTTTTTGAATATTGAGTTTTAAGCCAGCCTTTTCACTCCTCTTTCACTTTGATCAAGAAGCTCTTTCACTTTCTCCTATAAGGATGGTGTCATCTGCATATCTGAGGTTATTGATATTTCTCCCAGCAATCTTGATTCCAGCTTGTGCTTCATACAGCCCGGCTTTTCGCATGATGTATTCTGCATATAAGTCAAATAAGCAGGGTGACACACTCCTTTCCCGATGTGGAACCAGTCCATTGTTTCATGTCTGGTTCTAACTGTTGCTTCTTGATCTGCATACACATTTCCTAGGAGGCAGGTCAGGTGGCCTGGTATTCCCATCTTTTGAAGAATTTTCCACAGTTTGTTTTGATCCACACAGTCAAAGCTTTGCTGCTGCTGCTGCTAAGTCGCTTCAGTTGTGTCCGACTCTGTGCAACCCCATAGACAGCAGCCCACCAGGCTCCCCCGTCCCTGGGATTCTCCAGGCAAGAACACTGGAGTGGGTTGCCATTTCCTTCTCCAATGCATGAAAGTGAAAAGTGAAAGTGAAGTTGCTCAGTCGTGTCCTACTCTTAGCGACCCCATGGACTGTAGCCTACCAGGCTCCTCCGTCCATGGGAGTTTCCAGGCAAGAGTTATGGAGTGGGGTCATAGCTTTAGTGTAGTCAATAAAGCAAAAGTAGGTGTTTTTCTGGAATTCTCTTGCTTTTTCTATGATCCAATGGATGTTGGCAATTTGATCTCTGGTTCCTCTGCCTTTTCTAAATCCAGCTTGAACATCTGGAAATTCTTGGTTCACATACTGTTGAAGCCTAGCTTGGAGAATTTTGAGCATTAGTTTGCTAGTGTGTGAGATGAGTGCAATTGTATGGTAGCTTGAACATTCTTTGGCATTGCCTTTCTTTGGGATTGAAATGAAAACTGACCTTTCCCAGTCCTGTGGTCAGTACTGAGTTTTCCAAATTAGCTGGCATATTGAGTGCAGCAGTTTCACAACATCATTTTTTAGGATTTATAATTTCTCTGTATTCATATTCTCTATTTGGTGAGATTTTTTCCCTTTAGCTTCCTTTAGTTTAGTTTTAGTTTAGGTTTCCATTAGTTCTTTGCACATTATTTCCTTTAGTTCTTTAAGCAAAATGAAGATAGTTAATTTAAAGCCTTTCTCAAGTAAGCCAAAACTTTCTTGAGGACAATTTCTGCTAATTAATTTTTCCTGTGAATGTCCCATACTTTCTTGTCTCTTTGTATGCCACATAATTTTTGTTCGAACTGGATGTTTTGAATGTTATAATGTGGTAACTCTGAAAATCGTATTCTCTTGCCCTCCTCAGGATTTATTCTTGTTGCTCATTGTGGGTTGTAGTTATTTAGCTTTGCAAATTGGCTTTGAGTTAGGGCACTTCTTCAATGCTTAGCCAGGTACTATAATTCTGCCTTAGTCTTTACTTTCTGCTTATTTGGAGCCCAGAGATCAGTTAGAGGTGAAAGCTGAGGGTTGACTCAGGTCTTTGCTGAGCATGCATATATCCCTGGGCATGGGCATGCCTCTCTGGATTATGGAAAATACATGGCAACTTCACAAAGCTGTTATTTTCCTGTGTATTTCTACCCCTGCTCCTCTATTCCTAGATTTCCTGTTCTTCTGCTGCTTGCCCCATCTGTTGTCTCTTGCTGTGGGTAGTCTATGCCTGTAAGTGCTTTCTAAAAATGCTATACAGGAGGCCATTCTTATATGAGAGAGTTCTGAGGGGTGTAAAACAAAGGCAAGCCCCTTAATCAATCTCTTAGGGAGTTACCAGACAGGAAAAATTCACAACCACAATTATTTGACAATAAGGTCTGTATTGTCCCCTCTTGCACCAGCAACATTCATCATGTAGGTGGATGATGACCATCTGGTCCTGAACAGGGCAGTGGGGATGGTAGGTAGGTAAACAAGCATCCTATAACAACCTTTTGCCAAAATTTATCAGCCTTTTTCTTTCTTTAGCACTCCCCTGATTGTTGTATGTCTTTGATTAGAATCTAAAATTCTAAAAAATGTTGATTCTGAAAGGTTTTTTTTGTCAGATTAATGGTTGCTTCAGTAGAGGGGATGGACCCTTAGAACTCCCTACTCTGCCATTCTCCTTTCATCCTGTAATATGTGGAAAGAATCACAAACAGAGACATTGGGTTGTGAAGTTTTATTTCAGAGAATATTCCATGCACTGCCAATCTCCTGCAACCCCCATCTCGCGGGCAAAGGCTGTGATTCAGGGCAGGTCTCCACAGACCAATGGTAGAAGAATTTGCAGGGGGGCAAGCTCAAAGGGAGACTGACCAATTTTGAATATGTCCAGTGATCTTGGGAGAGACTGCTCAGTGGAACAGCAAATGGCAGTAAACTTGGCTATGACCACTTGCAGCCCGCACGAACAAGGTATGAAGAGTAAGTAAAGGGTAAAGGGGAATTCTCAACCTCAGCACCCAGGAGATCAGACAATCAGCCTTCCTGACCTCACCTTGTAGGAAGAGCTCCTGACCTGGTTAGAGCTCAGATGAGCTTCACTCTGAAAGGGCACCCACTCTCACCCATGTGTGTCCTACTCCTTCCACTGAGGAGAGTAAGCAGCAAGAAGAGGGCAAAAATTTCCCAAGGGATGGTGTGTGTGAACAAGTCTTGTAGTTGAATTTCAACAGGCAGAAGAGGACTGACAGCCCCAGAAGGAAAAGAACATACTCACATAAATAGATAATAAGTGCCATAAATAAAAATGACTGGAAATGAAGGAGGCAAAGTAAGGAACATATTTTAGAGACTGCACACTGGTCAGTGTGAGGGAGTGACATTTGAACAGAGACCCGAGGCAAGCCCCAGTGGCTGGAATGTTAGGGGTCAGACTATGTTGGGCCTTACGGGCTGTGCTGAGGGATTCCAATTTCATTCCTTATGTACTTAGAAGCCACTGGAAGGTTTTAAACAGAGGGGTGATGTGATCTGATTATGAATTAGGAGGCCCTTCTGGTGACTGTGAAGTGACTAGATTGCAAAGAGAGCAGGGGAAAGCCAGGGGATGAGAAGGCACCTGCTTCTCTAACCCCACAGAACATATTCAAGGTAGACTGTGCATGCGCGTGTGCTTGCCAAGTCCCTACAGTTGTGTCTGACTCTTTGTGACCCTATGGGTTATAGCCCGCCAGTCTCCTCTGTCCATGGGATTCTCCAGGCAAGAATATTGGAGTGGATTGCCATGACCTCCTCTAGGGGCTCTTCCTGACTCAGGGATCAAACCTGCATCCCCTGTGTCTCCTGCATTGGCAGGCGGGTTCTTTACCACTAGTGCCACCTGGGGAACCTGTGGGAGCAGGAACTCTCAAATCTTTGGCTTCATGGCAACCTGTTGAGGAATTTCAGAGCTGACACTCGTGGCCGCTTTCTTTTTCTTCTCTCCTCCCCAAGGGTGGAAGAATTAAGAGAAGGAGCTGAACACATTTCTTCCTCCTAAAGAGCCCCTCCTCTCTGGGCTGTGTTTCAGGGGCAGCCCAGATTCAGGATTTACTGCAGCTTTTATAATCCGCTCTCTGCCCAGCAGAAAGGGGCCTGACCCTCAGGAGAAGGCAGGGGACTGACAAGCCAGGGTGGGCCCATCTGCAGAATTGGGATGAGGGGCCAGCCAGCCCAGGGTGACTGCTCATCTCAGCGGAGGTCTCTCATTCAGATATTACCAGTAATGGAGCTGTGGTTTCCGTCTCCTCTGGCATGACTCAGGCTCCTCTCTACCTTTCTAGTTCAGAACTCCACAAGGGAAGACATCTAGGTGCTATAGATCGGCCCTGGAATCCCCACTCTGAGCCTCAACTGTGATCATTATTGTGACCATAGTTTACCCGGTACCCAGGAATGGCACTCCCACCTGGGCATTTCCCACTGGGAGCTAGCCACCTGGCCCATTTAGGGTTTGGCCTGAGACTTGCTTGGTCTCTGCCAGTCCAGCTGCGGCCAGGAACCAGCAGCAGGAGCAGCATTTGGGAAATTGTTGGAAATGAGCATCCCAGACTCTCTGAGTCAAAATCTGCATTTTACCAAGATCCCCAGGGGATCTCCAGGTACTTTATAGTATGAAGTGAACTGCAAATCTAGTGTTCCTCCGTCAAGAATTTATCAAACCAAGCTGGTTCACGTTGGAAATCTTGCAACTCCTTTCTCATGAAAATCTGGGAACACATTGCTAGAAAGGAAAAGATGTGTAACCATCTGGCCTCAGGCACAGATTAGGAGCTGCTAGGCCCTGATGGATAAGGCACAGATGTGTGGTTGTTGGCAAAATGCAAGCTGTCTTTCCCCCAACTGAGTGGCCCCATGGTGCCTTGCCTGGTTAGTGGCCTTTCTATGGGAAGCCTCTTAAGTTACTCTGCCCCTGGAGCCTAACTTGGCAACTGTTTTCTCTCACACACAGTGCTCTCAGACTGTAAGTCAAGCAGGCTCGCCAGATTTTACTGTAATCAACAGAACAGCCAGTACACACCTTCCAGTCGAAGCCACATGAGGAGTAGAAAATTTAAGCCGTGGGTATCCTGAGTTCTAGAACTGGGGGACACCTCAGATATCTCTTTGCTTTGCCTTCAAGAGTGGATTCTTGAGCTAGAGTGAAAACTGTGGGCTCTAGCACTCTCATGGTTTAAGGTCCTTCAGAGTTTAGGATACACACCTCTTTTGCATTCAGGGTATCTCCCCAGTGGACACTACGGAAGTTTTCCTCCACTGAAAAGCTCAGGTTGACAGCTACTTCCTTCCAACAATGCTGATCTCTGCCTCCAGGACTCCATCCAAATACCCGTCACACTGACCCTAGATTGGCCCAGGGGCCTCTCTGAAAAATTGTCACTGGAGGAATCTGATTGCTTCCCACACAAAAGGCTAGGCTTGATAGGTTCCTGGCCTGGGTGCTTTCTTTCTAGTAATGCTACAAAAGTGACAAAAGTTTGGATTTTCTAAAGCTGAATCAATCACAACAGACTAACAAAGTTTTTCAGTCTTTTAGAATTCCCAATTCTAACTTCCTCAAAGTGCTTTCTTACACATGGAACCAAGGGGTCTGGGGACCCTCTCTTCTCCTTGTAAGGTCACCGCCACTTATCACCTGTTGTCTTGCTAATTGCACATTGTCACCTTCACACCCTGGGTGCCTCACAGGGATTAAAAAATCCATCCAAAAGCTATTAATTGGCTGCATCAAATCATGACTCAGTAAATAAGTATATTGGACATCTTGGACTGTGATTATCCTACCATTAATTGGCCTCTGGCATGACCAAGTAGAGGGGGTCCCGATCTGTCCTTGGAAACTTGCCAACGCCCAGTTCTGTGGGGTTTCCAGGAGCCACAGCCTCATCACTTCCAGCTACTGATGCTGGAAGCAGGGCAGGAGAAACCCTGAAATACAGCCAGCCAAGGCACCCCAGTTGACAGATGAAAAACCAAGATCCTGACTTGTGCAGAGCATGTGAACAAGTCAGACTGCCACATCTGGGGGGGTCAGGTGGAAAGTTTGACACTTCCTCATTGCATCCTTGGGTAGGCACAGGTTTGTTGGGAGGATTCAGAATCCATGCCACAGTGTGCACCAGGTCCCTAGGCCTGAGACATCAACTGGGGGTACTGAGCCTATTAATGCAAATGTTACAGTGCAATAGAATTCAGTAATTCTCTCTCCCTCTCTCCACATCCTGCCATCTCTCAGAGTTTTATTGCTCTTTGAGCCCATAACCTTCAAGCCAGGATTTCCAGACCCATATATTTGAGCTTGAGAACTCATTTTAGACTCATCAGGTGGGGGCCTATATGAAGGGCCATGTCAAACTTTTAACCAGCTGGTGGTACACTGTGGTACATTCCCACACCTGCCCACTTACTCTGAACTATCAGCTGTGAGCACCCAATCCCTTACCAAGTAGAACGCTGTGAACTGCATGTTAAAAATGGGACATTCTCTGAAGAAGGAAAGACATATTCTACGAGGAATCCACTTCTTCAAAAGCCTCCATCCATGATTCCTGCTCTTTACCAAATCCTTAGAGAAGGCTCTTCATTCATATTGGCCATGATTAACCACTCTGTACACAGATACCCTGCTACTCCTATAAACAAACTACAAAGTGAACCTTACCTCACCATGCCATAAATTCTACTTCCCCCTACCTGAGCGGCCTCCCTCTAGGGAATGGGGCTTGCTCCATCAAGGCCTCTTACCTATCTATCTTACATTCTGGAAACTCACTTGGGAAACATATTTGATCCTGGAGGAGATGCCTCCAAGAGAACAAGACCTACTCCTTGTCCTCAAGGAGCTCTCAGTCTAGACATGGGGACAGGCAGACCACAGAAGTTCATGACTTTGGAAAAGGTGCTAGACTGAGAGATAAGCAAGAGAGAACCACAGGAATAGGAGCTATCAAACCCTCCAAGGCAATCAGGAAAGGAAGCATAAAGTCCTTGGGGCTATGTTATTATGGCTGCGCTATGGAGGTGAGGCTGTGTTACAGCTGTGTCCACTGGGTCAGCCAGGAGAGGAGAGAATACAGTGTGTTTTCTTGAGTGCTGAGTATGAGTTCAGTTGGGGAGATGAGAAGAAAAGTTTAAATGGGTGGAATAGCAAGACCAAAGGCAGAAGAGTGAAAAATATGCTCAGAGAATGCCCAAAAGTCCTGTATGTCAGCAGCAAAGTATGGAATAAGTGTGGGAGTAGGTGGCAGGGGATAAGACTAATAGGAGGATGCAACTGAGTGTTTATCTCTTCCAGGTCTGTGTTCTGGTTAGTTATTGCTGCACAGCAAACTAACCCAAAACTTACTGGCTTAAAACAATAGTCATCTTATTATATCTCACAATTTCATGGGTTGGGAATCCAGGCAGAGCTGAGCTAGGTGATTCTTTTGCCCACATGGCTTTGATAGAGTTCACTCAGCTGTGTTCAACTAGAGGATGGGCTGGTCTGGTGAATGCACCTCACATGCCTGGTGCATTAGCAGGGATGGCAGGAAGTTTAGGGTCAGCTGGGCCTGTTCACCAGAATACCTATATGTGGTCTTACTAGCATGGTGTTCTTAGGGCAGTTGGAATTCTTAGCAGCTCAAGGCTCTAAGAGCTAGTATTTCAGTGACCTAGGTGGAAGGTGCATGGCCTTTTATAACCTAGCCTCAGAAGTTATAATAGCATTGTTTGTCTGGCACTCTATTGGTTTTAGAAGTCACAAGCCCACCCGGATTCAAGTGGGGTAGGGATATATAGACCCCACCCCTTAATGAAAGGAATGTAAAAATTTGCAGTCATATTTTGCAACTTCCACACGTCTTACTGAAATAAACCAGGCATAAAAAAGGGCTCTAGGCTTTCCTGGATCTTGGCTGTCTCTACTTTGTGGATCAAAAGTCAAGTGGGAAAAAAAGTCAAATCTCAAATGAGTTGAACTAGAAGTTGGTTCATTTTAAGGAATGTGCTCTAAGAGCATAGAGTAAATAAGCCACAAAGCCCCCTTGCCGTACCTATGCACATCTCATATCCTGGTGACCAAAAAAAAAAAAAAGAAAGAAAGAAATGAAAGTGGTGACTAACTCTTTTGGCATCTTTCAGGCACCATTGGAAAGGATCCAAGGAACGTAGTCTGCTACAGGGAAAACATCTTGCCTTATGAATCAGACATTGACTTTCTGAGGAATGTTGGACAAATTTCTTCCTTTCTAAGCTTTACTTCTTTTCTTGTGTTGTGGTGCTGACTCCTATACTACATTTAGGGCAGCAAATAGAACCTGCAGTATATGGCCTACATTGTGTGCTACCCATTGACTGTGAAACACATCCTCTGGAGATATGATGCTTGCTCTTGCTCAAAATGTTCACAATTTATTATGTGGGTTTTTTTTTTGTTTGCATTCTCATGACAAATTATGAAATTTTTTCTGCCTCCTCTTTGCTGTTCCTCCCTCCAGGGTTTATCAGTATGGCTTTGAGGATCCCTCTGAGAAATCCCTTTCCCACAGCTGTCTTAAATGCAAGCTGGGATTGTTTATTTTCTCACACCTCATATATCTCAGTCTAGAAATGGCATTAATGACCTTTTTTGCTCCAGATCATGACTCTCCCACTTTCTTGTAAAACAAAACAAAAAAACAGGAAACTTCCACTTATTTGAGTCCTATGCCATTTACTTATATCGTACTCTCCTGCTGATCCTGCTCACAGTGCCAGTTGTCTCACTGTTCTCTCACTGTGCGCACTCTTCATTGAACCTGGGGTACGCAAGGTGCGAGCTAAGAAGCTGGAAGAAGAAGTGAGGAACCCCAGGAACTACAGACATGTTTATTCTCTCCTGACTAGCACAGCAGCCATAGCAGCAGACACACTGTATTCTCTCCTCTCCTGGCTGACCCAGCGGACACAGCTGTAACACAGCCTCACCTCCATAGCACAGCCATAATAACATAGCCCCAAGGACTTTTCACGTGAAGCTTTTATGCTTATAGAACAAAAGTAGCCCATGGCCAAGCGAGTACCTTGTGACACGCATGTGCAGTACTATAAGTGATCTCAGCTGTTACATAATTCTTTACAAAACATGGGGTGAGAAAGAGAGGCCATGGGGCAAGAGCGCCTGACCACCTCCATCTTGGCTAATTTGCTGTTTCCATACACACTCTTTCCTTACTTTTCTAATGTCCAGATCTCCTAGTCATTTATTTATTGAAGACTTGGCACCTGATTCACAGTGTTCTTTGTACTCTAAGTTCTGCCATCATTATGGATGACTTTGTCTAACTTCCCAAATTCCCCATTCCTTAGCCTTTTTATTTCCAAGGAACCTCTCGTCATTTCATCTCAGCCACATGCTCCTGCCATCATACCAGAGACCCTGTAATTTCCTGTTATTGCCCCACCTTCAGAACCAGTGTTTCAAACATTCTACTCTCTGACCACAAACTTCTCTATTTCTCGATTGCTTGCTCTACTCTCCACCATGACAGTTCTTCACCATTTTGGGGCTCACAAACTAGTGACTCTTTTTGTCTCACTCAATCTTTTAGCCCTTTCCTTTCTCTGCCTGACTCCTTATCCTATTTGGATGGAATGGCTAATCAGTTCAGTTCCACCCTTCCCAATGCCTTGCCTAAATTATCTTGCCCCCCCCCACCTTTTTTTGGTAACCCAACTCTGCATGAACTCAATCTCTGTGCTTGAGTCTCAGCAGCTGCATAATGCTGGAGAAAACTGCACTTCAGGAAGGTTGATTCCATTCTAAAGGCACGATCATCAACTTCCATCCTCCAACACCAACCGCCTGGCAATTCTACCACATGCCTCTGATCAACTTACCCACCCATTTTATCCACAATAGCTATTTCAAACCTCATCTACTATCCTCAAACCTTTAACTTTCTCCCCTAACTGCCTCTTGCTCTCAGCATAGGATCTCACTTCCTAGTTCACACACATACACAAAATGAAATCCAACAGAAGGAAATTTCCCTACGCTATGTTTGTCAAACCTACAAAGTTACCTGTTCCATTCATTTATGTTAGAGAAAGTGATCATTCTTCTGTCTTGGTTGAATCCCTCCCCCTCGCTTTGGATCACACTTGGTCCCAATTTCTTATAGCTTTACTCTATCAATGATCACTTCTCCAGATTGTATGTTCAACTGCTACTTCTTGTCAATAATTTGAGTAATAATAGATCTTGGCCTCTGCTAAGTTGGTCAGGCTACTGTGTGTAACTGGCTTTTACTGGAAAAAAATTTAGTGCAATTCTAGAACATGGTTTAGAACAGTAGTATCTAATATGAGATGCATGGGAGTGATCCATTTCTTTGTGAGAAAGAAAACACTACAACTTGTTCTATGTCTTTAAATTTTAAAACTGAAATGGGGAATTCCCTGGTGGTCTAGTGGTTAGGACTCCATACTTTCACTGCCAAGGCCTCTGGATCCATTCCTGGTCAGGGAACTAAAATCCCACAAGCCACATGGTGCAGCCAAAAAAAGAAAATGAAGTGCTGAGACAGAAATTTGTTTCCCATTATGGAGTATGCTTGGTGACCTGTGGTCCTCATCTCATTTTATTCACTCACGTGGCAGACAGTCCTAGGCCTGCATTGTGGAGAAGTGCTCTGAGATAAGAAGAAAGATGCATAGTGTTTTAGCATTTACTGCAGGGCCCTCATGGGGAAACACCAGCATTTTGAGCAAGCAATGGGTGCTAAGTTAAATGAACTTAGAGATATAAACTCTTTTTATATGATAGCTTCATTGAATTATAATCCAGTTACCATAAACTTCATTCCTTCAAAGTATATAATTTAGTGAGTTTTAGTATATTCACAGAGTTGGGTTACCATCACCATTAATTACAAAACATTGTGTGTGTGTGTGTGACTTTCTTTCTATGTAGATGTATGTTTTCATTTCTCTTGAGTGAATACCTAGTGGTGGAATTGCTAGGTCATATGCAAACTATGTTTAGCTTTTTGATTAACTGTAAAGCTATTTTCCAAAGTGGCCACCCATTTTACAATCCCATTAGCAATGAATGAGCATTCATTTCTTCACATCCTTTCCAACACAGAGAATGAGAGAAAATAATTACAATATATGTGATATAGGACTTGTATTTAGAGTATAAAAAGAACGCTTAAAACAAAACAGACAAGTGACCTAAAATGAGCTAAGGATCTGAGTAGACATTTCTCAGGATGATATATAAGAGGCCAGGATGATATATAAGAGGTCAAAAAGCACATGAGAAGATGCTCAACATCACTAGATATTCAGTTCAGTTCAGTTCAATTCAGTCGCTCAGTTGTGTCCAACTCTTTGTGACCCCATGAATCGCAGCACACCAGGCCTCCCTGTCCATCACCAACTCCTGGAGTTCACTTAGACTCATGTCCATCGAGTCGGTGATGCCAACCAGCCATCTCATCCTCTGTCGTCCCCTTCTCCTCCTGCCCCCCAATCCCTCCCAGCATCAGAGTCTTTTCCAATGAGTCAACTCTTCGCACGAGGTGGCCAAAGTACTGGAGTTTCAGCTTCAGCATCATTCCCTCCAAAGAAATCCCAGGGCTGATCTCCTTCAGAATGGACTGGTTGGATCTCCTTGCAGTCCAAGGGACTCTCAACAGTCTTCTCCAACACAACAGTTCAAAAGCATCAATTCTTTGGCACTCAGCTTTCTTCACAGTCCAACTCTCACATCCATACATCACCACTGGAAAAACCATAGCCTTGACTAGACAGACCTTTGTTGGCAAAGTAATGTCTCTGCTTTTCAATATGCTATCTAGGTTGGTCATAACTTTTCTTCCAAGGAGTAAGCGTCTTTTAATTTCATGGCTGCAGTCACCATCTGCAGTGATTTTGGAACCCCAAAAAATAAAGTCTGACACTGTTTCCACTGTTTCCCCATCTATTTCCCATGAAGCGATATTAGGATTATGCAAATCAAAACCACAATGTTATCCTATTCACATGCACTAGGATGACTAAAATCAAGAAGATATCATCCAACTTTAACTCAACTCACCCTCACAAAGTAGATAAGTGCTTTAAAAAGTTTTTTTGCAAAGAAACAGCATTTTGAAGGTAACACTAATGATACAAGCATAAGTGAATGACAAGAAAATGACACCACTGACACTTTAATCTGGGAACAAACCCTTTGTAAAGCTACATGACAAGTTAATAATATGTGACAAAAAATGGTAAAGAGTTGAAATTATCAAGACAATATGAAATGTGATATTTCATCACTGTTGTTCATGATGAACCTCACATTAACTGTATATTATTTCCTGAGAAATTAGCAAATTGCAGGGTAAAGCCACCAGGATTTATAAGATAGTTACATAGATAGGTATTTTGAAGCTCATATTTATATTATCCTACTAAAAGTTCTAAATTTAAATATGTTTTATAGTATATTTATAATATAGAAATAGTCTCATGGTACATGTATTTCAGCTGCAAGTAACTATTCATATATTGGGAGCAGATAATGGAAAATGTTTAACTGATGGGATGGGCAATCACAAAAGTATGAAGATAACTGTTACAGAGCATAGACCTGGACTTAAGCACTAATTGAACCCATTCTTGGATGATTCACTTTGTGCCAGTTATTTAGCCTCTTTGTGCTTCTGAAAGCACAGATGTTCTGCATCTGAAAAATGACAATATTGATAATCCGTTTTATGGAATAGTTGTAAGGATTAAGTGGTATGAAGCACATTAAAAAACACAGTGCCTATATGTAGTACAAGCTCAATAAACATGATGGTAGTGATGATGATGATGTGATGATGGAAGAAAAGAAAAAGAAATCTTGGTGGGAGGAGGGAAACAGAGAGAGATTATTGCTGAGCACAATAACCTGACTGCCCTGCAGCCCCGAGGTGTGTACAGTGTACTGAATCACGGTATTTATGATGCCCTTTCTTATGGCCCTGTCTGCTACTTCTCTAAATTCTTTCTCCTCCCTCCAAGGTTCCCTATCACTTCTAGTTTCTATAACCTCATTTTTCCTGGCTCACTAAAGGAAAGGGGAAAACACCTGTTACTTTATTATGCTGAGGAATTAAATTCTTGTTGATCTCGCCTCTTCCACCTGCACTTTGCCCACTGGCTCTGTCCCTCATGGCTGCAAGGCCCTAATAACATGACTTTATAAACCAAAGGTTTTTTTCCTAATAAAATTCTGCTTTCCTCCAGAGCCAACACACTCAGACTGCAGACAGCTCTTAACATAGCAATTGTTTTCCTCCTACCATAAATGAACAAATGAATAATTGAATGAATGACCCATTTCCTCTCCTCACTGAAAGACCTCAGGGCCTCCTTTCCAATCAAGTCAGCAGACTTACTCTGTTACCACCCACTTCTCCTAGAAGCTGCCCCTCACTGTGCTACTCTAGGTTGATTTGACTTCTTTAAACTCTCTTCAAGTCACTTGGCATTGGCGGTGCACGGTGGGGGGTGGGGGGCAGCCATGGAGATTGTCCAGTTTACAGAGGAGGAAGCAGCCAGACGTAGAAATTTCAGGGAATAGGAAACCTGGGTGGTAGATTAAATTCTCATAAGCAATAAGTAAACTTTTCTGTTTCAGATTTTTGTCTGTAAAACAAAGGGATAGAACCAGATAAGAGAGAGAAGACCTTTTAAACTGCAGAGGGTTGTTTTATATTCCCTTGGTGTGGGGGACAGGAAAGGGGCTAAACACTATTGAATTTGATTATCTAAGAATAAACCAGACGCAGAAACTCCAGCCACTTAAAACTGGCCACCCACAGAGGTTATCTTTGGATGCGGAGATAAGTTGTTATATTTGTATGCTTTTCAAAACTTATATAACTGTCATGTGGTAATTTTCTAATCAGTCACCACAGTAATGTCAAGTGTAAAATTTACGTAGCAACTTTATATACACAGTCTGATCTCACTTTTGCATATACATTTGTATGCGTGTATAAGAAAATGCCTGAAAGGAAAATGCAACCGTGTTTTCCTTTGAGTGGTGGTATTGTAATGATTTTATTTTCTCTATACTGATATACAATAAATGTTATACAACAAACACAAATTATTTAACAGGCAGATTTTTTTTAATTAAAAATTACATCTAAAAGCCCTTTTTGCTATCAAAATGGTGATCAAAAGGACTCCAGCCTTTTTCCACTTCCTCCTAAGCAGTGGTTGAGTATCTTTGTGTTTGACACTTGGTTTTGGTAGTTGTCTCCTCCTCAGGTCTGGAACCTACCAAGCCTGTGTCTTCCACTTATTTATAGAGTCCTGGAGAAGTCCAACAAGTGCACACGTACCCCCTTACACCTTTCTTCAAGCTCACCCAGATATACCACAACACAAAGTTGGCGCTTGCTGAAGAGATGGTAGGCCGAGATTTGGCTGTTCTGGTCCCCATGAGCCCTGAGGCCATTATCAGTCATTCAAGTGTGCTCTTCTGTCTGGCAAGGTTCTACCTCTGCAAATTATATATAACAGCTGTATCACTGAAGGAGGCAGACACTGTAGCACTCATGTAACACTGCTTTCCACCTTCTGAACGTGTGATAAGTTACCTGCAGAGGCCCTCCAGAACTGGAGAAGCTAGGTCCTCAGATACTGGCACTGTCCCTGATGCCCTGAAATCCCCTTCTTTTTCTCCTTGGACCTCTGGCCTGGTGCTAATGAAAATGCAAGCTTAGAGAGAGCTTGGGTGTTGAAATGAGCCTCAACCCACTCTGGTTCCCTTGTACTTGCAATTGTACTGGTTTGTGGCCTCACTCTCAGCTCCAACCATAATTCCTATTTCACTCAGAAGAATAGAAGTAATCCGAAGAGAACTTCCATATGCTACCCTCACCATACCCACAACTACCTGTACCAACATCTGTTAGTCTAAATTAACTGTCCACAATTCTACCTAATGTCTTTGTTCGTACTTCTATCCTGGATTAATTTCTCTCTCTTGTGCATTATCAATTATTCACTGTCTACTTATTCTTTCCCATAAATAAATAAAGATGCTATTATTTTTCCAAGACCAACAAAACATTCTCTTAACCTACTTTCCCTGCCAGTTACTGCCTTATTTCTCTGCTTGCCTATACAGAAAAACTACGTGTCTACACTGTCTACAGTGTTGTTTGACCTCCTTGTCTATACCATCTAAAAATCCTCATCTCTGGTTTTCTTTTGAATCTACTCCAATCAGTCCTTGTTACCTCCTTACCACATTGCACAGATACACCCATAGGAATTGCTCTTAATAAGATCACCAGTGACTGCTATATTGCTAAATCTATTGATTAACACTCAGTATTTATAAGACTCATCAGCAGCATTTGTTACTGTTAATCACAATCCCCTCCTTGACTTGCTTTTGTAACTCAGTTTCTGATTTTCAACACAAACTTGGTTTTCCTTGCTATCTCATTGGTGGCTCCTTCTTAGTTTCCTTTTCCTATTCTTTGTCTTCAACATGAATTTTTATTGTTGGAATAACTCAGGAAATAGTCTCTGAACCATTTGTCTCTATCTACACTCACTTCCAGTCTCATGGCTTTAAATACCATCTATATACCACTAACTCACATATTTGTATCTCCAGTTCATTCTTTGTGTACAAACTACACACCCATAATATTCATGCCTATTCAACATCAACACTTGGAGGTTTAACAGACATCTCAAATTCAACATGTCTAAACTGATTAACTCCCACAGAGCTTTCCCTATCCACAGACTTCCTTATTTCAATTGATAGGAATTTCATACTCCAAGTCGCTCAAGCCAAAACCTTGGAACACTATTTGGTTCCTCGTTTTCTGTCACACTTCATATATAATCCATCAAGAAATGTTGTTGAAATCATTTTCAAGTGCATCCAGATTCCAATGATTCCTTCACATCTACATTGCTCTCACCTTGGTCCAAGCCACCATCATCTCTTTCTTGTACTGACACACTATCCACCAGGCTTGTCTCCCTAATGCCACTCTACCCTTTTGTAATCCATTCTTATACAGCAGTCAGAGTGGTTTTTTTCAGAAACTAAGTCATAGGTCCCAGCTGTGATGGAGTAACTGGTAGTTGACAAGCTTTCTAGTTGTTAACAACCATGGAACTGTACAAAATATATGACACGACTGTTTTCAGGCATTAGAGAACAGGAAGCACATGACTCAAATAACTAAAACAAAGTAAACTCACAAGGTAAGCCTCAGAGTCACCTAACTTTCAGCCTGGAGAAAGTTTCCCCCTCACAGTACAGTGAGCTAGAGTCAAGGCAAAGCATGGCACTCCCATGGATTGAGAAGAAGGAATACAGTGGTAAGGGGATCCGAAATGACTGGAATTTGTGGGGCAGGGTACTAAAGATGAGGGATCTGCAGGAAGTGTAGTACTCCAGGAGTCCATGTGGAGGTCTCCTTAGAATGTGAGGTGGTTTTGATTTGCATTTCCTTGATGATTAATGATCTTAAATATGTTTTTATATGCTTATTGGTCATTTGTATGTCTATTCGGGTCCTTTGGCCATTTTAAAATCAGGTTAGCTTTTTTTTTTTTGGCTATTGAGTTTGGTTAGTTTCTTATATATTTTGGATATTAAACTCTTATCTGATATATGGTTTGCAAATATTTTCTCCCATTTTGTAGGTCGCCTTTTCATTCTGTTGATTGTTTCCTTTGCTGGACAGAATCTTTTTATTTTGATGTCATCCTGCTTGTTTACTTTTGCTTTTGGTGTCTTATCAAAAAAAATCATTGCTGAAACCAATGTCTGGGAGGTTTTTTCCCATACTTTCTTCTAGGAATTACATGATTTCAGGTCTTATGTTTAAGTCTTTAATCCCTTTTGAGTTGATTTTTGTGTATGGTGGAAGATATGGGTTCAATTTTATTATTTTGAATGTTTTCCCAACATCATTTATTGAAGAGACTGTCTTTTTCCCATTTAGTATTCTTTGTTCCCTTGTCAAAGATCAATTAACCTTATATGTAAGAATTTATTTCTGGGTTCCCCATCCTGTTCCATTGGTGTATATGTCCTTATGCCAGTACTTTTCTAGTTTTTGATTACTTTGTAGTATAATTTGAAATCTTGTTCTCCTTGCTCAAGAAGTCCTTTGTGGTACAGTGTTGGTGGGAATGTAATTTTGACACAGTCATTATAGAAAACAGATTGGAGGTTTCTCAAAAATTAAAAATAGAACTACCATGTGATCCAACAATCTGGATATATATACAAAGAAATTGCAATCAAGATCTCAAAGTGTTCTGTACTCTCATGTTCACTGCAGCATTATTCACTATGGCCAAGATATAGAAACAATCTAAGTGTTGATTGATGGAAGAATGGATAAAGAAAATGTTGTGTATACGGGCAGTGGGATATTACTCAGCCTTAAAAAAGAAGGAAATCCTTCCATTTATGACAATATAGATGGACCTGGAGGGCACAGTGCTAAGTGAAATAATCCAGACACAGAAAATGATCCAGACACAGACACCATGTGATCTCACTTATATGTGGAATCTAATATAGTCAAATTCTTAGAAGCAGAGAATAGAATGATGGTTTTCAGGGCCTGGCAAGAGGGGACTATGGGGAGGTGATGGTTAAAGGATACAAATTTTTATTAATGCGAGGTAAGTAAGTTCTTGAGATCTGCTACTATACACCATAATGCATATAGCAAACAGTAATACTGTGTTATATACTTAAAATTTGCTAAGAGGGTAGATTTTATGTTGAGTTTTTAATACCCTCCCCCAAATAGTAAAGGGGCAGGTGGAAACTTTGGGAGGTGATGGATATGTTTATTGCCTTGATATTGGTAATGGTTTCATGGGTATATACTTATCTCCAAACCCATCAAGTTGTATACATTAAATATGTACAGGTTTACATATGTCAATCAAACCTCAATAAAGTAGTTTAAAAAATAAAATAAATTTGTAGCAAAGTGGCAGTGCAGTAGTAACATAAAAATTAGACACAAAAATTGTTAGAACAGAAGTGTCTAGAAATAGATTCTTGTACATACACTTAATTGACACAAGACTAAGGCATCTGGTTGAAGGAGAAACTCTTTTTAATAAATGTTGCTATAACAATTGGGTATCTTTATGGGAAAAATGAGCTCTAAGCTCTACTCCACAGCATATATAAAAATTCATTTGAAATTGTGCATAACATATAAAAGGCTTCCCTGGTGGCTCAGATGGTAAAGAATCTGCCTGCAATGCAGAGACACAGGTTCCATCCCTGGGTTGGAAAGATCCCCTGGAGAAGGGAATGGTAATCTACTCCAGTATTCTTGCCTGGAGAATCCCAAGGACAGAGAAGCCTGGCAGGCTACAGTCCATGGGGTTGCAGAGAGTCGGACTTGACTGAGTAACACTAGTAGCATATAAAGGCTAATACTGTAAAACTTTAGATGGAAACTTTGGGATCAAAAAACACTAACCATAAAAGAATAAATATGATAAATTGATCTTCATCAACATTTAAAACCTCTGCAAATAACAAAGTCAGATGTCTTACACTATTAGCAGATTTCAAGACCTATTATCAACTTACAGTAATCAAGACAGTAAAGAAATATCACAAGGATTGCCTCATAGATCAATGGAACATAATTCAGAGCCCCGATATAGATGCATGCTTATAAAATTATTTGATTTTTCACAAAGGTCTCAATGCTATCCAAGTGGACAATAAAAGACTTTTGAACAAATGAAACAGCTGGATATCTATATTTAAAAAATAAGCCTCAACCCAAAACATATACTGCAAATAAAAAATAATTCAAGACAAATCATAGACCTAAATGTAAAAGCTAAAACCCTAATGATTTTTGGGGACAACCTAGAAGGATAGGGTGGGGAGAGAGGTGGGGGGGTTCAGGATGTGGGGGGGGGACGCATGTGTACCTATGGCTGATTCATGTTGATGTGTGGCAAAGACCATCACAATATTATAAAGTAATTATCCTCCAATTAAAATAAATAAGTTAATTAAAATTAAAAAAAGTGGAGAATGTCTTTGAGAATTGGGGGTAGGCAAAAGTTCCTTAAGCCATGGAAAATAATAACTATAAACAAGAAATTAATAAAATATACTTAATCAAAATTTAAACTTCTCATAATAAGACACTATTAATGGAAGGTCATGGACTGGAAGAAAATATTTACAAAATATATATCTGACAATAGACTATTATTTAGGGTATATATATAAAAAATAAAACCCTATAGCTCAATAAGAAAAAGACAAAAAAAATTCACCTTAAAAGTGGGCAAAATATTTGAATACATGCTTCACAAGAAAAAATATATAAATATCCCCAAAACACATGAAAAAATATTCATTATCAGTAGTTAACAAGGAAATGCAAAATTAAGTCAAAAGAACATACCACCACACACACATCAGAATGGCTGAAATTTAAAAAGACTTGGGGAAAAGCTGGTACTATTGTATATTGTTAATTGGAATGTAAAATGCTACAACTACTTTGGAAGAAGTTCTAGAAGTTTCTTATAACTAAACATATTCCTATCATATGACAGTCATTCTATTCCTAAATATTTATCCAAGAGAAATGAAAACATATGTGCACAAAAAGACTTCCACAAAAGTGTCCATAGCAGTTTTATTCATAATAGTAAAAAACTGAAATAAACAAATGCTTATCAATAGGAGAATGTATAAGCAAAATACAGTACATCTATACAATGGAAGACTACTCAGCAAGAAAAAGGAAAGCTCTATTAATGAACACAAAAACATTAATGAGTCTTGAAAATAGAGCAAAAAAGGGCAATCTCAACCAAAGCAAAAAGAAGAATTACATGGCAGAGTACATACTGTATGACTCTATTTGTATAAAGGTATAGAATAGACAAAGTAGTTGTCTTAGAAGAATTTTAAACAGTAGTTGCTTCCAGAGGATGGTATAGACAAGAATTGATGGCAAGGAGCGTGGGAACATAAGGTAAGAGTAATGGTGATGTTCTATGTCTTTCTAACTATTTGACTTACTCAGGTGCAGGCATTTGTCAAAGCTCACATGATATCTTTAGATTTGTGCATTTCATTGTAAAATTTTGGTAAAGTTTTAAATTGAAAGAAAAAAACTGTAGACAGATGTTTAATTCTAGTTAGTGAAAGACCTGATAAAATATTTGTGAGGACAAAAACTGTTGTATCTAATTTGCTTTGAAATATACACAAATAATAAAGTAGATTAATGGGTCAATAGCAGGATGGACAAATATGATAATGCGACTATAATAAAACTGATAGAATCTAGGTGGCAGTATAAAAGTGTTTGCTGTATGCTTTCTTTTTTAACCTAAAAAAATTGAAAATATATGTTCACACAACAATTTGTACCCAAATTTGCATAGCATGTTTATTCATGTTTCCCTCAAACTGAAAATGATAGGAATATCTGTCAACAAGTGACCAGATAAACAAACTATGGTATATTTAGTACTCGGTATTAAAAATGAAAGAACTACTGCTACACATAACATGGATGAATTTCATGGACATAATTTTTAGTGAAAGAAGGCATTCATAAAATAGTCCATGAAGTATGACTCTACTTATATCAATTCTAGAATAAGCAAAGCTAATGCACTGTGATTGATTAGGTAAGTGGCATTACCTTGGATTGGAGGCAAGAGTGGAAAGGAGACTTTAAAACTGGGTGCTGTAAATATTCTGTATCTTGATTGTGATCAAGATTACATAACTGTACATTTAAATAATCTCATGTAACTGCATTATGATTAAACTGGGTATATTTTATTGTATGTTAAAAAAATACTCCAGAGAAACATTATAAAAATACCTGAGCAGATCATGATTTTCTCCTGTCATACAATGGGTATCAATTTCCTTCCAAAGGCTTAAAGTCTTTAATGGTCTACTTCTCCTTCCCTACTCCAACCTCTCTGACTTCAGCTCTTAATAGCTCTTGGCTTTGCTCAGTCTGCTTTGGCCACACTTGGTTCCTTGCTCTTCCTAGAACATACCAAGCATACTCTCACTTTAGGGACTTTGTACTCACACTTCTGTCTGTCTGGCATGCTCTTTTTCCAGTTGTGTACAACATGGCTCATTTCTCATCTCTTCTGGGTCTTTATCAACTGTTAAACTTCTAAATGAGGCCTTCACTTGCCATCTATTTAACATCTCTCTCTCTCACACACACACACCCCTAGCAATCACCATAAACCTTACCCTTCTTTTTTATCTTTTTGCCTTAGCACTCAGCACTTTCAACTGTAGTATATACTCTATATATTATGTTTCAGGCATTGGAAATAATACCCCCCTTGTTTGAATATAATGTTCAGAACAGCAGGGATTTTTATCTGTTACTATGTTCACTGCTATATTTCCAGAGCTTGCTATAGTGCTGGGGATATATCAGACTCTTATTAAAAATTCGTTAAATAAAGAAATAATCTTCAGACTGAGATGAGAATCTTCTTGGAGAGATAAATGTGTGAGAAGTCAATTGGCAAATTGTCTCCTCAGACCTGATGGCTGTAACATTAGCTGGGCTTCTGTGCATCTACCCAATGAGTTGAAACAAGATACAAAGATTTCTCCCATAAGCAAATTAGACATCCTGCATGGGAATGGACAGGAGAGACTTTAATTCCCTCAAATCTTGGCAAGGGGACTTGGGGGTTCTGGATCCTACTCTGGGGATCCAAAATATTAAAATATAGGGTGGATTGAAAGTTTGCAAAACATGATGGGAGGCAGAGTCCCTGGCCCTGCAGGATGGAAAAATTGCCCCCCTTACAGACTAGTCTGGGCTTTAAGTCAAGCCTCCTCACTTTTCCTGAACTCGGTAAACTAGTGTGCTCCATTAGACTTAGTGATTCTGGGGTAAGGAGCCCAGTCCAGGACAGTAGACTCTGATGGAGAGAAGGAAGGAGAGGTATGGGAGATGGTGCCCTGTTCAGTGAGAGCAGCCTTGCTAGGGATTAAGACATCTGATGGAGAAGGATGAAGAACTCTGAATTGGACCTCAGGTAATGAGAGGGGTATTGGCACACTAGTGATAAGGGAGCATTTTCCTGAGATTTGGCCTTTGCTTTCCTTGTGGCTCAGTTGGTAAAGAATCTGCCTGCAATGTGGGAGACCTGGGTTCGATCACTAGGTTGGGAAGATCCCCTGGAGAAGGGAAAGGCTGCCTACTCCAGTGTTCTGGCCTGGAGAATTCCATGGACTGTATAGTCCATGGGGTCACAAAGAGTAGGACACGACTGAGCAACTTTCACTTCACTTCCACAGTTGTCTCTGCCAGGAGTACCCTGAATCTAACTTTCAAAATCACTTGTCACATTCTTGAGGGATTAGAATAAATGGCAACACCTCCTAAACACCTGTTACAGTGGAATAAAATTAGAAATTCAATGCCTCTTGGTTGAACAGGTTGGAGCAGGACACTCCCTGAGCTAGATTCTGAATATTAAGGTTTGAATAATAGCTTGGCAACTCTGGCTCTGAAGCCTTTAGGCAAGTCACTTTCCTTCACCGAGTCCCAATTTCCTCATTTGTAAAATGGGATACTCATGCCATCATGACCATTCCACTCTAGAGTTAAACTGAGGATCATAGGAATGTATGGCCAGGAGACATTTTGGAAACTGAGAAGGTCTGCAGAGTGTCAGAGGCTATTGTTTGCAGGTTCCAAGGACTAGCTGGTCAACTGTAGCAATTGAATACATTTGTAAGATTGAAATAAGAATCTTTCAGCTCACCAGAGTCGGACACGACTGAAGCGACTTAGAAGCAGCAGCAGCAGCAGCTCACCAGATCCTTGCTCAAGTGAAGTAATTGAGAGCAATTATCAACATATAATCCTCCCCTGAGCCATCAGCAACAGATTCAGCTTCTCCAGGTCTGCTGCTGCTGCTGCTGCTAAGTCGCTTCAGTCGTGTCTGACTCTGTGTGACCCCATAGACGGCAGCCCGCCAGGATCCTCCGTCCCTGGAATTCTCCAGGCAAGAACACTGGAGTGGGTTGCCATTTCCTTCTCCAATGCATGAAAGTGAAAAGTGAAAGTGAAGTTGCTCAGTCATATCCGACTCCTAGCAACCCCATGGACTGTAGCCTACCAGGCTCCTCCATCCATGGGATTTTCCAGACAAGAGTACTGGAGTGGGGTGCCATTGCCTTCTCCATCTCCAGGTCTACTGTATCAGTATTTACAAGGCAGGACCCAGGAGCATTCATTTTAACATACCTTCCAAATAGTTGTGATGGCCGTGGAAGTTCAAAACCTGCTCTATCTGTCTGTGTACTATGGAATTTTTCTGTCCTTTGGGCTGATTTATCTCCAAATCTGCTGATGGTCTTACTAAAGAGAACACCTGTTCCTGAAGGAGTTAGGTGGGTCCCACTTCCTTAAACCCATCTGGAACCACAACATGAATAATCTTGCCTACAACTAGGAATACACAGGCTATACTACTAATTACAAATAAATAGTCTGATTGATTGCTAAACAATTTGTGTACTGGGTCTCAGTCATAGGTGAAACTATTCAGAACTGCTCAGCAGACATTGCTGAATCATCTGCATGATCTTTGTCATATGTCCCCTTAGAGAGTCATGGTGAGAGGTTCCAGCCTTCAGACTTTGCTAGGTTCCTGTTGGGGGTCATTAGAGACAGATAAACAAAGAAATGCTCTCTGAATTTCAAACACAGTGCACAGCTCACTTGTGCAGGCTCAATACCAATGGGGGTGGAGGAGGGGACAGGAGTAGTGAGAGGCACTAGGCACAGTGCTTTTAAGGTGTTTTTGAAGAAAGAGGATGGTCAGCAATTTTGACTCAGAGGGTTAGCAGACTGGAGCAAAGTCCATTCTCATGTGTGCCCCCTCAGCATGAGCCTCACTGGTTAGAGGCAATTCCATGGCCTTTGCTCAGCAATAGTTCCAAGCTTCCTAAGCAGCAATAATTTGGTAGAAGGAAAATTTGTTTACAAAATGCATAGACACAATAATTTCCAGAAAGCTAGATTTTCTGTTTGGATCCAGGCTATGGCAATGATTAGACTAGCAGTTGGTCAATATTACTTTTTATCCCAACTCTACCACACTTGGCATCAGGTTCACAAAGAGTCGGGCACAACTGAAGTGAATTAAGCACAGCACACACTAACGCTACACAGACTTCCCAGTTGGCACTAGTAGTAAAGAATCTGCCTAACAATACAGGAGATTTAAGAGACCAGGGTTCAATCCCTGGGTTGGGAAGGTCTCCTCGAGGAGGGCATTGCAATCCACTCCAATATTCTTGCCTGGAGAATCCCGCAGACAGAGGAGCCTGGCAGTCTACAATCCATTGGGTCGCACAGAATCAAACACAAGTGAAGCGGCTTAGCATGCACTCACACACTAAAGCTACATATATGTATACCCTTTGGTCCAACAATTCTAGTTTGTAGAGTGTTTGTTGTTGTTCAGTTGCTAAGTCATGTCCGACTCTTTTCAACCCCATGAACTGCAGCATGCCAGGCTTCCCTGTCCTTCAGGGAGTTGGAAAAGACGATGAGTTTTTCAAATTTGCTGACATATTGAGTGCAGCATTTTGACAGCATCATCTTTTAGAATTTTAAATAGCTCAGCTGGAATTCCATCCCCTCCACTAGCTTTTCTTGTAATGATGCTTCCTAAGGCCCACTTGACTTCACAATCCAGGATGTCTGGCTCTAGGTTTTAGAGGAAAACCAACAGGAATGTACATACATATATATATATGAATTTTACAGATTTATTCATAATAACCACCCAAACTGAAAACTATCCAAACATCTAATAAAAGCACAATTTTTAAAAATTTAGTAAATTTATAAAATGAATACTACACAATGATTAAAAAACCAAAACATTCTTGAGAAGGAAGAACAGAGCTGGAGGAATCACACTCCCTGACTTCAGACTATACTACAAAGCTACAGGATGGTACTAGCACAGAAAAAGAAACATACATCAATGGAACAGGCCATCTCTTTTTGATTGGCTGAAAAGTTTCACTGGAACTCTGAGAAAGCCAATCTTCTCTCTAGATACTTGGAATTTCTTAAGGTGTTCCTTTTCCCAAACCTGGCAAGGGGGCATATCTTTGGACTATATTCATTCCCTTCCATTTCTGATTGCCAATTGGGGAAATTCTCAGCTGAGATCAACTCTTTCTAACACTTGCTTAAAAGCATTAAGGAGCAGCAAACATAAACATTCTGAGTCTTCCCACTTTTTCTAGCACTGTAGTCTCAGTAAACATCAGATTGTATTCCAAGTTAGTATAAGTGACAATTTTACTATGCTTTGTCATAGCATGAAAGAAGTTACCCATTTTCAACTTGATAGTATCAATATCTCTCTCCCCACCACCTATCTGCCAGGCTTTTGTTATAATAGCACCTTATTTAAGATACAATTCTACTTTCATTGTTACAATAGAGACCCACCAATAGAATGGCTGAGAAAACAAAGGAGTTTATTTTTTATTATTTAATAGCCCTGTGGTTAAGTTAGTTCAGTCACAGTCATGTCCGACTCTTTGCAACCCCATGGACTGCAGCACACCAGGCCTCCCTGTTCATCACAAACTCCCAGAGTTCACTCAGACTCACGTCCATCGAGTCAGCAATGCCATCCAGCCATCTCATCCTCTGTTGTCCCCTTCTCCTCCTGCCCCCAATCCCTCCCAGCATCAGAGTCTTTTCCAATGAGTCAACTCTTCGCATGAGGTGGCCAAAGTACTGGAGTTTCAGCTTCAGCATCATTCCTTCCAAAGAACTCCCAGGGCTGATCTCCTTCAGAATGGACTGGTTGGATCTCCTTGCAGTCCAAGGGACTCTCAAGAGTCTTCTCCAACACCACAGTTCAAAAGCATCAATTCTAAAAAATAATACCAAACAACTCCTGAAAACCTAGACTTGTAATAAGATTACTCATGATAAAAGGGAAGGCATGAAATAAACAGCTTCCACTATACTTTCTTTTAAGAGCCAGGGTGCATACTGATAGTTTGGTCCTGACTCCTAAAATGATTTGACTTCATTTCTGCACTGCCCACACATCAGAGACTATAAGCAGTATAAAAAGGACAGATACCCTAGATCCTATCAATAGGATTTTTTATATTTTTCATTCAGGTATTAAAAAAAAAAAATCCCCCCCCCCCAAAAAAAAAGCATCAATTCTTTGGCGCTCAGCTTTCTTTATAGTCCAACTCTCACATCCATACATGACTCCTGGTTAAGTGGTTCTTCCCGTGAAGTCATTTAGGAATCGAGGTTCCTTCCAAGTTGCTGCTTGGCTCTTCATTGGGGCATTGGTATCATTTAAATGTGCATGGTGACTATAAAAGGATCTAGATGATGGAAAAGAGGGAAAAGGACAAGGAGGAGGCACACTGTGGTCTTAAGGTGAGTATAATGTAGTCACATGACAGCATATGACAGCATTGAAGTGAGGGAGATTCTTAGAAATGTGATCTAATTGGGCAGTTATGTACCCAGCCACAATGTTGTTATTATGGAAGAAAAAGAAACTAAATTCAAATGCACATCTAGCAATCTTGACCACACCTATTTCCGCTTGCTTCTTCCATACCCAGAAGCTAGGTTGAAACCTTCTTTTGTATTTAAACCCAAGGATCTCTGTATTGCATAACATTTTCCATCTTCTAATATATCTTGTACTTATTTTTAAAGTGTCTCTTCCCATGAAATGCAAGCTTCGTGAGGCCAGGGACTTTTTTAGCTTTGTTTATTTCTGTATTCCCCAGCCTCTAAAAAATCTCTGACGTATAGTAGGTACTCAGAAAATATTCACTAAAAGAATGAATAAGCTGTGATTAAAGAGAATACAACTAAGAAGGGGGAAAAAGGAAAGCCTCAGAGAAAATTGGGCTTCTCTGGTGACTCAGACAGTAAAGAATCTGCCTGCAATGTGGAAGACAGACCTGGGTTTGATCTCTGGATCAGGAAGATTCCCTGGAGAAGGGAATGGCAACCCACTCCAGTAATCTTGTCTGGAGAATTCTGTGGACAGAGGAGCTTGGCAGGCTATAGTCCATGGGGTCAGAAAGAATCGGACACAACTGAGCAGTTAACACTTTCAGAGCCAACTAAATCATGATCGTGAAGCCCAAGCTCCACACTTTTATTGGAGTAGGAGGTTCAGGATTTCAGTCAGAGCTCAGAAACTTTAGTTTATATAAAGTTCTATGAAATATATGTATATAACTTTCAATCTCAAAGCAAATGATAAATAGCAAAGTGATTTCATGCAAGAAGCAGACTCACTGACAATCATGAGAAGTGGCAGTTGACACATTGACAGCAAAGGAAGAGAAAAAACTCTGTAACATGCTAACTCAAAAAGTACATCCTGTTGGAATAGAGTGACTACATCTAAGTAGCAACCAAGAAAACAACTGTCATGGCCAAGAACAGAACATGAAATTCATAATAAGAACCTAGAATCATTAGAAAGGAGTTACTTATGTGTGGTGTGATATGCTTCGTTTTGCTAAGATAGAAAAAAGCACCATAGCCAGATGTGTTTTTTACCTCCTGATAAATAGATTAAATAACCTTTTTCAAAAACCTTGATGTTTAAAGTGGTGAATTTCCTTTAGACACCTTCATGCAGATTCCTCACTACCCAGTCTGGAAAATGTGATATAAGAAGTGCCATTGTTCTTAGCACGGTTCTGTTGCTTACTGTGTCCTAATCTGAGGATGGGAATAAATTGCCTCTCATTTCCCTGAAGACAGGAACCAGAGCTTCCATTGTCTTCCCTAGCACCCTCCCTCCTCCAACTCATGCCCCAAGTTGACTCTTGCCTTTTGGATTTTCCTCACTGCCTCCTCACAAGGAGGAGAATTGCCCCCTAGTTTACAAAGTCCTCATTTCTGTCTAATGTGCCATGTGAACCTTCATAGGGGTTTGTTTGCCAATCAGTCAAATCACAGCCATTCCTTTGTGACCTACTGGGCAAGAGAGCAAGCCTGAGAGGGGATGCGAAGCATGTCTGAATTCATTCTTCCTCTGTAATGCTCCCTGGGCTTACATCCAGAACCTGAAGCCCAGCCAGCCCAAATCCTGGACAGAGTACAAGACCCAAACAGGGAGACCTGCGGTGGGTGCAGTGAGTCAACAATCTAGGGATTCAGCCAAGGTTCAGAACCTCAAGGCACAGTTAACAGAGCCAAAAACACAAACTGAGTGACTTCAGTAGAAGCACAGGAGGAAGGGGGAGCTAGACTAGGTATAGGAAGAAAACTGGGAAGGGCAAAGTTGCAGTATCCCCAGGGCCAAGAGTAAGGTCTAAAGAAAAGTGGAATCATAACATCTCACCTACTAGAATTCTGTAGGCCCAGCTGCAGTCAGTTATCTCCTTCCATGAAAATGCCAGGATTTCATCTGCCAAATGCTTTTTGCTCTCCATAAGCTTTATAAGGGACCTCAGCAATGCTCGTGGCTTCTCCTACCATCTCTGTGCAGCTGACTTTGCTATTTTGAAGAACAGTATTTTGAAGAACATGTAGCATTTGGTATTAGGAGACTAGCATTCTGGCTCCAGCTCTATTATTTCCTACTGTGTGATCTTGGGCAAGTCATTTAATTTCTGTGGGACTCAGTTGCCTCAGCTGAGAAGTGGGAAAATAATGTATACCTCATAGAATTGGGGTAAAGATAAAATATAATCATGATGATATAGATACTTTGTAAAACACAGTGCCATATAATATCACTGATAATACTAATAAGTCAATCTCTAACCTGACTTCTGTCCTAAGCTCCAGTCTGATATATTCAACTGCCTTTTGGAAATTTCCCACATAAACTTCAAAGCCAACATATCCAAAACTACCAAAACTTTTACCTTCCACTGCAAGGCATCCTGTTTCTCCTGGGCAGCCTATGTCAATGAAAGCACTGGAGGCACTAGGGGGCCACACCTGAAAGATAGGCTGAACCCTTCCTCACCACCCACATCCAATTTATCACCAACTGCCAGGCTAAGACTAATACCTGAAGGACTCTCAGCACTTTCTATCTCTTCTGCCCTGACTTACATCATATTCTCAGTATTTCTGTCCTGTAATATTGGAACAGCATCTTAAGAGATCCAGCTACCTCTGGTATCACCCATCAACTCTCCAAATCCATCTCTGCCATCATGGCCATACAAATCCTCAAAAACCTAAATTTCACCATGTCAAATTCCTCTCCTTAAATTATGTAATGGCCCCTAAGAATGTAGTCTTACACCATGATATTAGAGATACATGCCAACTTCACTTTCTAGCCTAAGTATCCAATATTCTTACCACTCCTAACCAGAAGCATCTTAAACATATAATTTCCTCTCTAACCTTCTTCAGCCTTTTCCATTCTGATATACCTTGAACATTTTCATGGAATTAGACCCTTCCTACAGTTGTGGAACTTTACAGCCAATTGGACACAAGTGCTCCCCTGAAATAGCTTCCTTCAATTTCCAGTGCTTTTCCCAACACAGCCTCATGCAGAAGACTATTGGAATATCTACAATCCTAAGACAGCACGAGCAGTGGACAGAACTCTGGCTTGTCAGTTGACTTTAGGTCCAGCTCTTGTCCTAGATCATGTTCTTCCACTAAAGGAAAGAGCCAACACAGACAACACTGTGTTGTCTTTGAAATGGTCCTCAGTGACATTGTTGAGCTACTGAATTAAGCAATCCAGTAGCTCACATAGCCCTGGACTTCCTGTTATAAATGTTTTTTGTTGTCTGAGTCAGTCTAAGTAAAGATTTTCATTACTTGCAGCTAAAAGCACTGTAAATGATCCAACACAATAGCTGACGTGAGCAATAACTTTGGCTTGAAGCAGGCACAGGAGCTATCATCTTTCTCACATCAATTAAACAAAAATAGAAACTGCAGCTCAGAGCCGGAAAGTCATTTCCCCAAGAGTACATTGAACATTCTATGGCTAATTGTATTGATTGTGAAAATACTGAAAGCTATTTGCACCCTGGATTATCAGGTGAATAAGTCCTATTCCCTTCTAATTGTGCTGTTAAGCTGCTTTGAGTTTGGTAACCTAATTTTGGAACTGTATGTAGACTAACTGTAAACAGGCTCTGAATAAAGCCCTAAGGGCTTGCCTATGAAACATTGGCAGAAGTTTTACTGTTGACTCTGAGACATTCAGATGATTGTGATGTCTCTAAATTACTGGCTGATCTTTGGTCCAAATAATATCAGAAGTATTATGATAACGTGTCACCTATTTAGCTTTAGTGTGTGTGAAAAGGATTACTGAATGTCACAGAGCACATATCCATAGAGGAGGGAATCAAACCATGCCTGCCTATGTGGGCAGGGCAAAACAGTGGTAGGGACAGGCTCTATAATTTCAAGTTTAAATGTTTTGTCCTGGATAATTTAGGGTTGTAAACAAAGGGGAGTCTGATTGGCCCTTCTACCTTCTTTTAGGAAATTCTTTATTTACTGTATCAAAGGAGTTCTTTGTCGTAGAGTTCATCTGAAAGTGACACAGGCTGCCCTGAGTACTGGGCTCCCCACCCCTGCTTCAGTCTAAGGTTGAACACCCTATTTGTGAGGGAGACTGTAACAGGTACTCCTATTTTGAGAGAAAGTTAGGACCCATTTCATCAAATTATAGTTCTTTCCAAATCCAGATTCCTCTTCTAGCCCATCATACTAGACTCTTAAGAGATCAAAACATATTTTTCCTGTCAGAATTGCCCATAGAAATCAGAAGTCTCAAACGTATCTAGTCCACCACAGAGCCCTTTCTATTATACATAAGAGCTCAAATACTTTTGGAACCAAGGCCCAACAAACAATGTTATAGATGATGCATCTACATTGAAAGCACACACTTCCTCAGTAAACTCACCTCCCAATATATTGGGAGCAAATATCTTGTAGAACAGGCTGATAGACTCAATGGTGGAGCTTCCATCCATGGAGGCTCCTAGAGCACTTGACCAAACCCAACAATCCCAATTGTTACGAATGATTGGCAGCTGGGCCCAGCAGGCATAATGAAATTGTTAATTGGTTTTCCACAGGCTTGGGAGGAGAAATGGCTTTCATTAAATACATGTGTCCAGAGCACCAGGGAAAATATGCTCCTCCTGGGAATTCCAACAAGCAACTCTGTAACCTACAAAAGGCATGGAAGTGTGCCCGCTGAAAGATGGCAAGAGAAACACAGACTCCTCCATCTATGTGCCTATCTCCAGCCCCACCAGGAAACCACCCTGCTCCCAATCTTTGTTGAAGCCTTTGTTGGTTCCCTTGGGACCTTTCACAGTTAGAGTGAAAAAAATACAGTTCTTCAGCGATATTCATGCTCCAAAGCCCTGTCCCCTGAACTTTAGACTTGGGAAAACAGGCAAGCCAGTAAACCATCAAGACTGGTGAAAAGTCCTGCAGCTCTGAAGGATGAGTCATCTGCTTTTACCACCACTTGAAATAAATGATAATGGCTTGGCAGCCTCTCATATATTAATAGCCTTGTCATTTTACCTTCCTCTCGCTCCCTGTATTTCACATTGAAATTAGAAATGGCAAAAATGGTTTCAGGGCTGATTGCCCTGTGTTTTCAAGCTGCCCAGAAAGTCCAGAACATTCCCGTCACCCCAGCCAGACTGACACTCCACTGTTCTCCTATAGTCATCCTGGGCTGTATTACCAAGTTTAACTGCTTCATGACACTTCATACTGGATATTATCAGATTTGTTTCCTTGTCTGTGTATTGCCCATTTTCTCACATAACAATGTGTCTCACTGTTTACACTGTTTGCTGACCCCAGGGTAGGCAAGATGTAAGTGGGGAAGATGTAAGAAAACTCGAGGAGCCATAGGAACTGCAGACATGCTTATTTCTCTCCAGGCTGGTGCAGCAGCCATAGCAGCAGACATGCTGTATTCTCTCCTCTTGTGGTTGACCCAACAGACACAGTCATAACATAGCCATGAGGGCTTTTTAGGTGGAGCTTATATACGCTTACAGAACAAAAGTAGCCCCTGGCCAGGCGGGTTCATCATGTCGTGCATGCACAGTGCTATAAGTGATCTTAGCTGTTACATACCCATGCATTTACAAAAGGTGGGAGGAGAGCGAGAGTCTGTGGGGTAAGGGAGTCTGACCACTGCCATCTTTGCTAATTTGCTCTTGCCCTACACAATAAGCTTCATGAAGGCAGAGACTTCTCTGGCCTGTCACAGTATCCCCAGCACCTAGAACAGCATTTGTGAGAAAGGAGAGGGAGGATGGAAATGTGATTTACTCTCTATGCAAAGATACACAAGGGGGGCATGGGGTGGTAATGGGGGAAGGGTCTCATGAAGGGGAGAACAGGACTCTCTGTAAATATGTGCTTTCTGACATACTGGCCATTCCCCCCAATCCCCACTACAAACATGAGGGTCACAGCCCCACTGCTGGTTAATCTCAGACTTAATCATTAAGCTTAAGGGGTCAAAATAAATAAAACCTGGAGACTGTAAGTGAAATGTTGTTGTTTAGTCCCTCAGTCTTGTATGACTCTTTGAAACCCTATGGACTGTAGCCCACCAGGCTCCTCTGTCCATGGGATTTCCCAGGCAAGAATACTGGAGTGGGTTGCCATTCCCTTCTCCAGAGGATCTTCCCCATCCGAGGATCAAGCCTGCATTTCCTGCATTGACAGGCGGATTTTTTGTTGTTGTTGTTTTTTATCACTGAGCCACCAGGAAAGCCCAAGTGAAATGATTCCTCCTCTATTTAGTGTCTCCATTTTGCACATATAGTAGCAAAAATCTATGCGAGAAACATACTTCTCTTCCTTCTCTTGGAGAACCCGTGGCTAACCTAATTGGGCATGTGTGTGTGTGTGCCCAGTTGCTTCAGTCGTGTCCGACTCTTTGAGACCCCATGGACTGTAGCCCACCAGGCTCCTCTGTCCATGGGATTCTCCAGGCAAGAATCCTGGAGTGGGTTGCCATTTCCTTTTCCAGGGGATCTTCCTGACCCAGGGATTGAACCTGGGTCTCCTGCATTGCAGGTAGATTCTTTACAACTGAGCCACCTGGGAAGCCCAACCTGATTGCAAAGACAGAGCAAAGGAAATGCAGCAATCTCAGTTCCATGGTGTTTCTGTACTGGGATTCTGAGGTCCACAAGAGGGTCTTCTGCCTTTCGTAGCTGCCTGTCCTCAGGAAGAGCTGCTAAGTTTAATGTGAGGCAGGGCAGAGGGATGAGGTGGAAGCCAATTTGGAGCCTCTGTCCACTTTATTAGGAAATGTGGGGAAGTATCTGTCCTTTGGTATCTGTCTGACTCTTGAATCTTATTTTTAAATTACTCTGAATTTGGAGGGAGGGGTGGGGGTGTGGCTAATCATTTCTCTCAGACTCCAACAAGACCCGACACACTCCATACCCCAGTCCTCCACCTTGCTCTCTAGTATACCCATCCCTGCACTGCTCTGTGCTTATACAGCTTCCACAGCTTCCACTGAACTACTGATCACTCTGGCACCCCCTCTACATCTTCAGTACCCCCCACTAGCCCACCAGCACCTTGCTCCCACCTCTTGGTGAACTCTACCTCCACTGCTTTATCCAAATCCTACTGTAGCTCTTCCACCTGGAGGACAAGGTTTCCCCTACAAGGCTCTCATTTATGCACTCAGTCATTAATTCAGTCAATGCACAGTGATTGGGTACCAGGTCTGTGGACCAATCAAAGGCAAGTATTCTCCGGTACTCTGTGTCCCTCAGGGTCTGATGTAAGGTTGTCACATTCACTAATGTTGCTTCCAAACCATTACATCTCATCCTCTCTTACTCACTCAGTGACATCCCAGGAAGCCTCACCCTTATTCCCCTAAAGTATAATGTTTTACTCTTACTTGGACATTTCCTTCAGCATATACACAAGATATCACTTCTCCCACATAACCTTCTCTGATCCTCCTTCCTTGTCTAATAACTGCCCCATTTAGCTACAAACAAAACTCCTTAATGAGTTGTCTATGCTCCTTATCTACAGTTCCTAGTCTTTTTTGAAGCTATTTCAATCAATCTTAGCTTCTCTTTCCCATGCCTTCCCAAAACCACACATACCATAGAAACTTATTTTATATGACTTGCATGCTGCTCACTCCAATGCTCAGTTCTTAGCCTTATCCCACTTGACCTGTCAGCAGCAATTGCAAATTGAATTCCTCCCTCCTTAATGACTCCCACAATGCTTCACTCTCTTGATTGTCCTCCCTCCTCACTGACCACATTTCTGTCTTTGTGCCGACTCCTTCTCTTCTCCCTGGTCTCTTAATATTGGAGTACATTAGAGCTCAGTCCCAGAGAAGGCAATGGCATCCCACTCCAGTATTTTGCCTAGAAAATCCCATGGATGGAGGAGCCTGGTAGGCTGCAGTCCATGGGCTTGCTAGAGTCAGACACGACTGAGCGACTTCACTTTCACTTTTCACTTTCATGCATTGGAGAAGGAAATGGCAACCCACTCCAGTGTTCTTGCCTGGAGAATCCCAGGGACGGGGAATCCTGGTGGGCTGCCCTCTATGGGGTCGCACAGAGTCCGACACGACTGAGGCGACTTAGCAGCAGCAGCAGCAGAGCTCAGTCCTTTATTTTTAAATTTATTTTTTAATTAGGGGAAAATTGCTTTACAATGTTGTGTTGGTTTCTGCTGTACAACAATGTAAATCAGCCATAATTATACACATATCACCTCCCTGTTGAGTCTCCCTCCTCTCTGCTCACCCCTCCCATCTAGGTCATCACAGAGCACCTGACTGAGCTCCCTGTATTATACAGCAGCTTCTCATCAACTATCTACCTTACACATGGTAATGTATATATGTCACTACTACTTTCTCCATTCATCCCACTCTTTCTTTCCCCCACTGTGTCCACAAGTCCATTCGCCATATCTGTGTCTCCATTCCATCCCTACAAATAGGTTAATCAATACCATTTTTCTAGATTTCATATGTATGCATTAATATACCATGGTTTTTCTCTTTCTGATTTATTTCACTCTGTATAACAGGCTCTAGGTTCATCCACTTCACTAGAACTGACTAAAATTCATTCTTTTTTATGGCTGAGTAGTATTCCTTTGTATATATATATATACCACATCTTTTTTATGCATTCATCTGTTGATGGACATCTAGGTGGCTTCCATGTTCTAGCTATTGTAAATAGTGCTGCTATGAACATTGGGGTACATGTGTCTTTTTCAATTATTATTTTCTCAGGGTATATGCCCAGTAGTGAGATTGCTGGGCCAAATGGTATTGGGAAAACTAGACAGCTATATGTAACAGAATGAAACTAGAACACTTCCTAAAATGAAACACAAAGTAACTCAAATGTATTAAAGATAAGTCCAGAAACTATAAAGCCCTTAGAGAAAAACATAGGCAGAATACTCTGACATAAATGACAGCAAGATCCTCTTTGGTCCACCTCCTAGAGTAATGGAAATAAAAACAAAAATAAACAAATGGGACCTGATTAAACTTAAAAGCTTTTGCACAGCAAAGGGAACAATGAGCAACTTTAAAAAGACAACCCTCAGAATGGGAGAGAATAACTACAAGTGAAACAACTGACAAATGATTAATCTCCAAAGTATATAAGCAGCTTATACAGCTCAATAACAGAAAAACAAACAGCCCAATAAAAAAAATGGGCAGGAGATCTAAAACAGACACTTCTCCAAAGAAGACATACAGATGGCCAATAAACAGAGGAAAAGATACTCAACAGCGTGCATTATTAGAGAAATGCAAATCAAAACAACAATGAGGTATCACCTCAGACCACTCAGAATGGCCATCATCAAAAAATCTACAAATGATAAATACTGGAAAGGATGTGGAGAAAAGGGAACACTCTGGCACTGTTGGCAGGAATGTAAATTGATACAGCCACTGCAGAGAACAGTATGGAGATTCCTTTAAAAACTAGGGGCTCAGTCCTTGATTCACTTCTTTTCTCTAGCTACACTTATTCCAATGGTCATCTCATTCAGTCCCATGGCTTTAAATGCATTCTCTATGCTGATGATTCCCAATTTTGTTTATTTGCTGCTGTTATTCTTTAGTCACCCAGTTGTGTCCAGCTCTTTGGGACCCCATAGACTGCAGCTTGCCAGATTTCCCTGTCCTTCACTATCTCCCAGAGTTTGCTCAAACTCATGTTCATTGAGTCAGTGATGCTATCCAAGCATCTGATCCTCTATCAACCCCTTCTCTTCTTGCTGACAATCTTTCCCAGCATCAGGGTCTTTTCCAATGAATTAGTTCTTTGCATCCGGTGGCCAAAGTATTGGAGCTTCTGCTTCAGCATCAGTCCTTCCAATGAATATTCAGGGTTGATTTCCTTTAGAATTGACTGCTTTGATCTCTTTACTTTCCAAGGGTCTCTCAAGAGTCTTCTCTAACATCACAGTTCTAAAGCACTGATTCTTCAGCACTCAGGTTTCTTTATGGTCCAACTCTCACATTCATACGTGACTATTGGGAAAACCATAGCTTTGACTATATGGACTTTCGTCAACAAAGTGATGTCTTTTAATATGCCGTCTAGGTTTGTCAACTGTGAAAAATTCTTAAAGAGATGGGAATACCAGACCACCTGTCCTGCCTCCTGAGAAATCTGTATACAGGTCAGGAAGCAACAGTTAGAACTGGACATGGAACAACAGACTGGTTCCAAACTGGAAAAGGAGTAGGTCAAGGCTGTATATTGTCACCCTGCTGATTTAACTTATATGCCGAGTACATCATGAGAAATGCTGGGCTGGATGAAACACAAGCTGGAATCAAGATTGCTAGGAGAAATATCAATAACCTCAGACATGCAGATGACACCACCCTTATGGCAGAAAGTGAAGAAGAACTAAAGAGCCTCTTGATGAAAGTGAAAGAGGAGAGTGAAAATGTTGGCTTAAAGCTCAACATTCAGAAAAGGAAGATCATGGCATCTGGTCCCACCACTTCATGGCAAATAGATGGAGAAACAATGGACACAGTGAGAGACTTTTTTTTTTTTTTTTTGCGGGAGATGGGGCTCCAAAATCACTGCAGATGGTGAGTGCAGCCATAAAATTAAAAGACCCTTGCTCTTTGGAAGAAAAGTTGTGATCAACCTAGATAGCATATTGAAAAGCAGAGACATTACTTTGCCAACGAAGGTCCGTGTAGTCAAAGCTATGGGTTTTCCAGTAGTCATGCATGGATGTGACTGTTGGATTATAAAGAAAGCTGAGTGCCGAAGAATTGATGCTTTTGAACTGTGGTGTTGGAGAAGACTCTTGAGAGTTCCTTGCACTGCAAGGAGATCCAACCAGTCCATCCTAAAGAAAATCAGTCCTGAATATTCATTGGAAGGACTGATGCTGAAGCTGAAACTCCAATACTTTGGCCACCTGATGCAAAGAACTGACTCATTTGAAAAGACTCTGATGCTGGGAAAGATTGAAGGTGGGAAGAGAAGGGGACGACAGAGGATGACATGGTTGGATGGCATCACTGACTGAATGGAAATGAGTTTGGGTAAACTCCGGGAGTTGTTAATGGACAGAGATGCCTGGTGTGCTGCAGTCCATGGGGTCGCAAAGAGTTGGACTCGACTGAATGACTAAACTGAACTGAACTGAGGTTTGTCATAGCTTTTCTTCCAAGGAGGAAAACGTCTTTTAATTTTGTGGCTGAAGTCACCATCCACAGTGATTTTGGAGCCCAAGAAAATAAAATCTGTCACTGGTTCCATTGTTTCCCCATCTATTTGCTATGAACTGATGGGACCAGATGCCATGATCTTAGTTTTTTGAATGCTGAGTTTCAAGTCAGCTTTTTGACTCTCCTCTTTCACTGTCATCAAGAGGCTCTTTAGTTCCTCTTTGCTTTCTGCCTTTAGAGTGATATCATCTGCATGTCTGTGGTTGTTGATATTTCTCCAGGCAAACTTGATTCCAGCTTGTGCTTTATCCAGTCTGGCATTTCCCATGATATACTCTGCATACAATTTAAATAAGCGGGGTGAAAATATACAGCCTTGATAACTCCTTTCCCAATTTGGAATGAGTCTATTGTTCCATGTCCGGTTCTAATTGTTTCTTCTTGGCTTGCACACATATTTCTCAGGAGACAGGTAAGGTGGTCTGGTATCCCCATCTCTAAGAATTTTCCACAGTTTGTTGTGATCCACACAGTCAAAGGCTTTAGTGTAGTCAATGAAGCAGAAATATATTTTTTTTCTGGAATTCCCTTGCTTTTTCTATGATCCAGCAGATGTTGGCAACTTGATCTCTGGTTCCTCTGTCTTTACTAAATCCAGCTTGTACATCTGGAAGTTCTTGGTTCACAAACTGCTGAAGCCTAGCTTGAAGGATTTTGAACATTACCTTACTAGCATGCAAAATGAGCACAATTGTACAGTGGTTTGAACATTCTTTGGCATTGCCTTTCTTTGGGATTGGTATGAAAACTGACCTTTTCCAGTCCTGTGTCCACTGCTGAGTTTTCCAAATTTGCCGACATATTGAGTGCAGCACTTTAACTGCAGCATCTTTTAGCATTGAAGAAATATCTCTGCTGGAATTCCATCATCTCCACTAGTTTTGTTTGTAGTAATGCTTCCTAAGGCCCACGTGACTTCACACACCAGGATTTCTGGCTCTAGGTGGGTGACCACACCATCATGGTTATCTTGTTCATTAAGACATTTTTTGTACAGTTCTGCTGTGTAGTCTTGCTACTTCTTCTTAATCTTTCCTGCTTTTGTTAGGTCCTTATCATTTTTGTCCTTTATCGTGCCCATCCTTGCATGAAATTTTTCCTTGATACCTGCAGTTTTCTTGAAAAGGCCTCTAGTCTTTCCCATTCTATTGTTTTCTTCTATATCTTTGCACTGTTCACTTAAGAAGGTTTCTTATTTCTCCTTTCTATTCTCTGGAACTCTGCATTTGGTTGGAAATATCTTCCTTTTCTCCTTTGCTTTTCCTTTCTCTTCTTTTCTCAGCTATTTGTAAAGCCTCCTCAGACAAACACTTTGCCATCTTTCATTTCTTTTTCTTGGGGATGGTTTTGGTCACTAATTCCTTTACAATGTTACAAACCTCTGTCCATAGTTCTTCAGGCACTCTGTCTACTAGATCTAATCCCTTGCATCTATTTGTCACCTCCACTGTATAACCATAAAGGATTTGATTTAGGTCACACCTGAATGGCCTAGTGGTTTCCCCTACTTTCTTCAATTCTAGCATGAATTTTGCAATAAAGAGCTGATGGTCTGAGCCATAGTCAGCTCCTCATTTTGCTTTTGCTGACCATATAGAGCAGTTTCGGCTGCAAAGAATATAATAATTCTGATTTCAATAATGACCATTTGGTGATGTCCATTTCTAGAGCCGTCTCTTGTGTTGTTGGAAAAGGGTGTTTGCTATGACCAATCTGTTGTCTTGGCAAAACTCTGTTACCCTTTGCCGGCATGTTTCATTTTGTACTCCAAAGCCAAACATGTCTGTTACTCCAGATATCTCTTGACTTTTGAATTCCAGTCCCCTGTGGTGAAACTTACATCTTTCTTTCTTTTTGATGTTATTTCTAGAAGGTCTTGTGGGTCTTCATAGAACTGGTCAACTTCAGCTTCTTTGACATGAGTGTTTGAGGAATAGACTTGGATTACTGTGATGTTTAATGGTTTGCCTTGGAAATGAACTGAGGTCATTTTGTCATTTTTGAGATTGCACCCAAGAACTGCATTTTGGACTCTTTTGTTGACTATGTGGTTGCTGCATTTATTCTAATGGATTCCCGCCCACAGTAGTAGATATAATGGTTATCTGAATTAAATTCACCCATTCCCGTCCATTTTAGTTCACTGATTCCTAAGATGTTGATATTCGCTCTTGCTATCTCCTGCTTGACCATATACAATTTACTTTGATTCATGGACCTAACATTCCAGGTTCATGTGCAATACTGTTCTTTACAGCATCAGACTTTACTTTCACTGCCAGACACATCCACAGATGATCTTCATTTCAGCTTTGGTCTAGTTGCTTCATTCTGCCTCGAAGTATTACTAAGTGCCCTCTGCTCTTCCCCAGGAGCATATTGGACACCTTCCCATCTGGGGGGCTCATCTTCCAGTGTCATATCTTTTTGCCTTTTCATACTGCTCATGGGTTCTCACAGGAAAAATACTGGAGTAGTTTGCCATTCCCTCCTCCAGTGGATCACATTTTGTCAGAACTCTTCACTATGACCTATCTGTCTTGGGTGGCCCTTCACAGCCAGGGATCAAGACCATCCCCATGGAAAACAAATGCAAAAAAGCAAAAAGTCTGTCTGAGGAGGACTTACAAATAGCTGTGAAAAGAAGAGAAGCGAAAAGCAAAGGAGAAAAGGAAAGATATAAGCATCTGAATGCAGCGGTCCAAAGAATAGCAAGGAAAGATAAAAAAGTCTTCCTCAGCGATCAATGCAAGGAAATAGAGGATAACAACAGAATGGGAAAGACTAGAGATCTCTTCAAGAAAATTAGAAATACCAAGGGAACATTTCATGCAAAGATGGGCTCAGTAAAGGACAGAAATGGTATGGACCTAACAGAAGCAGAAGAGATTAAAAAGAGGTGGCAAGAATACACAGAAGAACTGTACAAAAAAGATCTTCACGACCCAGATAATCACGATGATGTGATCACTCACCTAGAGCCAGACATCCTGAAATGTGAAGTCAAGTGGGCCTTAGGAAGCATCACTACGAACAAAGCTAGTGGAGGTGATGGAATTCCAGTTGAGCTATTCCAAATCCTGAAAGATGATACTGTGAAAGTGCTGCATTCAATATGCCAGCAAATTTGGAAAACTCAGCAGTGGACACAGGACTGGAAAAGGTCAGTTTTCATTCCAATCCCAAAGAAAGGCAATGCCAAAGAATGCTCAAACTACTGCACAATTGCACTCATTTCACATGCTAGTAAGGTAAAGCTCAAAATTCTCCAAGCCAGGCTTCAGCAATATGTGAACCGTGAACTTCCAGATGTTCAAGCTGGTTTTAGAAAAGGCAGAGGAACCAGAGATCAAATTGCCAACATCTGCTGGATCATGAAAAAAGCAAGAGAGTTCCAGAAAAACATTTATTTCTGCTTTATTGACTATGCCAAAGCCTTTGACTGTGTGGATCACAATAAACTGTCGAAAATTCTGAAAGAGATGGGAATACCAGACCACCTGACCTGCCTCTTGAGAAACCTATATGCAGGTCAGGAAGCAACAGTTAGAACTGGACATGGAACAACAGACTGGTTCCAAATAGGAAAAGGAGTACGTTAAGGCTGTATATTGTCACCCTGCTTATTTAACTTATATGCCGAGTACATCAGGAGAAACGCTGGGCTGGATGAAGCACAAGCTGGAATCAAGATTGCTGGGAGAAATATCAATAACCTCAGATATGCAGATGATACCACCCTTATGGCAGAAAGTGAAGAGGAACTTAAAAGCCTCTTGATGAAAGTGAAAGAGGAGAGTGAAAATGTTGGCTTAAAGCTCAACATTCAGAAAAGGAAGATCATGGCATCTGGTCCCACCATTTCATGGGAAATAGATGGGGAAACAGTGGAAACAGTGTCAGACTTTATTTTGGGGGGCTCCAAAATCACTGCAGATGGTGATTGCAGCCATGAAATTAAAAGACACTTACTCCTTGGTAGGAAAGTTATGACCAACCTAGATAGCATATTGAAAATCAGAGACATTACTTTGCCAAAAAGGTCCATCTAGTCAAGGCTATGGTTTTTCCTGTGGTCATGTATGGATGTGAGAGTTGGACTGTGAAGAAAGCTGAGCACTGAAGAGTTGATGCTTTTGAACTGTTGTGTTGGAGAAGACTCTTGAGAGTCCCTTGGTCTGCAAGGAGCTCCAACCACTCCATCCTAAAGGAGATCAGTCCTGGGTGTTCATTGGAAGGACTGATGCTAAAGCTGAAACTCCAATACTTTGGCCATCTCATGTGAAGAGCTGATTCATTTGAAAAGACTCTGATGCTGGGAGGGATTGGGGGAAGGAGGAGAAGGGAGAGACAGAGGGTGAGATGGCTGGATGGCATCATTGACTCGATGGACATGAGTTTGTGTAAACTCCGGCAGTTGGTGATGGACAGGGAGGCCTGGCATGCTGCGATTCATGGGGTTGAAAAGAGTCAGACATGACTGAGCGACTGAACGAAACTGACACTTTTTTCTCATACGAACTTCAGACTCATAAATGCATCTATACTAGGAAATTGAGGGATCCATCTCATATGCAACGTCTAAAACTAAACTTCCTGCCTGTCTACCAAAAACAAAACAAAATGAAACAAAAAACAAAATTCCAGCAAAACAAAGTAAGCAACAAACACTGTTCTGTCCATAGCCTTTCCTATTTCAGCAGATGGCAATTCTATCCTTCATCTTTTTTCTTCCTTGCACACCTCATACATATTATCTGTCAGGAAATCCTATTGGTGCTACATTTATGATATATCCAGAATCTGAACACTTCTCACTATATATCCATGCCATCACCCTGTTCCAAGTCACCATTATCCCTTTTTAGGATGACTACAATGGCCTCCTGTTTTTATATTTACTGTTTTCACTTTATTCTAAATACAGTGGTCCTTAAAAAAAAAGTAAGCCATTTCATGTCACTCTCCTTCTCAGAACCCTCCCAATGGCTCCCATTTTCAGCAGAATTAAAGTGAACATTCTTTCAGTGACTATATAGTGTCCCGTGATTTGCTGGCCCCGTTTTGTTATCTCTCTGACCTCATCTCCTACTATGTTAATATTCTCTTTGTTCACTCTACTCCAGCCACACCAGCTTTCCTGTTGTTCCTGAAATGCTCAGTATGTTCTGACCTTAGGTAATTTTTACTGTTTGTTCCTTTGTACTAGAGCTCTCTCCCCTCAGACATGTGCATAGTCCAGTGCCACCTCAGTGATGCTCTCCCTGACCATCCTATGTAAAATTGTAACCCACTCTCCAGTCTGACTTACCTCAGTCTGCCTGTTATTTTTCTCCAAGCCATTAGGCTATGTTATAAATTTGTATATATATATATATATATAGTGGTTGGTCTCATATATATGGGTTTCCCTCATAGCTCAGTGGGTAAAGAATCTGCCTGCAATGCAGGAGACCTGGGTTTGATCCCTGGGTAAGGAAGATCCCCTGGAGAAGGAAATGACAACCCATTCCAGTATCCAGTATACTTGCCTGGAGAATCCCATGGACAGAGGAGCCTGGCAGGCTGTAGTCATATATATATATATAGTGGTTGGTCTCCTCCCTCTGGAATGTATGCCCTACAAGGGCAGGAATTTTCATTTATTTTTTGCTTTTCTTAGCACACACATAACAAATGTTACTTGAATGAATGAATGAGCCTGTCTCTTCCCTTTCCTTTCCTTCCCTCCCTTCCTCCTGTAAGGAAGAGGTGTCCATCTGAACTGGCACACCAGTTCTGCACACTGGGATGTGATCGTTCCCAACTACCTCCTTAAGATCAGCCTTGTATCTCTCTTTATAGTTTCTCGCTCTTCCTCTCAATTGGTTTCTTTCTCTCAGCTGGTAAACATGCTTGTGTCTCATTTGTCTTTAAAACATTAAAATCAAAATGCTTCAAATATTTGCTTTCCTCTAACTGTTGCTCTCTGTACCCCTTCATGGTAAAATTCTTGAGAAGCTGTCTATGTTTTCTGACCCCACATCCTTACCTCCTATATTCACTTCTCACAGAAAACAATTTCTGGACCCCATTATTTTCAACCGCTGCCCAGTTATCATTTGCCAACATTGTTAGTCCCTTCCTTGAATTTCATTCTCTTCCTCTCCAAGGCCTTGGTCCAGGCCCTAGTAGCTCAGAGAGGAAGAAGACATGACACCCACCACCCCTTACGTTTGGTTCCTGCTTTCTACCCATACTTATTTGAATCATCCAATGCCCCACTGCAATAGCTTATGCCAGGTTCCCTGTTGATAAACTCAATGAACACCATTCAACCCTCCCTTACAAGAATGTTGTTGAACATGCCATCTGAGTAGAAATGTCTGCTCTTCTGTTGGCTGCTATGACAGCCTTCTCAGGACTCAAGCTTAAGCCGCTTTGCTTTCTTCTTAGATGACTTCATCCGGACAAATAACTTTGAACAGCATCCATGTGCTGGTGACTCTCAGTCTCCATCCCCAGGCATGCCTCTCCTCTCCCATGTAAACTGGGCCTGAGTACCACCAGCCTGAGATTCTCAAAGAGTGGTCCGGTTTTCTGAGATCTAGAGTCCTGTTTTGTCCACTCCATTTCTACTATCTAGGGACAAGGCTTTGCTCTGTGGTGTATATCTGGGGTTGGCCTCTTGCTCCTTGGTAAGATCTTCCTAGGTGATGTTCAAGACCTCAGAGATACCAACTGTGCCTACACTGGTATTTATCAGTTATTAACTAATTATAGCAATGGTGAGAATGGCACATAAGTTTTGCTGCATTGCTGGAACCTGTGTTAAAGGCTTTACATGATCTATGCCATTGAATCCTCACAAATTCTATGTAAACTGGAAAGCATTGCATCTCCCATTTTACACATAAGAAATATAGCATTTGGGAGCAAGGGCGAGGCTTCAACAGTGTGTGAACTCAGAACTTCCAGATGTTCAAGCTGGATTTAGAAAAGGCAGAGGAACCAGAGATCAAATTGCCAACATCTGTTGGATCATAGAAAAAGCAAGAGAGTTCCAGATTAACATCTACTTCTGCCTTATTGACTACACCAAAGCCTTTGACTGTGTGGATCACAACAAACTGTGGGAAATTCTTCAAGAGATGGGAATGCCAGACCAACTTACCTGCCTCCTGAGAACTCTGTATGCAGGTCAAGAAGCAACAGTTAGAAATGGATATGGAAAAACAGACTGGCTCCTGGGAAAGGAGTACATCAAGGCTGTATATTGTCACCTTGTTTATTTAACTTATATGCAGAGTACATCATGTGAAATGCCAGACTGGATGAAGCACAAGCTGGAATCAAGATTGCTGGGAGAAATATCTATAACCTCAGATATGCAGATGACACCACCCTTATGGCAGAAAGTGAAGAGGAACTAAAGAGGAGAGTGAAAACGCTGCCTTAAAACTCAACATTCAAAAAACTAAGACATGGCATCCAGTCCCATCACTTCATGGCAAATATATGGGGAAACAATGAAAACAGTGACAGACTTTACTTTCTTGGGCTCCATAATCACTTCAGATGGTGATTGCAGCCATGAAATTAAAAGATGCTTGCTCCCTGGAAGAAAAGCTATGACCAACCTAGAATGAATGAGTGAGTGAAAGTTGTTCAGTTGTGTCTCAGTCTCCAGGCCAGAATACTGGAGTGGGTAGCCTTTCCCTTCTCCAGGGGATCTTCCCAACCCAGGGATTGAACCCAGGTCTCCCCCAGGTCTCCTGCATTGCAGGTAGACTCTTTACCAGCTGAGCCACAAGGAAAGCCCAAGAATACTGGAGTGAGTAGCCTATCCCTTCTCCAAGCGATCTTCCCAACCCAGGAATCGAACCAGGATTTCCTGCATTGCAGGCAGATTCTTTACCAACTGAGCTCTCAGGGAAGCCAGCATATAAAAAGCGGAGACTTTACTTTGCCGACAAAGGTCCGTCTAGTCAAAGCTATCATTTTTCCAGTAGTGATGTATGGGTGTGAGAGTTGGACCATAAGAAAGTTGAGCACCAAAGAATTGATGCTTTTGAACTGTGATGTTAGAGAAGACTCTTGAGAGTCCCTTGGACTGCAAGGACATCAAACCAGTCAATCCTAAAAGAAATCAGTCTTGAGTATTCATCGGAAGGACAGATGCTGAAGCTGAAACTTCAATACTTTGGCCACCTGATGCAAAGAACTGACTCATTTGAAAAGGCCCTGATTCTGGGAAAGATTGAAGGCAGGAGGAGAAGGGGATGGCAGAGGATAAGATGTTTGGATGGCATCACTGACTCGATGGACATGAGTTTGAGCAAGCTCTGGGAGTTGGTGATGGACAGGGAAGCATGGTATGCTGCAGTCTATGGGATCACAAAGAGTCAGACACTACTGAGTGACTGAAGTGAACTGAACCATGCACAGTAATTTCTGAGAGAAATCCCCTCTCCTCTCTTGAAATACATGTGACTTTGTTTGAGGCCTTGCTGTATATCCATCATCACCAAGTCTAGGACCTGGCAAAGAGCAACACATGGCAAATACTTGGAGAATCCCAGAGTGTCCAAAGGTCCTTGCAGTCATCCAGTGGATGAGCTTTATAAGGGGGATGGCAAAGTGCAACAGTCTCAGTCCTTTGAAGAGAAAGGTGCCCTGGCTGAGTGGTCTGATGGGAAGCTGGAACCGTCTGCCTCTTTTGGTGCCTGGATTCAGTCATCATTCAGCAAATACAATTTTTAAGTATTGGGGCACTGCTCTCAACCCACAGGAATCCAGGTAAATCAGAGAAACCTCTGTTTCTTGGAGCTCCAGTGTCAGTAGAGAAAAAGATGGAATACATGCATAGAAGACATTTCAAGTCCAAGACTGGGTACAGTAAGTGCAAAATCACCTCTCTCTGCAGCAGTGTGGTGCTGAATAGAAAGGCAGATTTCTCCTTCTCATAGGCTTAGGAATGCTCTGTGCTTGCTTGTTCCCTGCTCTGCAGCATGTGTTCCTAGAGCAAGTTCAGTTCAGTTCAGTTGCTCAGTTGTGTCTGACTCTGCGACCCCATGAACCGCAGCATGCCAGGCCTCCCTGTCCATCACCAACTCCCAGAGTTTACCCAAACTCATGTCCATTGAGTTAGTGATGTCATCTAACCATCTCATCCCCTGTCATCCCCTTCTCCTCCTGCCTTCAATCTTTCCCAACATCAGGGTATTTTCAAATGAGTCAGCTCTTTGCATCAGGTGGCCAAAATATTGGAGTTTCAGCTTCAACATCAGTCCTTTCAGTGAACACCAAGGACTGATTACCTTCAGTATGGACTGGTTGGATCTCCTTGCAGTCCAAAGGACTCTCAAGAGTCTTCTCCAATACCACAGTTCAAAAGCATCAATTCTTTGGCACTCAGCTTTCTGTATACTCCAACTCTCACATCCATACATGACTAGTGGGAAAACCATAGCCTTGACTAGACGGACCTTTGTTGACAAAGTAATGTCTCTGCTTTTTAATATGCTATCTAGGTTGGTCATAACTTTCCTTCCAAGGAGTAAGTGTCTTTTAATTTCATGGCTGCAATCCCCATCTGCAGTGATTTTGGAGCCCCCAAAAATAAAGTCAGCCACTGTTTCCCCTGTTTCCCCATCTATTTGCCATGAAGCGATGGGACCAGATGCCATGATCTTAGTTTTCTGAATGTTGAACTTTAGTCTAGTTTTTCACTCTCCTCTTTCCCTTTCATCAAGAGGTTCTTTAGTTCTTCTTCACTTTCTGCCATAAGGGTGGTGTCATGTGCATATCTGAGGTTATTGATATTTCTCCCGGCACTCTTGATTCCAGCTTGTGCTTCATCCAGCCCAGCATTTCCTAGGGCAAGAGTGGCTACATAACTTGCAGGGCCCTGGGGAAACATAAAAATGCAGGGCCACTTATTCAAAAATTATTAAGAATTTCAAGAAAGTGACAAAGCATGAAAGTGTGAGGCACCCCCGTGTGTAGGGCCGTGTTGCGCTGCACAGGCCACATGCCCACGAGGCTGGCCCTGCCGCATGGCTGGGAAGGATATACATAGGATGCCTGAATGTATCCTACAATCTCTTCTCTCTTGCAAAGGCTGAGGGAGAAGATACCAGTGAAATCAGTGGCACTAAGACACACAGAACTGCACATAAGCCAGTAACAAATCTTTGTCAGGTGCCTACTGTGTGCCCAAAACTCATCTTAAGTTTCAGGGATATGGTGAAAAATCAGACAGACTCTTTGTACGGTTTTGTTTTGTTTTCTTTTTTGGCACTGAGCTTACTCCAGAGGCAAAACGTTCTATAAACAATCTCACAAATAAATGCCCAAGAACATCATCAGTAGTGAGCACTGTCTTGAAGATGACAAAGTATAGTGATGAGATGGGGGTGGGATGATGGAGAAAATGTGTTAGATTAGCATGTGACAGCGAAGCCAGGACTTCCCAGGTGGCTCACTTGTGAAGAATCCTCCTGCCAATGCAGGAGACACAAGAGATGCAGGTTTGATCCCTGGGTCGGGATTATCCCCTGGAGGAGGAAATAGCAACCTACTCCAGTATTTTTGCCTGGAAAATTCCATGGACAGAGGAGCCAGGTGTGCTACAGTCCACGGGGTCGCAAAGTGTCAGACATGACTTAGCGACTGAGCCCAACAACAGCAAAGCCTGTCCAAGGAACTCACAACCCCTTGTACAGCAGCACCTGAGGATGCTGCTAGTGTTTGGCATCAGCTCCACAGGCAGATCTCTGCAATCCCTTCCCCTCTGAAGTGAATCATGAGCTTCTAGGTGAGAAAGACAAAGTCCAAGGATGCTTGAGAGAGACTTGAGATGTTCCCTGTGAAAGGGGTTAGTGATCCCACCCCCCACCTCTAGGGGCTTCTCACTTCCTCTGGAGGTCACCAGGAGCCAAGTCTCTGAAAAGATAGGGGCAGTCAATCTGGGAAAGGGGGTTTTCAAGCTCCGCCCCCCCCCCCAGGTGCTCCCTCTCACACCCAGGCCCCTGGGCTAAACTGGGAGCCAAATTGCCATCAGTTTCCTTTGGGTTCAGAAAAAGTCCTCCAGTGGATGCCTTGGACTGGTCCTTTGGTGGTGGGTCCGCCTCCACCCCAAATACTTGGGTTAGTGGCCCACGGAGTAACTAACTCAGATCAGAGTTTCCTGGGGAGACTCTCAAGTCTCTTCTTTTTCCCCCTGTGCCAAGGAAGGTGCTAAATTACCCAGGTTCCTTTGGACGCCCAGGAATGCGCTCTGAAGGGCTGGAAGGTGTGGAGTGAGGGTGGGGGGAAATCTCAGAGGCCAGGGGACTTGGGAAAGTGATGAGGTGCAACAGGTTGTGGCGAGGGGCGCGGGAAGACGGGGGCTGGAAACCACAGTGCGATCCCATGGCGCACCAGCGGGCTGGCAGGGGCGGGGGTCGCAGCACCCGCATCTTGCCCCTGCCGGGCCCAGCCTGCAGTCTTTCTCCCAGTCGCAGCGTCGGCCCGCCGGTTTCCCCGCCTGGGGCCCGCGCACCGCCGGCTCGCCTCCTCCTCCCTCCCCCACGTCCCCCGCCCCTGGCTGTCTGGCAGCGCCGCAGCGGTGGCGGTGGGGGGCGGGGGGCCTTGGCGACCAGGCTTCTTCCTTGTCTCCCTCCTCCCCGCGCCTGGCCGGAGCCACCCCTCCCTCTGCCGCAGCCGCGTACACGTCGTCGGAGATTTCCATCGAGGCTTAGGGGGAGGAGCCAGGATCGGGGGCGCGGGGCGGGGCGAGTGGGAGGAGTGAAAGTTGGAGCCCGACAAAACCCTCCACGCCGCGCTCAGTGCGGCCAGACCGCGCGCAGCGACCTCCGCACAGGTGGTCGCGCCGGTCCCCGCCGCAATGTCGACCAAAGTTCTCCTGATCCTCATGGGCACGCTGGTAATCCTTCCGTGGTGAGTCTCCAGGCCTGGACCCAGGAGTCCCCGCCCAGGCCCCACTCCCTCTCCCCGGGAGTGAGGCCGGCTCCTGAGACCCCCGCACCCCGTGTTCCTCGAGCCCCACTCCCTGCCTGCCCCAGGCCCTCGCATGATCTACCCTGGTCCTGCATCCGCTCGACGCACGCGGCCAGCCTTCGCCCCGCTTCCCCTAGGATGGGAGCCCCGGGCCCCTGAAGGGGCGCCCAGGAAGGAAGACGGGACGCCTGTCACCTGGCCGCTCCCTTGCCCCGTCCCTTTACCCCCGGGGACCCCCCTTTCCAAACCACTGCAGCGGCCTGGGACCGATTGCGTCCTACCCCCCCCCCAACCGCCCCCCAGCCTTCCCTGGGAAAAGGTGACCGGCCTGGGCAGGTTCGCGCCTCTGGGGACTGGGGGGACTTTGGGAACGTGGCGCCCAGAGAGGTATGCGGGCAGGGGGAAGAAACTGCGCTTAAAATGTTTGAGTGTTGGCTAGTGTGTTCTCTCGTTCGAAAAAAAATTTTTTTTTCTCTTTTCTGAGCGCCTAGTGAGTACCAGGCACCTTGCCAGACAACTCTGACTTTATTTGCTTCCCTTCCCGCCTCTCCTTTTGGTGCCAGTCCCAGGCAGGAGCCTTGGTTTAGTCCAAGAGTTCCCACCCCAGCTGTCCACTCCATCCCCCTCTACCGCCGGGTTCCCTCTTCCTCCCTAATGCCCCCAGACGCCCTGCTGGGTCTTGGCTGACTGGAGCCAGGGGTCAAGAATGGTCATCTCCGAGGTCTGTGGTTTTGGATCCTGCATTTCAACCCCTCCCACTCTTCCAAAGATCAACAGCAGGTTTTCCCTGGAGCAGCCGGCTTCCCTCACACCTTCCTGGGGTCCTGGGACTTTGCAGGGGAAGGTTATCCCCTGCATCTCTGGCTTCTGAGAGTGAAAGAGGACTGCTTCACATTTTTTAGATGGTTTCCCATTCAGCTGCAACTGTCACAAGTTCCTAAGCTTCCTGATCTTTCTAGAAGCCTCCACCACTAGACTTGTCTTGCTTTTTGTTTTGGGGAGAGGTATTGGGGAGATGGCTTCTCTCCCCACCCCAAAATACTTCAGCTCATCAGGGGAAAGGCTGTGTAACTGGTTGCTGGCTCATTGGTGCCCTCGAGAAGGGGGGGCTGGCCTCATCAGGGGGCTTGGTAAATATTTCTGAATGTGTGCTAGGAATTTCCAGTCATCCACATCCCTCCAGATGTGAACTGGACTAGTTGGGAGAGATGACATGGTGACTGGGGCAAAAGAGGGGTATAGTCGTGCAGAAGGGGGGAGGAGAGCAGAGAGGAAACCAACAAGGAAGAGGGGCTGTTGTGATGAAAACTACCCTTCCAGCCTAGGGGGGAGGACTGCAGTAACTCACTCTGTCAGTTCAGGCACTGTCCATATGGTAACCTGTGACGTCATTAAAGAGCTGGGGAGGTGGCAGTGGGGTGTGCTGGCACGGGCCATCTTGAACCACCTAGCTCGGGTCCAGGCTCAGCTTAAAACCACTTGTATGACACTGGGCATAGTTCCTTCCTCCATCTGGGCCTCAGTTTCTCCATCTGTAAGGTGAAAAAGAGGACTCATATGGGGGAAAAAATGCAGTCCAGTGGCCCTTCTCATATTCTCTTCCCTTTCCCCAGCCAGCTGCCTGAGCATCCTCTGTGGGGGAGGGGTTGCAGAAATTCAGCTCCATCTTGGACCATCGCATCAAGAGGGATGTGATGCCTGAAAAGTCCCATGGGAAGATCCCCACTAGTCTGTGCATGAGTGTTTTTCATGTTTTTATTATTTCTAGCTGTGAAAGTTGGCTTAATGGCGAGCTGAGGAAAGGTGTATACATTGTCAGCAACTTCTTAACCCCAAGATCCCAGGATGACGGGGCTTTTTGATTTGTTTGAAATTTTTACTAGGAAAATCAATTTGTCAGATGACAGCAGCCTCAAGACCCTCTGATCTCATTTTCATGGCAGACATAGTCTTGGGCCAGAGAGGCTGTGGTGGTCTTTGGGCCTTTGCTTGTTTGTTTGTTTGCCTCTCGAAACTCAGGGGTTCTTCTGGTTGGCTGCAGACTTCTGGGAGGGGTCATGGCAGGCTCTGGCTAACAGTCCTGATCATGCCACGCTCCCAGTTAAGTCACACATTTTGCAGTCCCCTAGTTCTCTATCCCCCTGCCCCCCGCCCTACGGAGGCTGGCATGATCTATTCAGAGGACAGAGGAAAGAGCCTCCGGGAAAGAGGGCATCTCTGGATATGCTATTAGACATGGAAATTGCTTTCCCCAAGCCCAGTTCTTCCCTTGCCCACAGTGGGAATTAGCCACCTCAGACATGAGAAATGGCATCAACTTGGCACATCTGGATGCCACTTAAGCAATTCTAAGAGTTTGAAATACTGCAGGAGCATGCATTGTGCTGCTCAAGTTGGCCTTCCCTTGGTCTGCAGTACAGAGGCCATACCCACATCTCCTGCCCTGTTAACCCCTTCTTTGAAGGAGCAAGTTGTCTAATTGATTTTGTAAACTATAAAATAATTTTGTAAGTGTAACTGAGATATAAGAGTGTAGAAATCAGGAGTGGATTTTCACAAAGGAAACATGCCCGTTTAACCAGCACCTAGACCAGGAAACAGAAAGTTGCCTGTCCCCTCCCCCACCTCCACTAGCTTCACCACTCTGCCCCCTTCAAGTACACCCTCTTCCCCAAAGAAAAACACTCTCCTGCCTTCCAACATCACAGATTAATTTCGATGATGGCTTTTGAAAAAGCTTTTAATTATAAATTTTTTCAAAGACATAGAAAAGTACAGGGAACAGTAGAGTGAATCTCCATGTACCCATCACCAGCCTCATTAATTATCCGCTCATAGGCAGTCTTATTTTCTATGTATCCCACCCACTCTCTATTTCCAGCTTAAATTCTTTTAAAGCAAATCTCAGACATCATATCATTTCATATGTAATTATTTTAGTATGTATTTCTAATTGTAAGGACTTCAAAAACAGAATAAAATACCACTATTACACTAAAAATGTTTAGAATGTTTTCACGCTGAAGAAACTAACCAGTCAATATTCAAATCTCCCTTAATGTATCATAAAATTTTTTGTTTTGTTGTGTTGTGTTGTGTTTGGTTTGGTTTGTTTTTTATGGTTTGCCCTTTAAAATCAGGGTTCATATAAGGTCCATATATTTGCAGATTTTATTAGCATTTTAATTTTTCAAAATGCTTTTTTAAAAAATTAGAACATATATGCAGAAAACTGCTCAAACCATAAGTGCACGGCTGATGAGTTGTCCAAAAATGATTCACACTGATATCAAAACACCCACATCAGGGACTGGAATGTGACCAGAACCTCAAGCTGCCTGGTGCCCCCTCCCTCACTGCCTCCCAGCAAAGGAAGCATGACTCTGATTTCTAACACCGTATCTCCTGTGTTTTATACATTTGCAGGTGGCTTTTTTAAGTTTTTAAAATTTGTAAGTTTAATTCTTTGTGTAATATTTTGGCTGTGGCACTCAGGCTGGATTCCTGTTGACCATCTATTTCCTAAATGATAGTCTTCATTTTCTCTCAGTTCTCAGAGCTTCCCCCATCCCTGGCCCCCAGCTCCAGTATAGTAGAGTATCACTAAAGCAAAGACATGCAGTGTTCTGACCCTCTCTGGGAGAGAGTGCTCGGGCTTTCCTGAGCATTCCTCACAACCCTGGCCCTGTGCCTGCCCATTTGCTCCCGGGTGGCACTGGTCAGGCAGACTGGAGACCAAGACTAGTAACGGCAGCTGATTGGCTAGAGCTCATGCACCCACGTCCTCTTGCTTTTACCTTGAAAAATTATTTTAAAATCTCAAACTTGCTTTTGATATTGATTTTTGTAAGAATGACCATTAAAGATGGATAGCATGAGAAGTTCCAATGGAGAGTACAACTTTTAGAAGAAATTAACAAGAATAATCTGGCTCTTGATTTACTGTTACCAGGTACTCTTCAACTATGCTGTGGGTTGCCGACTTATTCACTCTGTCCCAGGAGGCACCAACTGGGCCCCCTCACAGTGGAGGACAGAGGCTCACTTGTTTGTTTTTATGTTCTAGCATTGAAGGACCTCAAGTTGAATCAGAGGAGGGATCCTCTGCCAGTGATGATAAGGTCTATGGCCCTAAGCCCCAGCCTCCTGAAAAGGAACTCTCCTCTGAGGAAATAAAGCCCACTGCTGTTGGTACCCATAAGAAACTTGGCAAAATGCCAACAGCCACGGAAATCCTGGATGGCATCTTTCATAACTATGACTACAAACTGCGCCCTGGCATTGGAGGTGAGTAGCAGGACATAAATCTCCCAGGGCCCGGAGGGTAGGAGGGTTAAGGGCCTAAGTGTGGAGAATGGGCCTGGGGTGTAGGTGGTGGTGCCCTGCATGTGGGCAGGAGCAGCTGTTGCTGACATATCAAGTAAGAGATGTCAGTGCTGGTCTCAGCAATGCCATTGACTTTGGTCTAGACTTTTCTCTTCTCTCACCCTCAGTTTTTCCAACTATAAAATGAGATGACGGGACTAGATGATTGACCTTTGAGGTATGTCCAATTCTTAACAGCCTATAAATTGGGCCTTTTCATGAGAGAAGAAAGAAAGAAATGGTATCAGATCTTGAAACCATGTAGTCCAATCCTTACCCCCTTTATTCACCACTGACCACACCCTCCCTTGCCCCACACTTCTGTTTGACACTTACCTCTGCCACTTCTGCTTACTTTACAGAGAGACCCACTGTGGTCACTGTCGAACTGTCTGTCAACACCCTTGGGCCTCTCTCTATCATGGACATGGTGAGTACTGAGCTTTGATTTATAGTATCTTCTAGCCTAGGGAGCTGACCCATGAGGCTTTTGAGTACTTGGTTCTTCTGTGTCTGTAACAAAAGGGGTTTTTTTTCTTTTGGAGGGGGGGATTTTAATCCACAAGGACTTGAGAAGGAGACTGAAAGTGGTAAGTCCCTTGCTGCCTGAAGAGGACCTTCGGAATCCTGACTGTATCTTTCAGTATTTCATTCAAAATAAAAATAATAAAGCAACTTTAAACAACACAGTGGAATGGCTCTTTTCTTCTGATAATGATTTTTATGGACTTAATCTTGTTGTTACCAACTGTTGCTCTAGGACTACTTCTCTAATTCTTCCCTAGTTTCTTATCTCCTTTTTGTACTCCCCAGTTAGCCTCCATGAGCTCCTACTTGATATACACAAAATGCAAGGTTTCTGCCTGCCCCAGGCAACCTACTAACCCAGCCTCCTGCATGACATGCCTCTTGTAGTCCCAGCCCTGCTTAAAGCATGAAATTCAACCCCACACTCTAGCAGCCAAGGATCTCCATGTCTGCAGCCAATCCAGGGCTCTAGTTTTATTTATTTATTTTTTCACTCCTTTAGAGATCATGTGCCCTAGTCACGCTAGCGTATGGTGTCCCCAGGCTATCTTGTGCTTCTGAACCTTTGTTCAAGTGATTTCCACTTTGGGATGGCATTTTTCCAATTTTTCACCGTATCCTTCAAGATTTAACTCTAATGACATCTCTTTTACGGCATCTTCCCTGACTTCTACAGCTATTAGTTGCTCCCTTTTTTACTCACACCACACTCCTTTCTCTGACTCTCAGACCTTTCTAGCATATATCACAGTTGTTTACCTGAACTTCTCTACCTCATTGTATTGTAATTACGTACTCTGTGTCTGCCTTGCTCTCTCAACTGTGGGTTCCTTGGTGTCAAGGACCCAGTATATGTTAGCTGAGCAAATGAATTATAAGAGATGTTCTGCAAATGTCACTTTCATCTGTGGAGCCTGATAATGAGGAAGACTGGAGTAACCAACTCCATCACTGCCATAGCCTCGGCCTAGCCCAGGGCAGACACAGTTTTAGCATACACCTTGGTACCCAACAAGCACCATGTGACTGGGTGAGCTAAGCGTCTAGGCTCTGAGATAGTACTTGCAGATACACACTCAAAGGTAAGTAAACATTCATGGAAGCTCAAGATGTTTACATAGGTTGAGTGCAAGAATGGGGTTCCCCACTGTGATGCTTTGTTTGACTGCCTTATTCTTGGGGCACAATGTACTTATGTATTGGCTATGCAAAAATTAGGACTTCCTTGGTGGCTCACAAGGTAAAGCGTCTGCCTGCAATACGGGAGACCCGGGTTCAATCCCTGGGTCGGGAAGAACCTCTGGAGAAGGAAATGGCGGCCCACTCCAGTACTCTTGCCTGGAGAATCCCATGGATGGAGGAGCATGGTAGGCTGTAGTCCATGGGGTCTCAAAGAGTCAGACACAACTGAGCGACTTTATTCACTCACTCATGCAAAAATTAACCCCAAAGCATAGTATCTTAAAATGACAAATAATCATTAGGTCACAGCTCCTGTGGGTTAGGAATCCAGGCATGATTTAGCTGGATTCCCTGTTTCAGGGTCTCCCAAGGCTGCAGTTAAGGTGTCAGGTGGGACTGGGGTGTCATCTGAAGACTTGACTAAGGGAGGGTCCACTTCTAAGTTCTCATGTAGTTGTTGGCAGGGCTTAGTTCTCTGGCTACTGTCTCGAGGCTTTCCACAGACCTTGCCATATGGGCCTCCCCACAGGGCAGCTCACGTGTGGCAGATGGCTTCCCTCAGAGCAAACAAGAGCATGAGAAAGAGTGCTTAAGATTGAAGCCACAAACTTGGGGGAAGTAAGAAGAAGAGAAATGTGAGAGCAGTCAGATCTTTTTGAGTTTCTGTTGACATTTTAAAGCTTTTTTTCCCTCTTCCCTTGATGTCACATTTATTCTTTGCTGTCATCAATGTGCTTACCACTAAAATGAGTATGAATTTAGCAATTAGTTTGACTAAAATTGTTGATAAACCAAGAAATACTGGGTTTTGAGCCAGAGGTTGATGTCCTCTGGTCCCACCATCATAGCCACCATTTACTCTTAATAAGAAAGGCACCTTTCAGATAATTGGTGGGAGCATGGCAAAAGTGGCCTGAAGAGTAGTAGAAAATCTGTGGCTACCACCTCCTTGTTATGTGTGTAAGATGTAATTTGGGGAAATCTGTTTCTAACATCTGCAAGAGCCTTTGCTGTGTGCGTACTCTTGTTGGCATTGATTTCACAGGGAGGACTGCTTCTTGACAAGCCTGAGTGAAAAGTGAAAGTGAAGTCGCTCAGTCGTGTCCTACTCTTTGGGACCCCATGGACTGTAGCACACCAGGCTCCTCCCTCCATGGGATTCTCCAGGCAAGAGTGCTGGAGTGGGTTGCCGTTTCCTTCTCCAGGGGATCTTCCCAACCCAGGGATCGAACCTGGGTCTCCCTCATTCCAGGCAGACGCTTTAACCTCTGAGCCACCAGGGAATGACAAGCCTGAGGGATACAGTTTAATGACCCAGCCCTCACCAAACCTGGCATGTAGCACAGAACTGGTCCAAAGAGGAGCCAATAACTTGATTTTCTTTGGCTGGTAACATGTTGCTTTAGCCTGGGCCAAGTGCCTTTAGAAGATTCCGAACACTCATGTGGTATTAAATTTCCCAGAGAAGTCTGGCCATCTGCATAGTTCCCCATAGTTCTTTAAAGCTGTGGAAGGTCCCAGTCCTTGTACATGCCTGTTTTTCTCTGGTGATACTGTAGAGTGTGGTGCTTGGTGAGGAGGAGTTCCAATACACTTCAGTCATAAATCAGAGCTTGTGGAGAGCACAGGATTTGTCCTCAGGGAGAGAAAACAAGTCCCCTTGTCAGACTGGGGAAAATTGAACCGTTAGTTATCAGTTGGTGTGTCCTGAACTTACAGTTGGAATCCGGTTAAATGGAAATGAAATGCTTATTTGAAACCCGAGAGTGTAGCACAGAAGCAAGTGTGCACCATAGTGCGGAGGCTTCCTCTGGTTACTCAGCAGTTCTGTAGGCCGGTTTGGAGCTGCCAGCCATGCAAGAGAGCAGAGCCACCCTGAAGGCCACTCGTGAGGGCTGGTGTGGCTTGGCAGGGCAGGGCTGGGGGCTCTGCATGTGAATGGTAGTCAGGCTTTTTGCTGTGTGATGCTCCGTACTCCTCCAGGGAACATTCTCAGTCTTGGGGGGCTGGCTCTCTGTAATTGGGCAGTGGCTCTCACCACCTTGTGTCCTGAGCAGCAAAGGCAAGCAGAGATGGTCTTGACCACTGCTCCCCAAACTCGAGGGCTCTACAGGCCTCCTCGTTGTGGGTTTCTGGTTGGTGGTGTTCATTATTTGACGCAGGAAAACTCACAGGAAAGGCTTAGGGGTCCTGCAGAGGAAAACTGGACCTTGACCCCCAAAGGGATTCTTGGAACAAGTGGAGTAAGCCCTGGAGGGTAAGGCAGGTGGAGGTGGTCCCAGGGCAGGGCCATGGCAATGATGCTCTGAGCATCAGAGCCAGTATGTTCCCATTAACTATTTGTTTGATTTCGAACAGACTCCTTTCTCTCTGACCTCTAAAGTAAAGGAGATTGAACTAGCCTTAAAGGTTGTACCTTGGCCTTGTTCTGATACTTGCTGTTCAAGCTACTTGCAGTTCTGTTAGAGTCTGTTTTGTTTTGTTTTGTTTTTCTCCTTTCAATACCAGTGGTGCAGATCTCTAGCTTCTCCTACTTCTTCCTCTTAAACCTTCTTTTTGATATTTAACAATTTATGTGATAGACCATATCTAGAGACCAAATACTTATGGGTTAATTAACATCTGTGCTCCCCAAATAAAAGGTGAAAGGGGCAACTTCATTGTATGCAATCAAAGGTGCATATGTTTGTAAATGTTTAGAATGATTTTGACCTGACATCTTTGATTTGCTATGGAAATGTGGGAGCCCAGATGGTGTTAGCCTGACTGGAGTAGCATCATAGTCCTACAAGGGAGTATCGACGTGATGAGCCCAGCCTTTACAATTAAGCCACCATTGTCTGTCTGTTTCTGGGTTAAATATGTCTTCCCAGATTGCTATTCATTTGGGATTTTTTTTTTTCTTTCTGGAATACATGGAAATAGAGAATGTCCTTCAGCCAAACCCATGCTGTTTTCCTCTGTGCAAACCTAAGTGGGCTCCTGTCTGCTAGATAGGTCCATCACAAGATGGCACGGGAATGTTCTTTATCTGCTGCTGCTGCTGCTGCTAAGTCGCTTCAGTTGTGTCCGACTCTGCGCGACCCCATAGACGGCAGCCCACCAGGCTCCCCCATCCCTGGGATTCTCCAGGCAAGAACACTGGAGTGGGTTGCCATTTCCTTCTCCAATGCATGAAAGTGAAAAGTGAAAGTGAAGTCGCTCAGTCATGTCCGACTCTTAGTGACCCCATGGACTGCAGCCTACCAGGCTCCTCCGTCCATGGGATTTTCCAGGCAAGAGTACTGGAGTGGGGTGCCATTGCTTTCTCCGGTTCTTTGTCTGCACAGCCCCAAATGTGTGCTTTTCTATCCTTGCCACCAGGAATACACCATTGACATCACCTTCTGCCAGAGTTGGTATGACGAACGCCTTCGTTTCAATGGCAGCTTTGAGAGCTTTGTTCTGAGTGGCAACTTGGTGAGCCTGCTGTGGGTCCCAGACACCTTTTTTAGGAATTCTAAGAGGACCTATGAGCACTCAATCACCATGCCCAACCAGATGGTCCGCATCCACAAGGATGGCAAGGTGTTGTACACCATCAGGTATGTCAAGCTTCTAGAGTCTTGCCTCCTGTGACTCTTCTTCCCCTTCTGAGAATTTTTGCCAAAGAAACATGGACTGAGGTTTCATCCTGAATGATACTTCTAAGGGCCCCTCCAGCTTTCCCAAACCATGAGCTCAATCCCTTGGTGTATAGACATACATACTAAAGCCTCAGAATAAGAAGATATTGCTTAAGGCCACAGCCTGAGTTTGTGGCATAGCTTGGACTGATATCTGGGTGATATGGGGCCGGGGAGGTGGTAAAGAGTGGGAGAGTATTGGCAGGTCCTTGAAGCTGGGATGGGCAAGAAACACAAGCCCATCTAAGCTGGTCCATACATTTCTCTGGTGATGGAGGCCAGAGTAGCCAGATACATCCAAGCTGTTCTTCCACTCTTTTTGTCTCTCCTTTGAGCTCTTTATCTCAAATCCCACCATTGCCACTCATTGGCAGTGGTCCCCAGGCCCAAGCTGGGTGGATACCTAAGTATTCAGGGCCAGCCTAATGAGGCTCCTTTCTCCCTTCCAGGATGACCATTGAGGCTGGATGCTCACTCCACATGCTCAAATTTCCAATGGACTCTCACTCTTGCCCTCTGTCTTTCTCTAGCTGTGAGTACATTCTTAGGTTTCTGGGACCCCAGAGTCATCACACTGGACCCCTTCTTTTTCTCATCCTTGCCCCTTACATTTTTCTGCCTTTGTTTTTCCCTTAAGATGGTACCAAGGCTGCCCAGGGCCTCCCAGTCCATCCTCATCTTTCCTGCTGACAATGCTGTGTTGCTTAACCTGGGCTTCGTGTTGGCTTCCTCCTCCTTTCCACCCCATTTCAAATCAGTCACCTCTAAAGTGCATCTCAAGTATGTCTGCTCTCCATCTTCACTGTCACTACTGCCTTGGTTTAGATCTTTGTCATCTTCCACTTGGACTTTGAAACATCTTCACTTTGAAGCTGACCATGTCTAACATTAAATACACGGTCTCCTCCCAAACTCTACCCTCAAAACAAATGCATTGCTTTTGTGTTCCCATCTGTCCCATTGAAAGACACCATCAACCACTCAGTTTTCCAAGCCAAGAACTTTGATGCTTCTTTCTTCTTTACCTCCTACATCTATCCAATCAACACATCCTGTGGATGTTCCCTCCAGAATCTCTATTGATTTTATTTCTCTGCATTCTCTCTGCCACAGCTTTGGCTCCTGCCTTTGTTCATTTTACTGTGCCTGAGTTACTGCACTGGGCTCCCATAACTGATCTCCCTGTCAACAGGCCATCCTCATATAAGAGCTAGAGTGACCTATCTAGACTAGGTTACTCCTTAGTTTCAAATTCTTCCTGAACTCTCGAATCAATTCCAAATTGCTTAAAGTAGCACTCAAGGCCCTTCATGAACTGGCCTCTGCTATCCACTGCTACATACCTCATCCATCTTCTGTGAGCTGGCCATCCTGAACTTTTAATGTTTCCATAATACATCAGGCATTTTCACCTTTCTGTGCATAGAACACACTCCTCACCCTTTCAGCCTCATCCGTACAGAGAATATTTATACTGGACTTTTAAGACTTACTGAGCATGTCACCCGCTCTATAGAATAGCCTTTTCTGGGTGTGTCCCCAACTGATCTTTCCCTCCTTTGTTTCCCCACTGTCCCACGGGCAGAGGTTTCTCAGAGGAATTCCAACAATTACAGATGTGTACTCACTGTCTTATTCAATAAAATGTGAATGCTTGAAGGCAGGGCTCCTGCCTTGCTCACCTCTGTGTGTCTAGCACAGGGCATGGTACTGAGGAATGCTTAGTAAATGCACTTACTGGATGGACTTCAACAATGAGGTAAGAGAGGTAAGGCCCCACAGCTGGTGCAGCCAGAGTCAGGACTCCAGGGCATTGCTCAGACACCATGACGTTGGAGGCCTCAGCTCAGCTTCCCAGTCTCACATGACTCGTCTTGCCACGTTGCCTTACAGTTTCCTATCCTGAGAATGACCTAATCTACAAGTGGGAAAACTTCATGCTTAAAATCAATGAGAGTAATTCCTGGAAGCTCTTCCAGTTTGACTTTACGGGAGTGAGCAACACGACTGAAACTGTCACAACCCTGGCTGGTAAGTGCACCTTTGAGCCAGGGCTAGCCAGAGGCCCAGGAGGGTGGTAAGGATGGCTGAAGGTAGCCATCCATTCGTCCAAATGCTATGTACTCATTCCATGACAATATTGTAGACCATGGCTCCTGTCTTATAAATGCTAAGCACTTACAACTGTTTGCAGAGGAAACTGAGACTTTGTAACTATATCTCAGTCTCATCTGCAAAGAAGTAAGTGCTTTGCCAAGCCCCGGAGAGGGTAGGTGAGTAGATAAAGTTTTGTTGCTGTCAGAATTTGCAACTAGCCTTGTCATGCAGACCTTTTGGTTTCCAGAGCTTTGTTACAACTGACCTACTTGGACACTTGGGGAAATGGAGGTCATGTGAGTTCTCCATACTCAGAACAATCCAAGTGGTTCCAGTTGAGTGGGATGCAGTCTGTCCTGATGGGAGGTTGGAGGCTGGAGTTCTGTCATCAGCTATGTGAGGGCTGGGATAATCTGGAAGAGGTTTCAGCAGCTACAATACCTGCCGTATCAACATTTATTTTAAAGGAGCAGCCCTGACATGCACAGATTCCTGTCAAAGGCTTCGTGGTGGATTCAACTTGGATGGTGATCATTGGTTTTCTGACCTTGTCCCTCACAAGGACTAAAGGGGAGGGTCCTGGGTCTATTATACTTTAGCTCCCAATTAGGTGTGAGTGTCTTTGCTTGTGTTCCTAGGTGATCTGAATGAGGAGGAGCCAAGGGGCCTCCCTGGGGCTGCTCTGGGAGCAGCCTTTTCACACACACTGACCAGTCAGGGCAGTGGCGGCTCTGCCCTCACCGTTTCCAGCCTGCGGATGGAACCAGTCACCCAGCCAGCCATTTGCCATGGAAGGTGTCTTGCTTGGCTTCCATGTGGCTAGGCAGAAAATCTGCTTTTGCTTTACTTGTTGAGTTGGTCCCTGGGTGAGGAATAGCCCATGCTCATCTGGCTTTGCTTGCACAGTACCAGGCAGGGGTAGAAGGCTGCTTTACAAGTGCTTTCCTTTTTCTTGGGGGCTCTGGGTAAGCAATTTTACTCCCTTTGACTTGGGACCCTTGCTCTTCTGCCGGCTGACCATTGGCATGCCTCTTACCTTTCTGCACCTTGGTTTCCCCAGACAGGTGGGGACCCATCATCAAAAGCGGCAGGAGACAAGGCCCATGGGCTTTCAAGTCACTAGTGGTTCCGTTTAGTAGATGGTTGTACATTGTTTCAAAATGGTACCCTAGTGACTACAAAGCCCCAGTGGCAGCATCATCACCAATGACAATAGGTAAGCACCCTGCCCTCCTTGGAAGAGAGGAGAGTTCTTGAGAGAAAGGAGAAGGCCTCCTTTATCTTCTGCAAGAGATGAGGTGATCTTGAATCATAGTTTCTTCAGTATCATAATTATCTTTGGGACTTTCAGATAAACATAGTTATCTTTCAGTCAGTCCCTGGGCAGTTCTCTCTGTCTGGAGTAGACTTAGGTCCTAAGCCCCTAAGGGTTCAGAATGCAGTGCTAGCTTGGTACCCTGGCCACCTTGGGCCTTCAACCAGAGAACCTCTGCTTCAGGAGCCTTACCCCCAGTGAGTGAGGCATCTTTCACTGCTGGCTGTTGAGCCTTTGATAAGAATTCACCCATGATTAGGATTTTGCTTTCTTGCAAGGGAGTTTCTTCCTTCGCTAGACAACTCTGTTCATCAGAAAAACCTCTGTGTTCATCTGAAATTGAAATCTCTGGAACTTCCACCCGTTAGACTTAGCTCTTTTTCCCTAGAACTACTGAGCTTCCAGTAAGTCTAGTCAGTCTTCCACAGGGTCAAGATCAAAGAGCCAGTATTATAGTTCCAACCCTGGAGCATATTCTTTTATAGACTATACAGCTGTAGTTCTTTTCCCTCCCCTTTGTTCTTCAAAGCTTTGGCTCCACTCATCCTTCTAGTCTCAGTCCCCTGGACACGGTCTTTTTCATTGTGTTCCTCTGACAGTGCAGTGACCAACTGTGCTCTGGCTGAGGCAGATAAGAGCAGAAAGCATCTTTAGCTTTTCTCCCCCTCTGGCTCCTCAGCCCCAGATATCTTTTTTCCCTTACCCATGTTCCTCTATTCCTCAGAAATAAGAAAGTGTGTGTTAGTACCTTCACTTGGCCTTAAAGGATAAGTTCCCATCTGTTGAAAAGTAGAGAAGGTTCTTCTTTGGTGAAATAGACAAAATAAAAATAGAAAAAGCCAATAGGATAATCAATCTTATTGCAACAAGAATATATCAACTCAGCAAAGTTTTGTGCAGAGTGGCTATAGCTGAGTAGGGCCATTTTAATTGCAGTCGAGACCCCAGGAGAAGGAGCTAGGATCTCAATAAATAACATTCTGGCTAGTAGGCAAGGATGAGTGGTCCCTGCAGCAGCCCCGGAGGAGGACTTCTATCCGCAAAGCTACTATTCTGGACACAGGTATTCAACTGGCCCCAGGCAACTCCCTGGCCTTTTCCAGAAGATTCTGAGAAGTCTTGCCCCTTGAGTGTCAGTGCTGCCAAGGTGAGTAGGAAAGGCTGGTCTTCCCATTCAGTCCCAACATACCCAGACTTGCTGGGCAGGTGATCTATTTTCTAAAATAGGAGGACACATGGACAGGTTAGTGTTCTGGTCTGCTGTACAGAACTGTTGCTGGGCAGCACCAAGAGTTGCTGTGCATCTGCTGGGTTCTAGGCTGTGCTGGGCTGGGATGGGCAAGAATGTAGCAATGGGGCTCAGATGAGACCTGCCCTGAAGGGGTTTAAAAACCCACCTAATAAGGCCAGCGAATTCTACAGCATCACTGAGGTGGAGAGTTGGAGCTTAGTTTCACTGAGGAGCCAGAATTTGAACTATTGTAAACCCAACATGATGTTGAGAGTAAAAAGATATATTCTGGCCTCAGAAAGGCCTCCAGAATCCCCAGGGGTCATGATAAGCATGCAGAGTGTTTGGGCATGTCAGAGTATAAGGCAGCATGAAGGGTCCAACAGAAGATGCCAAGTGGAGATAGAGGCTGTCCTCAGGTCCTGCACAAGCCATCACTGCCTAGGCTGAGAGCCAACATCAAGGACACGATACCCAATGAATGCGAAAACCTCAGTCAGCCTTGTGGATGTATGTTCTGCAGACCTGACATCTAGAGGACTGACTGAAATTTTCACTTTCAGCTAATTCTTCTATTTTCTTGAAACATGGGGAACACATGTATACCTGTGGCGGATTCATTTTGATATTTGGCAAAACTAATACAATTATGAAAAGTTTAAAAATAAAATAAAATTAAAAAAAAAAAAACACTCATTTTGGGCTAGGGTAATAGACTAAGAACAGGAGTCCAGGGTTTGAATATTGGTATAAATATCCACACGCTATCTCAAGGAAGCTGAGTAGATAGGGTTAGCTTAGAGTAAGATGTGGACATGGAGGCCTCAGTCAGCCACCTGGACATTAGCCATATGGTTCTGATATCTAGAGGGCTAACTGATTTTATTGCTTTCACTTGACTATTCTGCTCCCTATCCTAAAATGATGGATATGGGGTGTGTGACCGTGAACTGAGAGAGAATTGATGAAGGTTCTAGCCCTGGCTTGACTCTTAACTGACCATGGGCCTGGCAGTGAGTCTCCTCTTGGGCTTCCTCTATGTCTCTGTGTGTGGCATTGCCTTAATGTGCCTCTGTCCAAGGACCGTGGTGGGCATCCCATGAGCCCCTATTGGGCCCTTAGTATGCATGTCTTCCTGCATGTGGGACACCCTCGTGGCAGTGCTGTAGTGAGGAAGTATTTTTTAAATATCTTCCAGGTGATTTCATAGTCATGACACTTTACTTCAACGTGAGCAGGCGGTTTGGCTTTGTGGCCTTTCATAACTATGTTCCTTCCTCTGTGACCACAATGGTCTCCTGGATTTCCTTTTGGATCAAGAAAGAGTCTGCTCCAGCCAGGACTTCTCTAGGTAAGTGGGTGAGGTAGGCATCTCCTTGGGGCACAGAATTGCCTTCTCTGGGGGCCTTTCCAAAGTGTAATATATAAGCTAGTGGTGCCGTCCACCTCCACTCATCTCCTTTCACAGGGATCACCTCTGTACTCACCATGACCACTTTGGGCACCTTCTCGCGGAAGAATTTCCCACGTGTGTCCTATATCACAGCCTTGGATTTCTACATCGCCATCTGCTTCGTCTTCTGCTTCTGTGCTCTGATGGAGTTTGCTGTGCTCAACTTCCTGACCTACAACCGGACGGCGCCTCGTGGTTCTCCCATACTTCGCCATGTATGAGCTGGTATGGGAGTGGTGGCAAGGCTTTGGAGGATGGAGGCATGCAAGTAGGGCACTGGCACTCATGACACGTGGGTGGCCAGCCCACCAAGTAATGAGGGGTAACCTGGGGCTCTGGGGGGCATTGGGTAAATTTTCTGGTGTGATGGTGGAAATTCTGGAGTGGGGGGTGCAGGAAAAGAAACAGGGTGCCAAGCACTGAGTCCTCAGGAATCCTTGAGACAGCACCTAGGCTTTGTTCATCTTCCCTTGACTCGTTCTGACTTCTTTGCTCATTCCTTTCAGCCTCGTGCCACGATCCGTGTCCGCATCCCTGTCGTTGAGCATCCAGAAGCTTTTGTGTGCGACATTGAGGACTCTGAGGAGGAGGAGTTGGGGGAGAGTGAGGAAGATGAAGGCCCATCCTGCCCAGCCCGGCAGGCCGCCAGGCCAAGCCGCCTCCAGCGCTCTGCTGGCTGCAGCAGGTGGTGCGATAAGTACTGCTGCATGGTCCCCACTTGTGACGCCAGCAGCTGGCAGCAGGGCCGCCTCTTCATCCATGTCTACCGCTTGGATAACTACTCGCGAGTGATTTTCCCAGTCACCTTCTTCTTCTTCAATGTGATCTATTGGCTTGTTTGCCTTAACCTGTAGGTGCCAGCTGGTACCCTGTGGGGCAGCCTCCCCAGTTCCCCAGGAGGTCCCACAGCCTTTGCTAAGGGAGTTGGAGGAAAGCAGCAACCAGAGAATGTCTTTTCTTCCCCTTCCCCAGCCAGCAGCTGGCAGGGCATCGCTCCTTGCCAGTCGCGCCCCACCTGGCCCATTCACCAAATCTCCTTAGCGCTCCATCTCAAGTAGAACGGCCCCATCTCTGTTCTTCCTGGGGCATGTATGATGCTCAGGCTTTGAAACATAGACTCAGCAACCAGCTCCCTAAGATGGTGTCCATGTGTGAGCGGATTAGCCATCTCCCCAAAGGGCTAACACCCACTGCCTTTTCCCAGAAACCCAGCACTGCCTTTGTGGTGCTCTGGGCCCAGCTCTGGCCTCAGCCTCAAAGTGCATACACCAGCTGCTTGCCTGATCCTGGCACCTCCTAACGATGTTGGGCAGCAGTGTAACAGGGGGAGGGGATCTCCATCCTAGGTCCCATAATTATATTCTTGACTTGTCTCCCTGCCCTCCCTTCCCCTGCAGATAGATGGGCACTGGCGTGATTCCTTTAGGAGGAGGGGAGCCAGCAAGTGAGGACAGTACCCCTCCCTCTGCTGCTGTGATACCTCCCTCTCCCCTCCCTGCGGGCCTTCATTACTCATCTGCACCACCAGTTCAATGCCTTGCATCCAGTGGGTGTCTATTTTCGTATGTGATGATAGTAATGACCCCCTGCTTTGTATGCCCCTTTCGTCCTCCCCCTTGACCCCTGTGACTTTTCTGTGACTTCCCCAGTGACTTTCCCAGCCCCAACCCAGGTGCTAGGCCATGGTGACTTCCTGGGGCCAAGAAACTAAGGGAATTCTGTCTCTGCAGCAGACATTACCCGCATTGATTGGTGCCCAGCCGAGGCACAGCATAGGAGTTCTGCCACTTCCTTGGCCCGTGGACCTGTGAGCTGGTCCACTCCTATTTCTGGGGCACTCTGACAATCACAATCAATCAATTGAATTCCCTTAAATTTGTACAGCACTTTACCTTTTGCAAAAGCACTTTTGACAAATTATTTCTATTTTGAGCCTCATAGCCCAGTGATGTATTCAGGGCAGGATTCTTATCCCCATTTTGCAGATGAGAACCCTGAGGCACAGATTTCTATGGGACTGTGGATCTCACTGGAAACTACCCAGGAGCCCACTGTCACGTGACAGGGCTAGGCAGCTCTTTCCACCATGATTTGATTCTATAGCCTCTGCTGACACCCCAGTGGCAGGGCCCAGAGTGGCAGCGTCTTTTCAGCATTGGCCTGCTCAATTCCTGGGCCTCAGGTGCTCAGACTGCCCCAAAGATCTAATCTCTCCTGGCTCTAGTAACCCAGTGAGGTGAATTTGGACACGCCCCAATGCTTGTATATGCTGAATGAAATCTGTGTCTGTATTTTATTGTGGGGGGGGGGTGGGTAGGGTAGGGCTCCATCTGCTTTTTGTCACCATCAACAGTAAAGGGGGAATATATCAATAAATATATCAGCAAAGCATAAAATTGTCATGGCTGGTTTCTTGGGTGTTCAAGTTTGTTCTCTGCTGAGGTTTTATTTTTTTTAATTTTACTTATTTTTGGCGTCACTGGGTCTTTGTTGTTGTGCATGGGCTTTCTCTAGTTGTGGAGAGCAGGGGCTACTTTCTTGTTGGGGTGTGAAGGCTTCTCAATGAGGTAGCTTCTCTTGCTGTGGAGCTGTGGAGCACGGGCTCTAGGGAGTGGGTTTCAGTTGTTACAGCTCACTGGCCCTAGAGTATGGGCTCAGTAGTTGTGGTGCACAGGCTTAGTTGCCCCGTGGCATGTGGAATCTTCCTGGGCCAGGGATCAAACTTGCGTCCCCTGAATTGGCAGGTGGATTTTTAACCACTGGACCACCAGGGAAGTCTTCTGCTGAGGTTTTAAATCTTAACTCAGTGACTCAAATCTTTGTTATAGTCCCCCATCCATGACTCCTAGACCTACCACGCACTTGCCATGTACTTTTCTCTCAGTGGAGAACTTAAGGGAAGATACTGACCAAGTGGGCGCCCCCCCCTTTACTGATTCCCTTACTTACTCCTATACCTCTTCTCCCCTCCGTGTTTCTTTTGCTTTGCCCATCATTCTAGCTTCATCTAGTTAGCTTTCTAAAGATCATCAGACTCAGAACACTCCCTATTTAAAGATGGGGATGCTGAGGCAATTCTCACACAACCAGTCAATAGTGAAGTGGGACAAAGTCAATTCCCTGTCTTGGCTTACAACAAGCCTAGAGATCTTGGTTGATTACCCTTCAAATGAACTTTCTAAAAAGGTATTGGGAAGTGTTGGCCCTGGCATCCTTTGACACATCCAGCTCTAAGGAAAGTCAGAAACGATAATAAGAACAAAGCAGGAGACAAAATGGTATCTGAACAGCCAACAGTTTTGCCATAAAGTTCTTGAAATGATTTCCCTGTAAGAAATCTACATGCCTTTACTGTATATTTTCTGATGTCCTAACCCATGACACATTACAATTAATAATAACAAGTAACAAGGAAAATAATTGCTCACTTTTAGTTATATTAGATGCAGAGATGGGGGAGAGAAAGCCTGGTTCCTGAGCAATGAGGACATGCAAATTTGTGAGCACTCATATTTAAATGCATTTTGAAACAGATAGTGCAAACCTGATTTCTTCAACACACTACAGTAAAGCTAAAAACAAAATTCCTACCATTAGTAAATTTTAAGGCGCTCATGTAAACAGTTCTTTTAAAATGAATAAATTAAAACCATAATTGGGTGCATAATATCAAAAAATCAAATTAATGAAGAAAAAACTCCATATGTTTAAAAACACATGAGATGCAGCCAGCACCACATTCAGAGAAAAATCCATGATTTAAGCATTTCAATTACTGAGCACAATGGAAGATAAATGAGTTAAGCATGGAAACCTAGAAACTAGAAAAAGGATAAAAGCACATTATATCTTAGAAAAGTTTGAGGGGAAGAGGGATTTAAAAATTAATTAGTGTCAGGAGAACTAGCTACTCATTTAAAAGTAAATAAAACTGGGTCTCTGTCTCTTTCTTTACATCAACATCATGGATGTATCAAACATTTTAAAAGTTTTTAAGAAAGTCCTAAGATAATATGGGTGAATATGTTTTCTTGGGATGGGAAAGGCCTTTATAAGCATGACATAAAACACCAGAAACTGTAAAGGAAAGTGCTGAAAAATTTGTTCATACTAAGAAATAGTAACTAATGGAAAAGCAAAAAAAAAAAAAAAATAACAAAACACACTGTCAGTGGTGAGTTTCTCTGGGAAGCAATCTCTGAGACTGAGATTAGCATGTAAGGGGTTGATTGGGGAGTGCTCTTAGGGTCATTGCAGCCACCATTAGGTCTTCAGCTATATACGTGAGGAGTTTTAGAGTTGGGGTGGATTTTCCAAATTGTCACAAATCAGGGCAAGGAGGCTAGGCATTTATACTCTTGCATTTATCAGTTACTGGATGTGAGCATGAACTTTCAAGGGATATGAACTTGGGTGTGTCTGGAGAAGGACTCAGTTGAAGTAGTCAGCCTCCAACAATCTCAGCAGTTGGAGAAACAAGAGCTTCAGGGTCAAAGAGGTAGAGATGTGGAAGGCCTTGGTAACACACCACAGCATCCTCCACAGTTCATTCCTCACTTTGTTCAGGCTCATTTGCTTCAGATAAATAAAATCTGGAGTAATTCACCTACGTTGAGTTTCTTTTCCTGAGGAAAACTTAAAAGATCAGTGAAACACTCTCTAGCACCTCCCACTGGAGCTGGTCTTAAGGCCTTATAACTGATAAACATCATGTCTATGTTACACTTCAATTCTGGATTTCCTCTCACTCTCAGCTAGTATCTCTCCTGGTCTAGGTGGCTTACCTGGTTGAGTGACTATGCCTCGTCCTGAAGGGTCTGAGATCTGGGCACCTTGTTCATCTCAAGCCACGAGCTGGAGGACTTGTTTATCATTTCTAAGGGATACCTAAGTGGGTCATGGAAGATGACCTGTCCCCATTGTATGCAGTGCCCTTATCTTCTCCCAATTATTAGGGTCAATTTCCACTGCCAGGAAGGAGATTTGTGATTTGGTGCCAAAAGTGACTGGGCACTAGCCATGAATTAAAATTTAATTAAAATTTAATTTGTTGTCCTCTGGTGAAGGCGCAATCTGGGAGCCAAGAACTAAACCTGTAGAACCCAGAATTATGAGGATAAAAGTACGAATTCTTCCAGTGGGTCACTGGGAGTGATGACTCCTATTCCTACTCCTTAGTTCCCAAACCTCTATATCTCCTTTATAATGGTCATTGATATAGGATATATAATGTTTTCTGGTGGGTAACACCCCATCCTCTCAAGGTATCATCTACAAGCTGAAACGTTAGATGTGCTTTCAACACACCATTTCATCATTTTACGATGATGTGGTATGTAATAACATCCCAGCCATGTGCCCAATGTTGGACTCCTTTGGCCACAAAGTGGATCTCTGGGTCCATTTCAAGTTATATATAATCCTGTCTCAGCGCTCTTGACTAGTGGAGTTGTCTGAGATCCTCCAGAAAAGAAAGGCAAACCCATATCCATAATGTGCTGATTGCAACTGAGAGGCATCATTGCCCCATGAAGTCTGAAATGACTCACTGTAGTCAACTTGTCCCCAAGTCACTTGTCGATTCTCTTGAATGGTCATATATTGGGACTTGCCATTGATCTCTGTTTAGCATGATCAATAGCTAAATCAGCCTTAGTGAGTTGGTGACTATGCTGTTATGCCTACGTACAACCTCAACCATGTCATTGTGGTAGGGTTGCCAAATTATTAAAATGAAAAGCCAAGATATCAATCAATTTTGAATTTTAGAAAAATAACACATAAATACTAGCATAAGAATGCTTTATTTGAGGTTACACTGTGTCCCAAACTCAGGTTAGGTTGCTCCTTGACAGCCAGGTGATGAGTGATCCCAGAACACCATCTTTTTTTTTTTTTTTTTTGAAGTGTAATTGCTTTACAATATTGTGTTAGTGTCTACTGTACAACAATGTGAATCAGGGACTTCTCTGGTGGTCCAGTGGTTAAGAATCTGCCTTGCAATGCAGGGGACACAGGTTTGATCCCTGGGTGGGGAAATAAGGTCCCACATACTGCAGAGCAGCTAAGCCCACACATCACAACTACTGAGCCTTCAGGCTCCAGAGCCCATGTGCAACAGCTAGAGAGCCCATGGGACACAACTAGAGAATCCATGCACCACAACAAAAGACCCCACAGGACACAACACAGATCCCATATGCTGCAACTACACCCATGGCGGATGCATGTTGATGTGTGGCAAAACCAATACAATATTGTAAAGTAAAAAAAAATAATAATAATAAAAAATTTTAAAAAAAGACCTGATGCAGCCAAATTAATTAAAACAAACAAACAAAAACCAATGTGAATCAGTTATATGTATACATAGTCCCCTCCCTCTTAGACCTCCCTTGCACCTCCCATCCCACCCCTCTAGGTCATCACAGAGCACTGAGCTGAACTCCCTGTGCTGCACAGCAACTTCCCACCAGCTATCTATATTATACATGAGATTGTTTATGGTATCAACTGCGTCAGTTTAGGTTGTCTGGGACCCAGATGCCAAAGTGGGATTAGAAGAGCAAGAGATTTGCTGAGGGAAGGTTTGTGAAAAACAAAGAAGAAGGAGCAAGGGTAACCTGGGAAACCTTCATGTGGGAATGAGGTCAGACATCCAAAAGTAAAGGGAGAAACAAAGAAAAATAGAAGGAAGATCCTTGAATGGCAGAATAGGTTTGATGAAGTCTCACTGACTTAAGGGGAGCCCTGGTGTAAAGACTGCTTGGATGGCTGATAGCAACAAGAATGATGGTGCCTTGAAACAATGGGGACCGTGTGGCAGAGCTTAATCACCAGAAGTCAGAGTCTGAAATTATCTTAGCCAGCAAGGTTGGAGGGACAGCCAAGGGAGCTTGATTAACAGGAAGTTGTAGAGATGGTTAACAGAATAGGCAAAAATAGATGAAGAGTCAATGAGTGCTACTGAAAATCTATGATCAGAGACAAGACTGCAGGAACAGAAAGTTGAGTGTGACTGCCCAGATAAAAAAGTCATGGTACTTTGCTAAGTTCTTGCCCCTAAACCAACCCTTCAGAACTGGAACCCATTGACTGGATAGATTTCCAGGTCTCTAAGAGGAAGTACTATGCAATTCCATGAAAAGTATATACTATGGTTATATCCTCACTCCTTTGCCAAAGGGTTTTCCAGCCATTTACTCAGATGATTGTCTGCTTAGGAGGGTGGGGAATATCAGCACATTTCTAGGACTATGGTCTTCTCTGGTGGCTCAGAGGTTAAAGCATCTGCCTGCAATGCAGGAGACCTGGGTTCGATCCCTGGGTCGGGAAGTTCCCCTGGAGAAGGAAATGGCAACCCACTCCAGTAATCTTGCCTGGAGAATCCCATGGACAGAGGAGCCTGGTGGGCTACAGTCCACGGGGTCGCAAAGAGTCGGGCACGACTGAGCGACCTCACTTACTTACTTACTCTAGGACTATTGGACATAGATCTGAATTAATATTGATACCAGAGGACTAAAGCATCATTAGACTTCCCAGTTAGAATAGGGGTTTATGGAGACCAAGTAATAAATTAAATTAAATCTTAGTTAGAGTACAGTTCACAGGGGGAGGACTAGGTCCACAGACCCATTCAATGATCATCTTGCCAGTCCTATAGTGCATAATCGGATTTGATATACCTGGAAGTTGGGTAACTTCCACAGTGAGTCTTTGATCTGTGTGGTAAGAGCTAGCATAGTGGGAAAGGTGAAGAGGATACCTCTGAAAATACCCTTCCCCAGTCAAGACAGTAAAGCAAAAACAATATAACAAACCAAATGGGAGAAACTAGTGCCACCCTTCTAGATCTCAAGAAAGTCCCCATCATATCTCCATTTAATTCATCAATCTGATCCCCAAAGAAACTAGGTGGATTCTAGACAATGACTGTATGTTGTCACAGGCTTCAACAAGTAATAGTCCAGGTTACAGCTCCTTTACCATATTGTATCTGCTGCTGCTGCTGCTGCTAAGTCACTTCAGTCGTGTCCGACTCTGTGTGACCCCATAGACGGCAGCCCACCAGGCTTCCCCGTCCCTGGGATTCTCCAGGCAAGAACACTGAAGTGGGTTGCCATTTCCTTCTCCAGGGGATCTTCCCAACCCAGGGATCAAAGCCGGGTCTCCCACGTTGCAGGCAGACGCTTTAACCTCTGAGCCACTGGGGAAGCCCCCATAATCTTCCTAATCTTCCTTACCTCCACCATAGTTTGGTCCCAGGTAAATACCAGGGAGGGAACACAGCTCCACCCATCAACAGAAAATTGGATTAAAGATTTACTGAGCATGGCCCTGCCCATCAGAACAAGACTTACTTTCCCCTTCAGTCAGTCTCTCCCATCAGGAAGCTTCCATAAGCCTCTTATCCTTCTCCATCAGAGGGCAGACAGACTGAGAACCACAATCACAGAAAACTGACTAATCTGATGACATGGACCACAGCCTTGTCTAACTCAATGAAACTATGAGCCATGCCACTTAGGGCCACCCAAGACAGAGTCATGGTGGAGTTCTGACAAAATGTGGTCCACTGTGGAAGGGAATGGCAAACCACTTCAATATTCTTGCCTTGAGAACCCCATGAACAGTATGAAAAGGCCAAAAGATAGGACACTGAAAGATGAACTACCCAGGTTGGTAGCTGCCCAATATGCTACTGGAGAAGACTGGAGAAATAACTCCAGAAAGAATGAAGAGATGGAGCCAAAGCAAAACAACACCCAGCTGTGGATGTGACTGGTGATAGAAGCAAGGTCCGATGCTATAAAGAGCAATATTGCATAGGAACCTGGAATGTTAGGTCCATGAATCAAGGCAAATTGGAAGTGGTCAAACAGGAGATGACAAGAGTAAACGTTGACATTTTAGGAATCAGTGAACTAAAATGGACTGGAATGACTGAATTTAACTCAGATGACTATTATATCTACTACTGTGGATATAATGAAGAATCCCTTAGAAGAAATGGAGTAGCCATCACGGTCAACAAAAGAGTCTGAAACGCAGTACTTGGAGGCAATCTCAAAAACAACAGAATATTTCTGTTCGTTTCCAAGGCAAACCACTCAATATCAGAGTAATCCAACTCTATGCCCTGAACAGTAATACAGAAGAAGCTGAAGTTGAATGGTTCTAGGAAGACCTACAAGACCTTTTAGAACTAGCACCCAAAAAAGATGTCCTTTTCATTGTAGGGGACTGGAATGCAAAAGTAGGAAGTCAAGAAACACGTGGAGTAACAGGCATATTTGGCCTTGGAGTACGGAATGAAGCAGGGCAAAGGCTAATAGAGTTTTGCCAAGAGAACACACTGGTCGTAGCAAACACCCTGTTCCAACAACACAAGAGAAGACTCTACACATGGACATCACCAGATGGTCAACACCGAAATCAGACTTATTCTTTACAGCCAAAGATGGAGAAAATCTACACAGTCAGCAAAAACAAACAAACAACAACAAAAAAAAAAAAAAAAAAAAAAAACGACTGGGAGTTGACTGTGGCTCAGATCATGAACTCCTTTTGGCAAGTTCAATTCAGTTCAGTTCAGTCGCTCAGTTGTGTCCAACTTGTTGCGATCCCATGAATTGCAACACGCCAGGCCTCCCTGTCCATCACCAACTCCGGGAGTTCACTCAAACTCACGTCCATCGAGTCAGTGATGCCATCCAGCCATCTCATCCTCTGTCATCCCCTTCTCCTCCTGCCCCCAATCCCTCCCAGTATCAGAGTTTTTTCCAATGAGTCAACTCTTCGCATGAGATGGCCAAAGTACTGGAGTTTCAGTTTTAGCATCATTCCTTCCAAAGAACACCCAGGAATGATCTCCTTTAGGATGGACTGGTTGTATCTCCTTGCAGTCCAAGGGACTCTCAAGAGTCTTCTCCAACACCACAGTTCAAAAGCATCAATTCTTCGGCACTCAGCTTTCTTCACAGTCCAACTCTCACATCCATACATGACCACTGGAAAAACCAAAATTCAGGCTTAAATTGAAGAAAGTAGGGAAAACCACTAGACCATTCAAATATGACCTAAATCAAATCCCTAACTATTATACAGTGGAAGTGAGAAATAGATTTAAGGGACTAGATCTGATAGACAGAGCGCCTGAAGAACTATGGACAGAGGTTTGTGACACTGTACAGGAGACAGATCAAGACAATCCCCAAGTAAAAGGAATGCAAAAAAAGCAAAATTTCTGTCTTAGGAGGCCTTACAATTAGCTGTGAAAAGAAGAGAAGCAAAAAGCAAAGGAGAAAAGGAATGATATACCCATTTGAATACAAAGTTGCAAAGAATAGCATGGAGAGATAAGAAAGCCTTCCTCAATGATCAATACAAAGAAATATCAGAAAACAATAGAATGGGAAACACTAGAGATCTCTTCAAGAAAATGAGAGATACCAAAGGAACATTTCATGCAAAGATGGGCTCAATAAAGGACAGAAATGGTAGGGACCTAACAGAAGCAGAAGAGATTAAGAAGAGGTGGCAAGAATACACAGAAGAACTGTACAAAAAAGAGCTTCATGACCCAGATAATCACGATGGTGTGATCACTCACCTAGAGCCAGACATCCTGGAATGTGAAGTCAAGTGGGCCTTAGGAACCATCACTATAAACAAAGCTAGTGGAGGTGATGGAATTCCAGTTGAGCTCTTTCAAATTCTGAAAGATGATGCTGTGAAAGTGCTGCACTCAATATGCCAGCAAATTTGGAAAACTCAGCTGTGGCCACAGGACTGGAAAAAGTCAGTTTTAACTCCAATCCCTAATAAAGGCAATGGCAAGCAATGCTTAAACTAATGCACAATTGCACTCATCTCACATGCTAGTACGGAGAAGGCAGTGGCACCCCACTCCAGTACTCTTGCCTGGAAAATCCCATGGACAGAGGAGCCTGGTGGGCTGCCATCTATGGGGTTGCATAGAGTCAGACATGACTGAGCGACTTCACTTTCACTTTTCACTTTTATGCATTGCAGAAGGAAATGGCAACCCACTCAAGTGTTCTTGCCTGGAGAATCCCAGGGACAGGGGAGCCTGGTGGGCTGCCGTCTATGGGGTTGCACAGAGTTGGACATGACTGAAGCAACTTAGCAGCAGCAGCAGCACATGCTAGTAAAGTAATGCTCAAAATTCTCCAAGCCAGGCTTCAACAATACACTAACTGTGAACTTCCAGATTTTCAAGGTAGTTTTAGAAAAGGCAGAGGAACCAGAGATCAAATTGGCAACATCCACTGGATCATCAAAAAAGCAAGAGAGTTCCAGAGAAACATCTATTTCTGCTTTGTTGATTATGCCAAAGCCTTTGACTGTGTGGATCACAATATACTGTGGAAAATTCTGAAAGTGATGGGAATACCGGACCACCTGACCTGCCTATTGAGAAACCTATATGCAGGTCAGGAAGCAACAGTTAGAACTGAACATGGAACAACAGACTGGTTCCAAATAGCAAAAGGAATACATCAAGGCTGCATATTGTCACCCTGCTTATTTATCCTATATGCAGAGTACATCATGAGAAACGCTGGGCTGGAAGAAGCACAAACTGGAATTAAGATTGCTGGGAGAAATATCAATAACCTCAGATATGCAGATGACATCACCCTTATGGCAGAAAGTTAAGAACTAAAGAGCCTCTTGATGAAAGAGAGAGAAAAAGTTGTTCTAAAGCTCAACATTCAGAAAACTAAGATCATGGCATCTGATCCCATCACTTCATGGCAACTAGATGGGGAAAGAATGGAAACCATGACAGACTTCATTTTTTTGGTCCCCAAAATCACTGCAGATGGTGACTGCAGCCATGAAATTAAAAGACACTTATTCCTTGGAAGGAAAGTTATGACCAACCTAGATAGCATATTCAAAAGCAGAGACATTACTTTGCCAATAAAGGTCCATCTAGTCAAGGCTATGGTTTTTCCAATAGTTATGTATGGATGTGAGAGTTGGACTATAAAAAAAGCTGAGCACCAAAGAATCGATGCTTTTGAACTGTGGTGTTGGAGAAGACTCTTGAGAGTCCCTTGGACTGCAGGAGATCCAACCAGTCCATCCTAAAGGAAATCAGTCCTGAATATTCATTGGAAGGACTGATGCTTAAGCTGAAACTCCAATACTTTGGCCACCTGATGGAAAGAACTGACTCGTTGGAAAAGACCCTGATGCTGGGAAAGATTGAAGGCAGGAAGAGAAGGGGATGACAGAGGATGAGATGGTTGGATGGCATCATCGACTCAATGGACATGAGTTTGGGTAAAATCTGGGAGTTGATGATGGACAGGGTGGCCTGGACTGCTGCGGTTCATGGGGTCACAAACAGTCAGACAGGACTAAGTGATGAACAAGAACAAAAACAAGAATAAAAAAGATTAATATTGCATTGCATTAAGAGAGGTAATAGGCCTACTGTATATGGTTGCATAAGTTGGTGCAATCTTTCTGGAAGGATATCTGTAACTAATATGTATCAAAATATAAAATATGCATAACTTTTTATTCAGTTGATCACATTCCTAAGAATTTGTCCCATAGAAATTACAGGACAAATGAGCAAAGAATACATACAGACTACATATCGCAGCCTCATGTATAAGAGACGGCTTTCTAAATGATTTAATTGTTAATTAAGTGATCAGTAATTTGACTATATGATATGGTGAGACAAAGGAATATTCTGAAGTTATTTTAAAGATCTAAGATATGTCTGTATTGATAGGAAAGACATTCACAGAATTACTGAGTGAATAAATCAGATTACAGTGTACCAGGTTTAGTATTATCCCACTGGAAAAAAGTTGTTAATGTAAATAAATTATATGTAATTTATATGTAGATAGATTATACATTTGTGTATAATTTTTATCTTGTTATTTACACTTCTCTGTATTATTTCTATTTTCTAAAATGAACATTTATTTTATTTAGAACCAGAAATATATTAATTTCACTGCTAGTGTAAAAATAAAATAAATCAGAAGAGATGTCAAAAGACAGCCCCAAACCACAGGCACAATAAGAAAAGCAAGAAAAAATAATAGCCAAACTATGAGAGAGAGGGGAAACTGAAAACACACACACGCACACACACACACACACACACACACACACACAAAACTAGAAGTGAGCAATTATTCAAAAGTACAGTAATAATCTAGGAATATTTTGTGCAGAAGCAAATATAGCATAATATTATAAAGAATAAGTGATTCTCATAGGATGACTGTGAGTCACAAAGAAAGCATTAAGGCCCATTTAATATTGTCTACTAAAGAAGACAAAGAAGTGTGTACTTTTAAAACTGAGTTTCTACCAGAGAGTCAACACAATAAAATATGGTAGTGCCCATAGGAGCAAGCTCAAGTTGTGTAGCAAATACCATTTTGTGCAGCTTCTATTCACCTTCGAACATTAGAAAAGTTGATGAGTAATCCCATCTTGAATAGAATATTGAGCTAACTCCTGATTATCCATTTGCATAGGAAACAAGAACATTTGAATCATTAAATATTGTGAGGTTCCAGTCAACTGGAATAGAGTGCCTTAAGTTTTCTTTTTTGACCTGGAGTGGAGAGTGGCTCTGGATGCTGCCAGTGGAGTAAATGGAGAAGGCAAGACAAACAGATAATAACCTACAGAAGAAGGCATCCCCCTCTGAATAATCAGGAGCTAACTCTAGAACCAAATTAATCATATCCTAGGTGGTCTGAGAGGGAAGAACCATGAGTAGAGATGGGGGCAAGAGGTCCATGAGAGGGGCAATATTGGTCCTTCTTAGTGAGCAGTGAAGGATCACACTGAGTGCTCTCCAGGGCTTCTCTTTCACTCGCAGCTTGTGCAGGTTCAGTATCCTCTACTTTCCTCAGAATCCCAACAATCTGGGGCCTCCAAAACTAGCTGGGAATGATGGGAGATACATGGGCCTGGACTGAGGAGATCAAGAGTCCTTCGGTACCTTCAAGCAGAGAGCCAAGAAGGCCACTATGGATTAATGCCAGTCTTGTATGGCTTCCGGTACCACCACATACAATAGATATAAAATAAGTAAATGGTGAAGAGAATCAAGCCCACGTGGAAAATCTGAGTTGGCACAGAAATGTGCAGAGGGAAGTCTTGAAAAAGTCAACAGCATTATCGATTAAGTACAATATGGTGACTTTGGCATCTCATAAACTTAGATGTGACCTGACTTTGTATTTGGACAAAAAGGTAACTCTTCAATGCTCTCCAGAAGCCGTCTGTATTAGTTTTTCAGGGCTTCCATAACAAAGTACCCGAGATTGAGAGGTTTAAAAAACAGAAATTTAAAACAATGAGGATTTACTGTATAGCACAGGGAAGTATATTCAATATCATGTAATAACTTATAATGGAAAAGAATCTTCATATATATGTGTATATACATATATATCACTGACTCTGAATCACTTTGCTGTACACCTGAAACTAACACAATATTATAAATCAACTATAGTTCTATTTTTTTTTAAGTTTATTTTGTCATAGTTTGAGAGGCCAGAAGTCTGAGATGGAGGTGTTTGTTGGCAGAGCTCATTCATCTGAGGCATCTCTCCTTGACTTGGAGATGTTGTCTCCTCAGTTCTCACATGGTCTTCCTTCTGTACCTATCTATGTATCTTTCTTCACAAGGACACAGGTCATATTGGATTAGGGCCCATCCATATGGCCTCATTTCATCTTAATGATCTCTGTAAAGGCTCTATCTCCAAATCCAGCCACATTCTAAGGCATTGATGGGTTATAGCTTCAACATATGAATGGGGGGGATGCTCAACTCAGCCCATAACACCATCCATAGAACTCCTCTTACTTGTATGAACAAAGTACACTGTCCCTCCTGCTCTAGCTCTGAACCTCAGAGGAAAACATTGACGAGACCAGGGAAAACATTTGTCTCCCCTTTCAGACTGTTTACTCCTTCTCAAAGTGAAGATTTGCACCACTCCAGCCTATCACATATTTGCCACAGAGCATTTAATAACAATCCAGCACTGTGTTTGTGGGGAACACAAAGAGGAAGATGGCACTACAGTGGCCCTCAAGGTATTCATTGTCTTGTAGGTTGCTAAGAGACAGACGAATCCCCAAAGAAGGAAATGTAGACAAAAAGTGCTGGGGTCACTCAGAACAGGGAGAATGCAATAACTTCCAAGACCAGTCCTGCTCCTGAGGACCCTAGATCCCTAGAATAATGTAATTGAATAATGAGACAACTTGAGTGACAGAAATACAGGTGATTTTATTGGCAAAATATCTATCATTACAATTGGCATCCAACAAAAACACCTTTCCTAAGCTGACTCTCAGAGAAAGAGACTTCCACAAAGATTTTAGAAGCTTTGAAATGAAAACAATTTTCCATGGTCTCTTCAATAGTTCTGTGCCCCTCTCACTGTAATAGTCAGACACAACCAAATGCCATGGGAAGAGGGTGGCTGGCCACTGAGGTGAACTGACATGAAGAGAAACTTGTAAGACCTACTGCTACAAGTTTTGTCTTCTTCTGATCTTGTGAATATTCTGACATTCTGTTCATATAAAATAGAACATACATTATGATTCTTTCCCATATACAGCCCTTTTAACATTGAATAGAAGAGGTGACTGTACCCAAGACCTGGAGACAAGTGGAATGACTGGAAACATGACTCAGCTAGGTGAGAACGACAGCTAAGGAAAACCAGAATGAAAATGTCTAGTTATCTCTGGCTACACTAACTTGGATGGTTTGGATGTAGGATAACATATTTGGAGTTTCAAGAATGACTAAGTGGCCAATTTTATTTAAATATTGGATCTCCGTATGATTTATAATATTACATCTCTAACATCTCTAACCACTTTCTCTGGGTATACAAACTCAGAAGAGGCTTTCTTTGGCTTTGGCTGGAGAGCAGGAGTGGTGCCAAAGCAAGTCCAGTGGACCCACTGCTTTGAACAATATGAAATTCAAAGACTACCTTAGCATCTCAACATCATCATGCACAGATTTTCGCTGTTTCTCTGATACGCGTTTGTTTTTCTAACAAGATCATTAATGTTGACATTCAAGAGATACGAAGTGAGATTCCCTGTGTGCCAGAACCTATGCTAGATGCTACTGAGAAAAAGAAAGCAAAATGAAGTTAAGGAGTATCTGAGAACTGGGAGAGGGCCTTTTAAGATTGAGAGCTCAGAGACGAACTCACTGATGAGGAACCTGGAGGAAGTGAGGAAGTGAGCTATCTGACTCTTCAGGGAAAGTCTGCTCCAGGCACAGGGAACAGGAAGTGCAAAACCCATGAGGCAGAAGCATGCCTGATGTTGATGAAGTGTGGAATGGAGATCAGGGTGGCTGAACTCGACTGAACTCTAGGATGAACAGAGAGGTAAGAGAGGCAGAAGGGAGCCAGATCACGTAGGTTCACTCAGTCATTTGTAAGGTCTTTGTCTATCCCTCTGAGTCTGAGGGCTCTTGAACAGGGAAGTGAGCTGACCTGATCTGACTTAATTTTTTAAAGAATCACCCAAGCTACAGTGTGAAAATTAGCCTGGAATCAAGAAAGGGCAGAGACAGTGATGCTGGTTAGGAGACTATTACAATAGTCCAGGTGAGAATTCATGGTGCATGGGACTAGGATGAAGAGAATAGCAATGGGAAAATTGTTAAGCCTGAGCCAATAACATTTGTTGATGGATAAGACTCTGCAGGTAAGATGTTTCTCTCCATTCATTGCATCATTTAAATTCTTGGTCTTTGCACAAAGGAGCATACCTGGAGTTTCAGGTCACAAAGGGAACCACAGGGTCCTGTACTTCTTAATTAATGTTCTTGAAAACCCAAGATCTGAGAATGGATACTTAAACCATGATGCTTGCCTTACCGTGCAGGGCACATTCAATAAAGCTAGAGTTGCACACTCTTAGTTTGGGTTTAATAACCATGTGCCATGGTTAATTCTTTGATAAATTTAGTTTTTCCCAGAGTCCAGTGAAGCTGATAGGGAACTGAATTAAAAGTAGACAAGTAAAACGCTCAAATGATAATTCCCACTCAGTTCAGTTCATTTCAGTCGCTCAGTCATATCGGACTCTTTGCGACCCCATGAATCTCAGCATACCAGTCCTCCCCATCCATCACCAACTCCCGGAGTTCACTCAAACTCATGTCCATCGAGGTGGTGATACCATCCAGCCATCTCATCCTCTGTCATCCGCTTCTCTCCTGCCCTCAATCCCTCCCAAAATCAGGGTCTTTTCCAATAAGTCAACTCTTTGCATGAGGTGGCCAAACTATTGGAGTTTCAGCTTCAGCATCAGTCCCTCCAATGAACACCCAGGACTGATCTCCTTTAGGATGGACTGGTTGGATCTCCTTGAAGTCCAAGGGACTCTCAAGAGTCTTCTCCAACACCACAGTTAAAAAGCATAAATTCTCTGGCACTCAGCTTTCTTCACAGTCCAACTCTCACATCCATACATGACCACTGGAAAAACCATAGCCTTGACTAGATGGACCTTTGTTGGCAAAGTAATATCTCTGCTTTTGAATATGCTATCTAGGTTGGTCATAACTTTCCTTCCAAGGAGAAAGCATCTTTTAATTTCATGGCTGCAATCGCCATCTGCAGTGATTTTGGAGCCCAAAAAAATAAAGTCTGACACTGTTTCCACTGTTTCCCCATCTATTTGCCATGAAGTGATGGGACCAGATGCCATGATCTTAGTTTTCTGAATGTTGAGCTTTAAGCCAACTTTTTCACTCTCCTCTTTCACTTACATCAAGAGGCTTTTTAGTTCCTCCTCACTTTCTGCCATAAGGCTGGTGTCATCTGCATATCTGAGGTTATTGATATTTCTCCCAGCAATCTTGATTCCAGCTTGTGCTTCCTCCAGCCCAGCATTTCTCATGATGTACTCTGCATATAAGTTAAATAATCAGAGAGACAATATGCAGCCTTGACGTACTCCTTTTCCTATTTGGAACCAGTCTGTTGTTCCATGTCCAGTTTTAACTGTTGCTTCCTGATCTGAATACAGGTTTCTCAAGAGGCAGGTCAGGTGGTCTGGTATTCCCATCTCTTTCAGAATTTTCCACAATCTATTGTGATCCATGTCCAAGGTCAGGGGCGGCGGCAGAAAGGAACTACCCCACGTCCGAGGTAAGGGGCAGTGGCTGAGACGAGCCACCCCATGTCCGAGATCAGAGCAGCGGCCGGTAGGAGCTATGCCATGTCCAAGGAGTGGCGGCTGCAAGGGCGCAGGAGGGCCCAGAGGAGCTACTCCACGTTCAAGGTCAGGAGGGGTGGCCATGAGGAAATACCCCTCTTCCAAGGTAAGGAGCAGCAGCTGCACTTTGCTGGAACAGCCATGAAGATATACCTCACATCCAAGGTAAGAGAAACCCAAGTAAGACGGTAGGTGTTGCAAGAGGCCATCAGAGAGCAGACACACTGAAACCTTAATCACAGAAAACTAGCCAATCTGATCACACGGACCACAGCCTTGTCTAACTCAATGAAACTAAGCCATGCCATGTGGGGCCACCCAAGATGGGAGGGTCATGGTGAAGTGGTCTGACAGAATGTGGTCCACTGGAGAAGGGAATGGCAAACCACTTTAGTTTTCTTGCCTTGAGAACCCCATGAACAGTATGAAAAGGCCAAAAGATAGGACACTGAAAGAGGAATCCCCTGGGTCGGTAGGTGCCCAATATGCTACTGGAGATCAATGGAGAAATAACTCCAGAAAGAATGAAGGGATGGACCAAAGCAAAAACAATACCCAGTTGTGGATGTGACTGATGATAGAAGCAAGGTCCAATGCTGTAAAGAGTGATATTGTATAGGAACCTGGAATGTCAGGTCCATGAATCAAGGCATTCAAAGTGGTCAAGCAGGAGATGGCAAGAGTGAATGTCGACATTCTAGGAATCAGCGAACTAAAATGGACTGGAATGGGTGAATTTAACTCAGATGACCATTATCTCTACTACTGCAGGCAGGAATCCCTTAGAAGAAATGGAGTAGCCATCACGGTCAACAAAAGAGTCTGAAATGCAGTACTTGGATGCAATCTCAAAAATGACAGAATGATCTCTGTTCGTTTCCAAGGCAAACCATTCAATATCACGGTAATCCAAGCCTATGCTCCAACCAGTAATGCTGAAGAGGTTGAAGTTGAACAGTTCTATGAAGACCTACAAGACCTTTTAGAACTAACACCCCAAAAAGATGTCCTTTTCATTATAGGGGACTGGAATGCAAAAGTAGGAGGTTAAGAAACATGTGGAGTAACAGGCAAATTTGGCCTTGGACTATGGAATGAAGCAGGGCAAAGGTGATAGAGTTTTACAAGAGAATGCACTGGTCATAGCAAACACCCTCTTCCAACAACATAAGAGAAGACTCTACACATGGACATCACCAGATGGTCAACACCAAAATCAGATTTATTATATTCTTTGCAGCCAAAGATGGAGAAGCTTCATACAGTCAGCAAAAACAAGACCAGGAGCTGACTGTGGCTCAGAACATGAACTCCTTACTGCCAAATTCAGACTTAAATTGAAGAAAATGGGGAAAATCACTAGACCATTCAGGTATGACCTAAATCAAATCCCTTATGATTTTACAGTGGAAGTGAGAAATAGATTTAAGGGACTAGATCTGATAGACAGAGTGCCTGATGAACTATGGATGGAGGTTCTTAACATTGTACAGGAGAGAGGGATCAAGACCATCCCCATGGAAACGAAATGCAAAAAAGCAAAATGGCTTTCTGAGGAGGCCTTACAAATAGCTGTGTAAAGAAGAGAAGTGAAAAGTAAAGGAGAAAAGGAAAGATATAAGCATCGAATGCAGAGTTCCAAAGAATAGCAAGGAGAGATAAGAAAGTCTTCCTCAGTGATCAATGCAAAGAAATAGAGGAAAACAACAGAATGGGAAAGACTAGAGATCTCTTTAAGAAAATTAGAGATACCAAGGGAAAATTTCATGCAAAAATGGGCTCAATAAAGAACAGAAATGATATGGACCTAACAGAAGCAGAAGATATTAAGAAGATGTGGCAAGAATACACAGAAGAACTGTACAAAAAAGAGCTTCATGACCCAGATAATCACGGTGTGATCACTCACCTAGAGCCAGACATCCTGGAATGTGAAGTCAAGTGGGCCTTAGAAAGCATCACTATGAACAAAGCTAGTGGAGGTGATGGAATTCCAGTTGAGCTATTTCAAATCCTGGAAGATGATGCTGTGAAAGTGCTGAACTCAATATGCCAGCACATTTGGAAAACTCAGCAGTGGACACAGGACTGGAAACGGTCAGTTTTCATTCCAATCCCAAAGAAAGGCAATGCCAAAGAATGCTCAAACTACCACACAATTGCACTCAGCTCACATGCTAGTAAAGTAAAGCTCAAAATTCTCCAAGCCAGGCTTCAGCAATATGTGAACCGTGAACTTCCAGATGTTCAAGCTGGTTTTCGAAAAGGCAGAGGAACCAGAGATAAAATTGCCAACATCCACTGGATCATCAAAAAAGCAAGAGTTCCAGGAAAACACCTATTTCTGCTTTATTGACTCTGCCAAAGCCTTTGATTGTGTGGATCACAATATACTGTGGAAAATTCTGAAGGAGATGGGAATACCAGACCACCTGACCTGCCGCTTGAGAAACCTATATGCAGGTCAGGAAGAAACAGTTAGAACTGGACATGGAACAACAGACTGGTTCCAAATAGGAAAAGGAGTACGTCAAGGCTGCATATTGTCACCCTGCTTATTTAACTTATATGCAGAGTACATCATGAGAAATGCTGGGCTGGAAGAACCACAAGCTGGAATCAAGATTGCTGGGAGAAATACTAATAACCTCAGATATAAAGATGACACCACCCTTATGGCAGAAAGTGAAGAGGACCTAAAAAGCCTCTTGATGTAAGTGAAAGAGGAGAGTGAAAAAGTTGGCTTAAAGCTCAACATTCAGAAAACGAAGATCGTGGCATCTGGTCCCATCACTTCATGGCAGATAGATGGGGAAACAGTGGAAACAGTGTCAGACTTTATTTTTTTGGGCTCCAAAATCACTGCAGATGGCGATTGCAGCCATGAAATTAAAAGATGCTTTCTCCTTGGAAGGAAAGTTATGACCAACCTAGATAGCATATTCAAAAGCAGAGATATTACTTTGCCAACAAAGGTCCATCTAGTCAAGGCTATGGTTTTTCCAGTGGTCATGTATGGATGTGAGAGTTGGACTGTGAAGAAAGCTGAGTGCCAGAGAATTTATGCTTTTGAACTGTGGTGTTGGAGAAGACTCTTGAGAGTCCCTTGGACTTCAAGGAGATCCAACCAGTCCATCCTAAAGGAGATCAGTCCTGGGTGTTCATTGGAGGGACTGATGCTGAAGCTGAAACTCCAATAGTTTGGCCACCTCATGCGAAGAGTTGATTCATTGGGAAAGACCCTGATCCTAGGAGGTATTGGGGGCAGGAGGAGAAGGGGACGACAGAGGATGAGATGGCTGGATGGCATCACCGACTCGATGGACATGAGTTTGAGTGAAATCCGGGAGTTGGTGATGGACGGGGAGGCTTGGCGTGCTGTGATTCATGGGGTCGCAAAGAGTCAGACATGACTGAGCGACTGAACTGAACTGATTGTGATCCACACAGTCAAAGGCTTTGGCATAGTCAATAAAGCAGAAATAGATGTTTTTGTGGAACTCTCTTGCTTTTTTGATGATCCAATGGATGTTGGCAATTTGATCTCTGGTTCCTCTGCCTTTTATAAAACCAGCTTGAACGTGTGGAAGTTCACAGTTCATGTATTGCTGAAGCCTAGCTTGGAGAATTCCCAGTAGAATAAGTGTAAACTCAAGGAGGAAACACAGCGTTATGACTTCTTCAAGATCAAATATGCACATTTCAATGGAAAGACTTGGAGGATATATCATAAAATGGACTAGAAGGATAATCCAAAGCACACGATAGCCTCATAAGCACTTCCCAAATCACAGGATCCGTCCTGCCAGGACTTGGGCATGGCAGGGAGTAACATATTAATAGTAAATGGTTTCTTTGCCAAAAAATGGGTTTTTAAAAGTTTTGGTAACTCCTTTAAAAAAGATTGCCTCACAATAGAGGCCTACAGTTGGTATGGATTTCAAACCTGTTTCATATTTTATTTTATTTTTTTAATTTAATTTAATTTTTTTACAATACAATACAATTTTACAATATTGTTTTGGTTTTGCCATATATCAAAATGAATCCACCACAGGTATACATGTGTTCCCCATGCTGAACCCTCCTCCCACCTCCCTGACCATACCATCCCTCTGGGTCATCCCAGTGCACCAGCCCCAAGCATCCAGTATTGTGCATTGAACCTGGACTGGTGACTTGTTTCATATATGATATTATACATGTTTCAATGCCATTCTCCTGCAGCCTACAATGAGATCAGTTAAATACTTCCCATTTTCATCCCCAAGTTTGACTGACAGTAAAGGTTTTCCCAGGTAGAGCTAGTGATTAAAGAACCCGCCTGCCAATGCAGGAGATAGAAGAGAGGCAGCTTCAATCCCTGGGTTGAAAAATTCCCCTGGAAAAGGAAGTGGCAACTCATTCCAGTATTCTTGCCTAGGAAATCCCATGAACAGGGAAGCCTTGTGGGCTACAGTCCATAGGGTCACAAAAGTCAGACACGACTGAAGTGACATGGCAAGCATGCAAAGGAACTACTAATACCCAGCCACATGGCGGTCAAAGTTCAACTCCAACCTATCATGGGCAATGTGATATTAACTCTATGCCAGGGAATATTGGATCTTCATGAGGAACGTGATTACATTTTATTTCTTAAATCTTGACTAGATCTCAATCCAAGAGGTAGCAAGAGAAGAGGCAAACAGTTTAGGTGGCAGCTGATTTAAGAGCAAACTTTTGGTCAAAACTCTGAAAAAGGAAGAGCATTCATGTGCATGGCCTAAGAGAGGACTGGGCAAAAAGTAAAGACTTGAGGACTCTTCAGAGTTTTGGTAAATTAAAAAGTAAAGGAGAAAGATCACCTTCATGCATGATGGGACAGAGTTTTGCTAACCCACTCACCACTGAAATGGTAAAAGCTATACAATCAACAAAAGTAGTAATCATTTAAAGACTCTGCAAATGGTCTTAAGGGTGAACAACAAATAAAGAAACACCTATCTGATAATATGTACAAAGATTTCATGGGCTTCCCTGATAGCACAGTTCGTAAAGAATCTGCCTGCTATGCAGGAGACCCTGGTTCGATTCCTGGGTTGGGAAGATCCCCTGGAGAAGGGATAGTCTACCCACTCCAGTATTCTTGGGCTTCCCTGGTGGCTCAGCTGATAAAGAATCCACCTGCAATGTGGGAGGCCTGGGTTAGCTCCCTGGGTTGGGAAGATCCCCTGGAGAAGGGAAAGGCTATCCACTCCAGTATTCTGGCCTGTATAGTCCATGGGGTCGCAGAGTCGGACATGACTGAGTGACTTTCACTTTCAAAGATTTCATAAGACTGGAATCTGTGGTATTTAAATGAAAACTGCCTCCTCTCTCCCACCTCCCAGTTCAGTGCAGCAGAGACTCCTGACACAGATGATAATAACAATAATAATGACAACATCAACAAAAACTGGGAAGGACAACTAAAACAGACTCAGAGAACTCCAGGTTTAGGAGTCATTAGTCACAAATTTTAAGTAACAATGTGTAATATGTTCAAGGAAATGAAACAATAGATTGAGAATTTTATTTTTAGGAAACTACTAATAATTAAAATTCTAAAGCTGAAAATACAATTACTGATAGTGAAGATAAATGAATAGGTATAACAACAAATTTGTCACTGTAGGAAAGAAAAGTAGGTGATAGATCAGGAGAAAACATCTAGAGTAAAGTAAAGACAGAAAGTTGAAAAATACATAAGATAGGGTAAGAGACATAGAGGATACAGGGGCAAGGTATACTGTAGTGTAAAAGGAATCCAGGAGGAGATAGAAAGAAAGGAGCAAACACAATATCTAGAGATCAAGGTAATAACTTTCCTACAATGACCAAGGATATTAAAGAATGCCTATGAACACAAGCAAGATAAAAATATATTCTATGCATATTACTTTAAAACTATCGCAGACCAAAGCAAAAGTTTGAAAAAAGAAAAAAATCAAGTATTAATATCCAATGGCCACTGTGACAAATTACCATGAACTTGGTGGCTTAGAACAATAGAAATTTATCCTCTCACACTTTTGGAAATCAGAAGCCTGAAATCAATATCACTAAGCCAAAATCTAGATGTCAACAGGACTATACTCCCTCCAGATGCTCTAGAGGAGAATGTGTTCCTTGCCTCTTCCAGCTTCTGGTGTCAGGTAGCATTCCTTGTTTGTAGCCGCATCATTCTAGTCTCTGTCTCTGTGATCACATTGGCTTCTTCCTTTTTGTCTGTGTCAAGTCTCTCTCTGCTTCTCTCTTATACAGACGTTTGTGATCACAGTAGGGCCCATCTAGATAATCCATGATAATCTCCCCATATCAGGATCCTTAAGTTGCCATATAAAGCAGTATACACAAGCTACAGGGGTTGAATATGGATGTCTTTGCAGGGAATGGGCACATTATTCAGCCTGAAAAGTGAAAGTGAAAGTCACTCAGTCATGTCAGACTCTTTGCAACCCCATGGACTGTACAGTCCATGGAATTCTCCAGGCCAGAATACTGGAGTGGGTGGCTGTTTCCTTCTTCAGGGGATCGTCCCAACCCAGGGAACGAACCCAGGTCTCCCACATTGCAAGTGGATTCTTTATCAGCTGAGCCACAAGGGAAGCCCTCATTCAGCCTACCATACTTCAAAAGAGCAAGAATTAGACTGACAGCAGGACTCTCAACAGAAATTATGAAAATCACAGTATAATGATATGATGTCTGCAAAGCACAAAAGAAGCATAGCTTCCAATTTAGAATCCAATATCCAGAGAAAATATACTTCAAGAATGAGGGAGAAAGAAGGCCATTATCAGACAAACAGAAACTGAGCAAATTCATCACCATTAGAACTCTCTGAAAAGCAATAATAAAATAGAGTTTCCTGGCAAAATGAAAGTGATCCCAGTTGGAAGCTCAAAGACACAAAGCATAACAATGAGCAAAAGAAATGGTAAATATGTGGTAAATTTAAATGAATACTGACTGTGTGTGTGCATGCTAAGTCGCTTCAGTCGTGTCTGACTCTTTGTGACCTCGTGGACTGTAGCTTGCCAGACTCCTCTGTCCATGGGATTCTCCAGGCAAGAATATTGGAGTGGGTTGCCATTTCCTCCTCCAGAGGATCTCTGTTGTTCAGCAAAAATAACAGGAAAATACCCATCTGGAAATTAAGAAGCACACTTCTAAATAACTCAAAGATCAAAAAACAAATCACAATGGAAAGTAGATAACATTTCAAATGAAATAAAAATGAAAGTACTACATATGCAAACTTGTGAGATACAGCAAAAATAGTCATTTGTAAAGAAAAAAATTCAAAGGTTAAATGTACATACTAGAAAAGAAGGAAGGCTGAGATCAATTAGCTGAGCATTTATCTAAAAAGACTAAAGAAAAGATAGAAAATTAAACCCACTGAAAATAAGATGACGGAAAAAATAATAATAAAAGTATAAATTAACTAAATAGTAAATAAGCATGCTGTAGAAAGGAGACAAAAGCCAGGTTGGTTCTTGAAAAAAAAAATACTAAAATTGATAAAATTACTGATAAGACATACTGAGAAAAAGTCAGAAAAGTTACAAACAACTGATACCAAGAATGAAAAAAGAAAATTTAAAGACCATGAAATAATAGAAAAGACTACAAAAAAAGAATGTATATGTTCATATAACTGAGTCACTTTGCTAACAGCAGAGATTGGCACAACATTTTAAATCAACTATACTTCAATAGCTTCCCTGGTGGCTCAGATGGTAAAGCATCTGTCTGCAATGTGGGAGACCTGGGTTCGATCCCTGGGTTGGGAAGATTCCCTGGAGAAGGAAATGGCAATCCACTCCAGTCCTCTTGCCTAGAAAATCCCATGGATGTAGGAGCTTTGTAGGCTACAGTCCATGGGGTTGCAAAGAGTCAGACATGACTAAATGACTTCTCTTTCTTCTTTCTGGAGATACTTCAATAAAAATGTTTCTATATAAAAAAAAATTTTTAAGCTCATGAAAAATATTAAAGCCAACTTTTGTTAATAAATTTTAAAATTTACATAAAATTCTCAAATTCCTGATGAATGCAATTTATCAAAATGTATGTTAGAAGGAATTGTTAAGCCTCAATAATTATGTAATTATTAAAGAAATTAAATCAGTAATTAAAAATTTTCCCAGAAAGAAGCCCAGACTCAGGTATTGTCAGTAAATTTTACCAAATATTTAAGGAAGAAATAACATTAACCTAACACAAAAATCTTCCAGAACAAAAAAAAGAAAAAAAGAGAACTCTCCCTATGCCTTCCCTTGTGGCTCAGCTGGTAAAGAATCCGCCTGCAATGCAGGAGACCTGGGTTCAATCCCTGAGTTGGGAAGATCCCCTGGAGAAGGGAAAAGGCTACCCACTCCAGTATTCTGGCCTGGAGAATTCCATGGATTGTATAGTCCATGGGGTTGCAAAGAGTCAGACAAGACTGAGCAACTTTCACTTTCACTTCTCCCTATGCCAGTTATTAGCCTGTTTGCTTTCACATGCTTTCTGTGGCTTGAGCATGTACTGCTCTGCATTGCAATGGACTATATTTCTCAGGTTACCCTGCTACCTGGTTTTCAGATAGGTTTGGTCAGTAAGAGGCACTGATGATGATGCCAGCTTCTGAGCTCCATTCTCACCACTTTCTCCATGGTCCCCCCAAACCTGGTGATGGTAGAGATTTCTTACTTTCTTCATGGAGTTGCCTCCCTTGGTTCGTTCATCAGCTGTGTAACAATTTTCTGTACTTAGTACGCTTTTGTCTTTTCCAGGCTGGCACTGCCTGATACAATTCTTGGTATGCCCCCAGGGGATATGCCCTCACAATGAGTTTCTGGAAATAACTTTTGAGCATAAATTCAATGAGGACTTCCTTGCAGGTGGAAAAAATGGCATAGTATCAATAGTAATCTATACTAAAATTATCTTTGATATAGCTTGAATGAAATGACTATCTCAAAGTTTTGGGAAATCACATATCTTCACTATATGATCAGTGTAGGAGTAGTAATGACTATGTCTGTGAAGTAGAATGGTTAATTTTATTTTACCTCTGAAGGAAGAAATTTATTCTTGCCTCTGACTTCTTTCTTTATACTATAATGTACCCAATATAGAATAGTGAGTGACAATGAAGCTTGCTTTCAATGTTTCATTATAATAAAAATTTTCAAATGCACAAAAAAAGTTTAAAAAATTGTGTTATGAATGTGTGTATACCCACCACATAGATTCTACAAAATTTATGAAATTCTACAACTTCATCCACTAACAAGACATCATAATATTGAAATGTGCAAGAGACCAGAACAGACTCTTCATAAGAAAAGATAGACAATAAGCATATAAAATGGTGGTTAATCTATTTAGTAAACACAGGAATACAAATTTAAGATACTACAACTTAAGATACTAATACTTAAGTATCTTAAGTATTAAGATACTACAACATGGAGGGAGGGCTTTATGAACAAGGAGATTCTTATTTGCATGGCATTGTTATTTGCAAGTCTGAAATAAGTTGAGTGACTCCCTGTCCAAATTTTTTGTTTCTTTCTAGTTCACAAACAGTAAGCATATGGAAAGCTGAATCCAGCAAGAAGCTGATCACTATTGGAAACAAACTATCTAGAGAATGCAAACTTATTTTTGATAGTCTAAATCACATTTAACATATTTATAATGTTTTAAAACTATGAAGAGCATTCATATGTGTTTCAGAGGGTTATAAAATATTGAAAGCATAACTAAGTAAATAAATTATATTTCTGTTAGCAAGAGTATTATTGCTATTTTTATATATACTCTCAGTTTTGTGTATGTCTACATGAACATATAGACGTGTGTATGCCTGTGTGTATGTGTGTCCAACAGTCTTCCAATTCCGGTTTTATTCTGAATTAGTTTGATATATTGGGACATTTGTTATGTATAGATAATTTGAGTTTTAAAATCAGAATATAGAACTTCTGCTTTTGGCCAAGATGAAGTAGGAACCAGATTTATACACCTACCTGAAACAACTAAAAAATATCTGCACAAAATAGATGAGACAAAACTTGACAAATGATTGGAATTAGGCAACAAAGGATGGTGATTTCTGATAAAAAAAAAAAAATGAGGCAAGTAGGTAAGTCCTACAACTTAGTTCCTGGAGAGACTGCAGACCATGGTGCACAGTGGGGAGCCTGACTGTCTTCTTCTGTTGAGAAGATGGAGCTGGGAGATCAGGGGGGCCATGATGGCCAGATAGCTCTCATAGGGTTGGGGACCGTTCTTATTCCCAATGGTCAGAATAGAAAATCTCCTAATTCATTGTGCATTGTTAAGAGTACTTAGAAGGATTTTGCCTTAGGACTGAAGAAATACTGACCATAGATTATAAACACTGCTCTCATCTCACCTAACAAAGCTTAAATCAATACTCAAAAGGATCTTTGTTGCTATTTTTGTAGTTCAGTTGCTAAGTCATGTCCGACTGTTTGCTGTTTTCAAATAACTTAACTATGTCCCAGTTAGCTCTTACAGGAACCACTTCAACTGTGTTATTAAAGGGGATTAAGCTATACAGTTTTAATAGATGGTATTTGCTTCCTCTTGCCACTGAAATAAATTATCAATATTATCATGACTTAGCACAAATTTATTTTCTGACAGTTTTAGAGGTATAGCAGTTTTGAGAAAAAAAATCAGAAATATTTATAAAATGTTAAATTATCCTCACTCTTTCCACATTAACCCAACTTCTATATTAGTATGCATGAAAGTGAAAGTTGCTCAGTTGTGTTCAACTCTTTGTGACCCCATGGCCTATACATTCCATGGGATTCTCCAGGCCAGAATACTGGAGTGGGTAGCCTTTCCCTTCTCCAGGGGATCTTCCCAACCCAGGGATCAAACCCAGGGCTCCCGCACTGCAGGTGGATTCTTTACCAGCTGAGCTATGAGGGAAACCCATTAGTATGTATATCTTATAAGAAAATGTCCACATTTACTCAAGAATTCTAAGATTCTAATTTCATTTTATTTATCATACAACAAAAGAAAAGCAACTTAGGGATGTTTCATTATGATGCATACATACCTCACCATTCCAAGAGGTAGTTTCAAAAGTGATGTGGAGCTATATATGCTGTCATGGGAAGATCCTGCATCTTTTTAATTCAGGGACAAAGGCTAGTGGCACATCAATATGTGCATCATAATCTATGTATGTCAAATCAAATCAATATATTTTATAGGATGGAAAATGCATATCTATGAAACAGCCCATAGTCTGCTTTAAAGCAACTCACACTACATTGTTAGTTGTGGTGACCTCTGAGTAGGAGGCTAAATCGTGGAAAAAACTTTGTAAAGGGGATTCTGCGATTTTTCTGTAGTTTTAGAAATTTTTGCAGTAGGAACATATACACTACTACCTTTGCAATTAAAATATTTATATAAACCTAACAACAGAAATAGTAGCTGTGTCTGTTAAAGTTACTGCAACCTGATGAAACAGGCAAACCTTGACGTTTTTAAGACTAACACAAGAACAGTGCATTTTTGTGCAGGTAAATTTTCATGTGGTTTAGCAGGGGCCCTCAGCTCTAGGGGAACCCAGGGATGCAGGCTGCTTCTGTCTTGTGGTTTCAGCACCTCAACACTGTATCACCATATTTGCTGGTGAATCGAGGGAGAGAGTGTGGAACCAGCATCCTGCTTCTCAAGTGCCTCCAGGTGACAGTAAATACCTGCTTGTGTCTCAGTGGCTAAGGGTTGTCACGACCCCTCTTATCTATAAACAGATTGGCAGCATAGTGTCCCTCGTGTCCAGAAAGGTGAGCAAGACAAGATGTGGATGGGCACTGGAGCCTCTCGCATGTACCATTACAAAGTAGATGCTCAATAAAAAGCAATTATTATGATTTGCTGAGACCAAAACCATTTTCAATGCTTGGAGGAGTTTCTGAGGTCAGATCTGCCTTGAAATGCTCTGCGATTTTCAAGCATCTACTATATGACAGATGCTTTCAAATACAGGATCACATCTAATTGTTAAATGGTTCTGTAAATCTCAGCAGGGAGAACTCACTTTCTTCATTCAGTGGCCCCTTTCTGCACTTTTCTTTGCAACAACCTCTATAATCTCATAAAACTGAAAATGCACTTCTTCCTCTTAATGCAAGCTCACACTTCTAACTCTCTGAGTCTCTGCTCACCTTCCACATGACTAAACTTGCCTGAGTACCTGGATAGGTGCCATGAGGCACATTGAAAGCTGGTACTTTCTTGGTGGCATGTATTGCAAGAGACAGTGGGAGGATGGGTAATTATTCTATTTTTCATCGGAGCTGACATGTCTTCCAAGGAACCATCTTTATCTCCTAGGAAACTCCAGGGATTTAGGAATTCAGCTTTAGATGTTTGTTCCACAATGACTTCTGCCATCTTTCCTCATCTACAACTGAGAGAGTCTCTGGTTTTTTAGCACTTACATAAGTTAAGTATTTGATCAGCAGTGAATTTAAAATCACTGCAGATGGTGACTGCAGCCATGAAATTAAAAGACACTTACTCCTTGGAAGGAAAGTTATGACCAACCTAGGTAGCATATTACAAAGCAGAGACATTACTTTGCCAACAAAGTCAAGGCTATGGTTTTTCCAGTGGTGATGTATGGATGTGAGAGTTGGACTGTGAAGAAAGCTGAGTGCCGAAGAATTGATGCTTTTGAACTGTGGTATTGGAGAGGACTCTTGAGAGTCCCTTGGACTGCAAGGAGATCCAACCAGTCCATTCTAAAGGAGATCAGTCCTGGGTGTTCTTTGGAAGGAATGATGCTAAAGCTGAAACTCCAAAACTACTTTGGCCACCTCATGTGAAGAGTAGACTCATTGGAAAAGACTCTGATACTGGGAGGGATTGGGGGCAGGAGGAGAAAGGGATGACAGAGGATGATATGGCTGGATGGCATCACCGACTCAATGGACATGAGTTTGAGTGAACTCTGGGAGTTGGTGATGGACAGGGAGGCCTGGCGTGCTGCAATTCATGGGGTCGCAAAGAGTCGGACACGACTGAGCGACTGAACTGAATTTAAAATAAGACACCTCATTGAAATCCTATTTAAAATATCATGGTGGTTTCAATAACCCTCTAACTTTAAGGTTATATTCCAGGAACCAATAGATGATGTGCCAAATTAGACGGCACTTACCACCCCATTTAGAAAACACTTGGAGACTGTGTTAGAGATACCAGGGCTGGTGACCAGGTGTCTTAAAGCAGCTGTCCCCAGGTGAATTCTTACATCAATGGGGCTGTTGATATCATAGGCCTTCTAGGGTGAGTCATGGGACAGCCAGAGGACTAATGCTCTATGTTGGGGGAAGGTAGGTGATTCTGAGCTTCCAATGGAGGCCAATGACGAGCTGGTTAGCAGGCTAGGTTTGAGAGTTAGACAGGAGAGCATACAGAGGAGGACCAGGGAAAGGGTGCTATAATTTGGGAAAGTTCTGGGTCTGAAAAAAATGCTAGCACCCAGGCAGAGTCAGTTCTCAAGGAACTCTGGGACTCAAGTGGGTGGACCCTAGGTTAATAAAGCCCATAGACAGTACTCAAATTGCATTTAAATCTCATTTTCATCTTTCTTCTTTAGGCCTGCTTTTAGTACCTTAGACACAACATCCTCCTTGTCACCTCAGAGACATCGTTTAGTAGAGAGAACAGAATTGAATTACAAGTCAGAAGGTTGGCCATGGGCTGGGGTAGGTGGGAACAGCATGCGCTCAAGAGGAATTCAGGCCAGGGTCTAGTCCCTATCCTGTCTCCTAGTAACACGTGATGCTGGGAAGATGCCCAAGTCCCACAGTATTGGCTTCGTCATCTGTGAAACAAATGGGCTTGATGAGCTCTGTTTTGTAGGGCTTCAGGGATGTGGGAAATGTATGTAAGGCATCTCACACAGTGCCTATCATATCTTGGAACTTTGATGACTGGCAGTCACTTCTAGTATTCTTTTACCCACAAACCATACTACCCCTCTTCTGAGAACCTTGTTTGCTTTTTATTTTTCAGATCTCAGAGAATATGTAAAGCAATAGGATGAAGAATAACAAATCAGCCAACAATATTGCTTTGTAAATAAAACTCAGTACAGTTGCCCTCCTAGAAGATGTTATTTAATTTGGGGTGGGGGGGTCTCCCTCAGCTGGATGCAACTAACAGCTCCTAGAATTTGAGTCAAAGACCAACTCCATTCCTCCCTCCCAGCTGCTTTTCCATCCAAAAAATGTCTTTCATTCATTCTACCCCACCAAAGATCTAGCTCTTGCTTAGAGCTGTCCAAATGACACTCAAGATCATCTAATTAAAATGTTTTTTAAATACAGTGCATTCTGGCTTTCCATGGCCAGAGAAAAGAGTGTCCCTTGAGAGGCTTCTGGGCACCACTTCAAAGTCCTATCACTGTATTTCTCAGGAAATTCTTACAGATGATGAGTATAAAGCGTCTAGTCTATGTACTGTACTCCACAGTACTGAGACACGTGTGCAGGGCTCCTTCCCTACCTGCTCCAGGAGGAGATTCTTCTCTGGTTTTTCAATGACCCAAAGGTAACTGCTAAGTGCAGTTTTCTATTCCAGGCTTTCCTCTCACCTCGAAGACACACTGTGAGTCTGGTCATGGCCACCACCCAGCTTCATCATCCCTAGCTCCTCCAGAACTTAAGTTTCCCAAAGCTCCAAACTGCCCTGACTCGGGGCACTTACACTTACTGTTATCCATAGTCCTCACCTCCTCTTCCTTTCTTTTACTGGTTATTTAGTATCAGGTGGGCCAAAAAGGTAGTTCGGGTTTTTCCATGCTGGCTTATGGGAAAATCTATACAACCTTTTGAAAGTGAAATTCGCTGAGTCATATCCGACTCTTTGCAACCCCATGGGCTGTACAATACGACCTTTTAGGCTAACTCAATATTTAGACCTTAACCCTTAGTAAGTATTTAAAGAATAGCTCATTCTCTTCCTGATGTGACTGTTGCTCCTGGACTCTACAATTTTATAGCTAGGGGGTGTATCTCCCTTATCTTGATGTCCCCCTACTTCTACAGGGCCTTTCAAAGAGTCAATCTCTAATTAATGATTGGGGAATAACAGAGCCAGTGAACAGGAAATCTTGTTTATTTAGACTTAATACTGTATACATTCTTGAATAAGCAAAGCGTATCCAGGTACATATCTTTTAATGTTACAGAAGAACACAAGAAAAGGGATAACAGAAGACAAAAATTAACTATTTTTCACTTTTCTCTCTATTTCTCTATTTTCACATTTCCAAGGAAAGTAATTTTCCAATGCCATGTTTTCTTATTCCAGATCGCAAAATATAATGAAAAGTTTCCCAATTTGTTACACAAAATAGCAAAATGCAGAAATTCTTAAAAGCAGCAAGAGAAAAACAACTTGGTACATTTGAAGGAGACCCCACAAGAGCATCAGCAGACTTTTCAGCCAAAATTTTGCAGCCAGAAGAGAGGGGCACGATATATTCAAAGGGCTAAAAGTAAAAACTTCCAACCAACAAACAAGTAAAACCTAAAGGAGTTCACCATCACTTATACAGACTTATGACAATAACTGTAGCTACAAAATAGGTAAAATGTTCACTTCTTAAACTGGATAAACAGCAATACATTTTTGATGAATGTCATTTGTAAACTTAGAACTTGAAGTTAATTAAGCCTTTTGTTAATAGGAACAGCATTTGAAAAGTACCAAAAATAAAAAAAAACAATCTCCAAATCACCCTTACACAGCAGGAACACAAAGATATAATATATTCAATACTCCCAAGCCCCATCTTGCCTCTCCACTACTTAGATAAGTGACTGTTCTCGTCAAACAGAATGAAATATTTGCCTCCACTTCAGTTGGGGCAAGAGAAGCTGTTGGATGTGGCCCTGGAATAGGCCCTGGTCCTGGCACAAGTCCCATCCCTGGCCCTGGTCCTGGCCTTGGCCCTGGCTACAACTGTGGCTTGGGGTCCCATTTTTTCACTTTGCAAAGCTTCTTCATACAATCTAGGAAAGGCACTGGGGGTGGTATCATGGACTTTGGCCAAAAACTCTAAGACTTTCATCTTAGTGGTCTCTGCATACGTCCGGGGACCCCATAGGAACTCGTAGCAGGCAGGATCACTATTGGGCACCTGCCGGTATTCCAGGTACCCTTGCTGCACCCACACTTGGGTCAGCAGCTCCCTGGGGTCCCCATAGAAGAAATGGTTCATACCAGCATACAGCCCCATGACACCCAGCATTTCCCAGATCTTTTCCTCAGAGACACAGTTGCCATGTATGAAGATTATACTCAAGATATTTACAAGGAGGCCAGCCATGGGCATGCTGTCCTCATCATCACTCAATGACTCATTGTAGGTGAGACCCAAGGTGTTGAACAAGACATAGACGAGACCTGTGGGGTCCAACGCCTTCACATCAATACCAAAGACCAGAGCCATGCAGTCAATGGCTTGGCTGAGAATCATAGGGAAGAGGTCTTGGTAATCTTTGATAACGCTAAGCATTTCTGCCTTTGTGGCCACCTCCTTTCTGTGATATCTGAGGAGCAGGAATTTCATCAGATCCCCCACCTTATCATCTATTGCATCTCTGAGCAAGTACCCACCATCTGGCTGGGCCTGCGAAGTGCTTGGCCTCTTTCTTTTTGTACTGCCAGATTCCTGATCTGATATGATTGATGGAGTGGTTGCTAGGGCAGGGAGTAAGGTCCAAACTCTCTGAGAAGCCTGGGAAGGACTTGGTGTCCCAGCAGTACCAGGAACCTCAATTATGGTGCCTTGGGTCACAAAAGAGGAGGAGGAGGTGGGGTGGGGAGAGGAGGAGGAAGAAGAAGAAGAGGAAGAAGAGGAGGAAGAGGAAGAAGAGGAGGAAGAGGAAGAAGAGGAGGAAGAGGAGGAGGAAGAGGAGGAGGAGGAAGAAGAGGAGGAGGAAGAGGAGGAGGAGGAAGAAGAGGAGGAAGATGAGGAGGAGGAGGAGGAAGAGGACAAGGAGGAGGAAGAGGAGGACGAGGAGGAGGAAGAGGAGGACGAGGAGGAGGAGGAAGAGGAGGATGAGGAAGAGGAGGAAGAGGAGGAAGAGGAGGATGAGGAGGAGGAGGTGTGCTCCCTCTCCTCCTCACACTCAGGAACTTCTGCACTCCAAAGTCCCCATTTCTCGCTCTGGGACTGAAAGTTTTCCTTAAGCATGCAGGACCAACACTTCATGTAACACAAACGCTTTGCAGGTGGAGGCATAATGACTTCTGGTAGCAAGAGTACAGACAGACAGTGCAGAACTGGATCCACAGGCCTGGGGGAGAGAGGGGGTGTGAGTGGCCTGGACTGAGAAATCCACCCTGGGCAGTCTGACTCAGGCCACTGACAGGTCTCGTCTCGAGGGGTGCTCTCGAGCCTCATAGAGGAGCTCCTCCTCAGTGGCCTGACCTCTGGCTACCGAAGGAGGAAGTGAGGTGGCTCCCCAGGGTGCGGGCAGCACAGCCCGAGGTTCTGGGGATGAAGGGGGAAGGGATTTGGGTCTTGTGGGGTCCTGTCTGTTCTGGGGTGGGGAGTCCCTGCCTGGTGCACTCTCAAGGCAGGCACCTCACCTCAGCTTGACTCCTCGTGCTGCCTGGACCTCCTCTGATCTGTGACCTGTAGACACGAGCTTCAGACCTGGGCTTTCACCTCCTAGTTCCTGGAGCCCCTGTGAGAGGAAACAAGGGGGCATCTCGGCTGTAAACTGTGGCACAGTGTTGGGCCCCTTGGTGCTGGTAGGAGGGTGGACTTTGTGAGGTCCTCACTCTTCTGGGATGGATGGTCTCATTTGTGCTCACACAGGGCTCTCACCTTTTCCCTGGAAGGATGTGGGCTCTCCTCACTGCAGGCCTGAGACAAAACTCTCAAAACAGGATCCCTAGACTGAACAGAAGGAAGTTATGGGGCTTCACATCTAACTATGCCTGCCCAGGGCCTTACCAGGGGGAAGAGCAAGGGGTGGCTGAATACTGTGGGGTCCATCTGTCCTGGGATTGGGGGGGAGGTCTGCTCAGTTCTAACCTTAATGCCTGGCAGAGATTCCTTCTGTTTACCTCAATCCACCTTCCTTAAATTAAGTGTCTCACCTTTATGTAAGAACAAAGATGGAAATAAGAGGGCACCACATGCAGTCAAACTGCTTCAGGTCCTCCTGTGGCCAACAGAAAGGGCAGGGATAGCTGGGGTTTAGTACATTTTCGCATGAGTTCAGCCAGTCCTCTCTCAAGGTGCTCACCACTACTCTTGACAAAGCCTGAGCCTCCTACCTCTGTACACTTGAGTACAATACCATATGCTGATACCTCACCTTAGGTGGCCATGCAGGAAGTCAGGAAACAGCACATTTGCAACCCCTCCCCCATCCCATCTGGGGCTTCTTGGGGTTGACAGTAGGGGCATGATTTTGTGAGGTTCCCTCTTTTCTGGGGTTCAGGGTTCCCAGTCTCTCTCAAACCCCAATGCAGAAGCAAGTACAGGCCTAATGTTCTCATCCAGCACCTGGGGCTTCCCAGGGCTGTCAGCAGGGCTGGAAATCCGTGGGATCCCCATCTGTTGTGGGGTCCAAGTTCCCCTCAGTCTTCCCTCAAGGGTTTGACTCCTTCCCTTGACTCCTGTTAGGACACTGGAGTCTCCCCTCTCCCCACTGACGCCTCACCCCTTTCACCACATTCCCAGTCTCTCTGAGACCCAGATGTCAGGAAATGCTGCCTGTAGTCATCCCACCGCAGGGGCTACCAGAGCCGAATCTGGTCTGGGGACAAAGCTCCCCTTAGTCCTCCCTCAGAGTCCTCACGTTGACTCCCTGCAGGACCTGGGACTTTTCTTTCTGCCCACCTAAGGCCCCTGCCCTTTATCCCAGGTCCCCAGTGTTTCTGAGACCTGGATGTCAGGAAAAGCTGCCTGTGCATAACCCATGCCAGGGCCTCCCGAGCCCTCTCTGTTCTCCAAGGGTCTCCACAGTCATCCCTCAGGGTTCTCACCTTGGTAAACGAAGGGACTAGGATTCCACCTCTGTCCACCCGAGGCCGCGACCGTTATCACAAGTCACCCCTGATCTCCAACACCTGGATGAGGAAGTCAGCACAGGCTGCCACGTGCTCATCTCGCCCGCGGCTCACCACAGCAGGGGGTAGGGGCGGGTTGCTCTGAGCCCCGGATGAAGAAGTCAGCATAGGCTGCCACGGGCTCATGGCGCCCCGCGCAGCTTACCACAGCTGAGGGCAGGGGCGGGTTTCTCTGGGACACCTCACCCTCCATCCATGTTCTGGGGTCCAGGATCCCCTGAGTCCTCCCTCAGGGGCCTCACCTTGACTCCTGTTAGGCCTCTCCACTCTCTCCAACCGAGGACCTGCTACTTACGCTCGATTCCCAGTCTCTCCGGGACCGGACGGCAGGAAATGCTGCCTGTACACATCCCACGCCAGGGCCTCTCAGAGCCTTCTCTGTTCTCACAGGGTCCCCTCAGCCCTCCCTCAGGATCCTCACCTTAGTCCACGAACGATCTAGGATTCCGCCTCTGCCCACCCGAGGCCGCGACTGTTACCACAGGTCACCCCTGCTCTCCAAGACCCGGATGAGGAAGTCAGCACAGGCTGACACGGGCTCATCTCGCCCGAGGCTCACCACAGCAGGGGGTAGGGGCGGGTTGCTCTGAGACCCGGATGAAGAAGTCAGCATAGGCTGCCACGGGCTCATGGCGCCCCGCGCAGCTTACCACAGCTGAGGGCAGGGGCGGGTTTCTCTGGGACACCTCACCCTCCATCCGTGTTCTGGGGCCCAGGATCCCCTCAGTCCTCCCTCAGGGGCCTCACCTTGACTCCTGTTAGGCCTCTCCACTCTCTCCAACCGAGGACCTGCTACTTACGCTCGATTCCCAGTCTCTCCGGGACCGGACGGCAGGAAATGCTGCCTGTACACATCCCACGCCAGGGCCTCTCAGAGCCTTCTCTGTTCTCACAGGGTCCCCTCAGCCCTCCCTCAGGATCCTCACCTTAGTCCACGAACGATCTAGGATTCCGCCTCTGCCCACCCGAGGCCGCGACTGTTACCACAGGTCACCCCTGCTCTCCAAGACCCGGATGAGGAAGTCAGCACAGGCTGACACGGGCTCATCTCGCCCGAGGCTCACCACAGCAGGGGGTAGGGGCGGGTTGCTCTGAGACCCGGATGAAGAAGTCAGCATAGGCTGCCACGGGCTCATGGCGCCCCGCGCAGCTTACCACAGCTGAGGGCAGGGGCGGGTTTCTCTGGGACACCTCACCCTCCATCCGTGTTCTGGGGCCCAGGATCCCCTCAGTCCTCCCTCAGGGGCCTCACCTTGACTCCTGTTAGGCCTCTCCACTCTCTCCAACCGAGGACCTGCTACTTACGCTCGATTCCCAGTCTCTCCGGGACCGGACGGCAGGAAATGCTGCCTGTACACATCCCACGCCAGGGCCTCTCAGAGCCTTCTCTGTTCTCACAGGGTCCCCTCAGCCCTCCCTCAGGATCCTCACCTTAGTCCACGAACGATCTAGGATTCCGCCTCTGCCCACCCGAGGCCGGGACTGTTACCACAGTTCACCCCTGCTCTCCAAGACCCGGATGAGGAAGTCAGCACAGGCTGCCACGGGCTCATGGCGCCCCGCGCAGCTTACCACAGCTGAGGGCAGGGGCGGGTTTCTCTGGGACACCTCACCCTCCATCCGTGTTCTGGGGCCCAGGATCCCCTCAGTCCTCCCTCAGGGGCCTCACCTTGACTCCTGTTAGGCCTCTCCACTCTCTCCAACCGAGAACCTGCTACTTACGCTCGATTCCCAGTCTCTCCGGGACCGGACGGCAGGAAATGCTGCCTGTACACATCCCACGCCAGGGCCTCTCAGAGCCTTCTCTGTTCTCACAGGGTCCCCTCAGCCCTCCCTCAGGATCCTCACCTTAGTCCACGAACGATCTAGGATTCCGCCTCTGCCCACCCGAGGCCGCGACTGTTACCACAGCTCACCCCTGCTCTCCAAGACCCGGATGAGGAAGTCAGCACAGGCTGCCACGGGCTCATCTCGCCTGAGGCTCACCACAGCAGGGGGTAGGGGCGGGTTGCTCTGAGACCCGGATGAAGAAGTCAGCATAGGCTGCCACGGGCTCATGGCGCCCCGCGCAGCTTACCACAGCTGAGGGCAGGGGCGGGTTTCTCTGGGACACCTCACCCTCCATCCGTGTTCTGGGGCCCAGGATCCCCTCAGTCCTCCCTCAGGGGCCTCACCTTGACTCCTGTTAGGCCTCTCCACTCTCTCCAACCGAGGACCTGCTACTTACGCTCGATTCCCAGTCTCTCCGGGACCGGACGGCAGGAAATGCTGCCTGTACACATCCCACGCCAGGGCCTCTCAGAGCCTTCTCTGTTCTCACAGGGTCCCCTCAGCCCTCCCTCAGGATCCTCACCTTAGTCCACGAACGATCTAGGATTCCGCCTCTGCCCACCCGAGGCCGGGACTGTTACCACAGTTCACCCCTGCTCTCCAAGACCCGGATGAGGAAGTCAGCACAGGCTGCCACGGGCTCATCTCGCCCGAGGCTCACCACAGCAGGGGGTAGGGGCGGGTTGCTCTGAGACCCGGATGAAGAAGTCAGCATAGGCTGCCACGGGCTCATGGCGCCCCGCGCAGCTTACCACAGCTGAGGGCAGGGGCGGGTTTCTCTGGGACACCTCACCCTCCATCCGTGTTCTGGGGCCCAGGATCCCCTCAGTCCTCCCTCAGGGGCCTCACCTTGACTCCTGTTAGGCCTCTCCACTCTCTCCAACCGAGGACCTGCTACTTACGCTCGATTCCCAGTCTCTCCGGGACCGGACGGCAGGAAATGCTGCCTGTACACATCCCACGCCAAGGCCTCTCAGAGCCGTCTCTGTTCTCACAGGGTCCCCTCAGCCCTCCCTCAGGATCCTCACCTTAGTCCACGAACGATCTAGGATTCCGCCTCTCCCCACCCGAGGCCGCGACTGTTACCACAGGTCACCCCTGCTCTCCAAGACCCGGATGAGGAAGTCAGCACAGGCTGCCACGGGCTCATCGCGCCCGAGGCTCACCACAGCAGGGGGTAGGGGCGGGTTGCTCTGAGACCCGGATGAAGAAGTCAGCATAGGCTGCCATGGGCTCATGGCGCCCCGCGCAGCTTACCACAGCTGAGGGCAGGGGCGGGTTTCTCTGGGACACCTCACCCTCCATCCGTGTTCTGGGGCCCAGGATCCCCTCAGTCCTCCCTCAGGGGCCTCACCTTGACTCCTGTTAGGCCTCTCCACTCTCTCCAACCGAGGACCTGCTACTTACGCTCGATTCCCAGTCTCTCCGGGACCGGACGGCAGGAAATGCTGCCTGTACACATCCCACGCCAGGGCCTCTCAGAGCCTTCTCTGTTCTCACAGGGTCCCCTCAGCCCTCCCTCAGGATCCTCACCTTAGTCCACGAACGATCTAGGATTCCGCCTCTGCCCACCCGAGGCCGCGACTGTTACCACAGGTCACCCCTGCTCTCCAAGACCCGGATGAGGAAGTCAGCACAGGCTGCCACGGGCTCATGGCGCCCCGCGCAGCTTACCACAGCTGAGGGCAGGGGCGGGTTTCTCTGGGACACCTCACCCTCCATCCGTGTTCTGGGGCCCAGGATCCCCTCAGTCCTCCCTCAGGGGCCTCACCTTGACTCCTGTTAGGCCTCTCCACTCTCTCCAACCGAGGACCTGCTACTTACGCTCGATTCCCAGTCTCTCCGGGACCGGACGGCAAGAAATGCTGCCTGTACACATCCCACGCCAGGGCCTCTCAGAGCCTTCTCTGTTCTCACAGGGTCCCCTCAGCCCTCCCTCAGGATCCTCACCTTAGTCCACGAACGATCTAGGATTCCGCCTCTGCCCACCCGAGGCCGCGACTGTTACCACAGGTCACCCCTGCTCTCCAAGACCCGGATGAGGAAGTCAGCACAGGCTGCCACGGGCTCATCTCGCCCGAGGCTCACCACAGCAGGGGGTAGGGGCGGGTTGCTCTGAGACCCGGATGAAGAAGTCAGCATAGGCTGCCACGGGCTCATGGCGCCCCACGCAGCTTACCACAGCTGAGGGCAGGGGCGGGTTTCTCTGGGACACCTCACCCTCCATCCGTGTTCTGGGGCCCAGGATCCCCTCAGTCCTCCCTCAGGGGCCTCACCTTGACTCCTGTTAGGCCTCTCCACTCTCTCCAACCGAGGACCTGCTACTTACGCTCGATTCCCAGTCTCTCCGGGACCGGACGGCAGGAAATGCGGCCTGTACACATCCCACGCCAGGGCCTCTCAGAGCCTTCTCTGTTCTCACAGGGTCCCCTCAGCCCTCCCTCAGGATCCTCACCTTAGTCCACGAACGATCTAGGATTCCGCCTCTGCCCACCCGAGGCCGGGACTGTTACCACAGGTCACCCCTGCTCTCCAAGACCCGGATGAGGAAGTCAGCACAGGCTGCCACGGGCTCATCTCGCCCGAGGCTCACCACAGCAGGGGGTAGGGGCGGGTTGCTCTGAGACCCGGATGAAGAAGTCAGCATAGGCTGCCACGGGCTCATGGCGCCCCGCGCAGCGTACCACAGCTGAGGGCAGGGGCGGGTTTCTCTGGGACACCTCACCCTCCATCCGTGTTCTGGGGCCCAGGATCCCCTCAGTCCTCCCTCAGGGGCCTCACCTTGACTCCTGTTAGGCCTCTCCACTCTCTCCAACCGAGGACCTGCTACTTACGCTCGATTCCCAGTCTCTCCGGGACCGGACGGCAGGAAATGCTGCCTGTACACATCCCACGCCAGGGCCTCTCAGAGCCTTCTCTGTTCTCACAGGGTCCCCTCAGCCCTCCCTCAGGATCCTCACCTTAGTCCACGAACGATCTAGGATTCCGCCTCTGCCCACCCGAGGCCGCGACTGTTACCACAGGTCACCCCTGCTCTCCAAGACCCGGATGAGGAAGTCAGCACAGGCTGCCACGGGCTCATGGCGCCCCGCGCAGCTTACCACAGCTGAGGGCAGGGGCGGGTTTCTCTGGGACACCTCACCCTCCATCCGTGTTCTGGGGCCCAGGATCCCCTCAGTCCTCCCTCAGGGGCCTCACCTTGACTCCTGTTAGGCCTCTCCACTCTCTCCAACCGAGAACCTGCTACTTACGCTCGATTCCCAGTCTCTCCGGGACCGGACGGCAGGAAATGCTGCCTGTACACATCCCACGCCAGGGCCTCTCAGAGCCTTCTCTGTTCTCACAGGGTCCCCTCAGCCCTCCCTCAGGATCCTCACCTTAGTCCACGAACGATCTAGGATTCCGCCTCTGCCCACCCGAGGCCGCGACTGTTACCACAGGTCACCCCTGCTCTCCAAGACCCGGATGAGGAAGTCAGCACAGGCTGCCACGGGCTCATCTCGCTCGCGGCTCACCACAGCAGGGGGTAGGGGTGGGTTTCTCTGAGACCCGGATGAAGAAGTCACCATAGGCTGCCACGGGCTCATGGCGCCCTGCGCAGCTTACCACAGCTGAGGGCAGGGGCGGGTTTCTCTGGGACACCTCACCCTCCATCCGTGTTCTGGGGTCCAGGATCCCCTCAGTCCTCCCTCAGGGGCCTCACCTTGACTCCTGTTAGGCCTCTCCACTCTCTCCAACCGAGGACCTGCTACTTACGCTCGATTCCCAGTCTCTCCGGGACCGGACGGCAGGAAATGCTGCCTGTACACATCCCACGCCAGGGCCTCTCAGAGCCTTCTCTGTTCTCACAGGGTCCCCTCAGCCCTCCCTCAGGATCCTCACCTTAGTCCACGAACGATCTAGGATTCCGCCTCTGCCCACCCGAGCCCGCGACTGTTACCACAGGTCACCCCTGCTCTCCAAGACCCGGATGAGGAAGTCAGCACAGGCTGCCACGGGCTCATCTCGCTCGCGGCTCACCACAGCAGGGGGTAGGGGCGGGTTGCTCTGAGACCCGGATGAAGAAGTCAGCATAGGCTGCCACGGGCTCATGGCGCCCCGCGCAGCTTACCACAGCTGAGGGCAGGGGCGGGTTTCTCTGGGAAACCTCACCCTCCATCCGTGTTCTGGGGTCCAGGATCCCCTCAGTCCTCCCTCAGGGGCCTCACCTTGACTCCTGTTAGGCCTCTCCACTCTCTCCAACCGAGGACCTGCTACTTACGCTCGATTCCCAGTCTCTCCGGGACCGGACGGCAGGAAATGCTGCCTGTACACATCCCACGCCAGGGCCTCTCAGAGCCGTCTCTGTTCTCACAGGGTCCCCTCAGCCCTCCCTCAGGATCCTCACCTTAGTCCACGAACGATCTAGGATTCCGCCTCTGCCCACCCGAGGCCGCGACTGTTACCACAGGTCACCCCTGCTCTCCAAGACCCGGATGAGGAAGTCAGCACAGGCTGACACGGGCTCATCTCGCCCGAGGCTCACCACAGCAGGGGGTAGGGGCGGGTTGCTCTGAGACCCGGATGAAGAAGTCAGCATAGGCTGCCACGGGCTCATGGCGCCCCGCGCAGCTTACCACAGCTGAGGGCAGGGGCGGGTTTCTCTGGGACACCTCACCCTCCATCCGTGTTCTGGGGCCCAGGATCCCCTCAGTCCTCCCTCAGGGGCCTCACCTTGACTCCTGTTAGGCCTCTCCACTCTCTCCAACCGAGGACCTGCTACTTACGCTCGATTCCCAGTCTCTCCGGGACCGGACGGCAGGAAATGCTGCCTGTACACATCCCACGCCAGGGCCTCTCAGAGCCTTCTCTGTTCTCACAGGGTCCCCTCAGCCCTCCCTCAGGATCCTCACCTTAGTCCACGAACGATCTAGGATTCCGCCTCTGCCCACCCGAGGCCGCGACTGTTACCACAGGTCACCCCTGCTCTCCAAGACCCGGATGAGGAAGTCAGCACAGGCTGCCACGGGCTCATCTCGCCCGAGGCTCACCACAGCAGGGGGTAGGGGCGGGTTGCTCTGAGACCCGGATGAAGAAGTCAGCATAGGCTGCCACGGGCTCATGGCGCCCCGCGCAGCTTACCACAGCTGAGGGCAGGGGCGGGTTTCTCTGGGACACCTCACCCTCCATCCGTGTTCTGGGGCCCAGGATCCCCTCAGTCCTCCCTCAGGGGCCTCACCTTGACTCCTGTTAGGCCTCTCCACTCTCTCCAACCGAGGACCTGCTACTTACGCTCGATTCCCAGTCTCTCCGGGACCGGACGGCAGGAAATGCTGCCTGTACACATCCCACGCCAGGGCCTCTCAGAGCCTTCTCTGTTCTCACAGGGTCCCCTCAGCCCTCCCTCAGGATCCTCACCTTAGTCCACGAACGATCTAGGATTCCGCCTCTGCCCACCCGAGGCCGCGACTGTTACCACAGGTCACCCCTGCTCTCCAAGACCCGGATGAGGAAGTCAGCACAGGCTGCCACGTGCTCATCTCGCCCGCGGCTCACCACAGCAGGGGGTAGGGGCGGGTTGCTCTGAGACCCGGATGAAGAAGTCAGCATAGGCTGCCACGGGCTCATGGCGCCCCGCGCAGCTTACCACAGCTGAGGGCAGGGGCGGGTTTCTCTGGGACACCTCACCCTCCATCCATGTTCTGGGGTCCAGGATCCCCTGAGTCCTCCCTCAGGGGCCTCACCTTGACTCCTGTTAGGCCTCTCCGCTCTCTCCAACCGAGGACCTGCTACTTACGCTCGATTCCCAGTCTCTCCGGGACCGGACGGCAGGAAATGCTGCCTGTACACATCCCACGCCAGGGCCTCTCAGAGCCTTCTCTGTTCTCACAGGGTCCCCTCAGCCCTCCCTCAGGATCCTCACCTTAGTCCACGAACGATCTAGGATTCCGCCTCTGCCCACCCGAGGCCGCGACTGTTACCACAGGTCACCCCTGCTCTCCAAGACCCGGATGAGGAAGTCAGCACAGGCTGCCACGGGCTCATCTCGCCCGAGGCTCACCACAGCAGGGGGTAGGGGCGGGTTGCTCTGAGACCCGGATGAAGAAGTCAGCATAGGCTGCCACGGGCTCATGGCGCCCCGCGCAGCTTACCACAGCTGAGGGCAGGGGCGGGTTTCTCTGGGACACCTCACCCTCCATCCGTGTTCTGGGGCCCAGGATCCCCTCAGTCCTCCCTCAGGGGCCTCACCTTGACTCCTGTTAGGCCTCTCCACTCTCTCCAACCGAGGACCTGCTACTTACGCTCGATTCCCAGTCTCTCCGGGACCGGACGGCAGGAAATGCTGCCTGTACACATCCCACGCCAGGGCCTCTCAGAGCCTTCTCTGTTCTCACAGGGTCCCCTCAGCCCTCCCTCAGGATCCTCACCTTAGTCCACGAACGATCTAGGATTCCGCCTCTGCCCACCCGAGGCCGGGACTGTTACCACAGGTCACCCCTGCTCTCCAAGACCCGGATGAGGAAGTCAGCACAGGCTGCCACGGGCTCATCTCGCCCGAGGCTCACCACAGCAGGGGGTAGGGGCGGGTTGCTCTGAGACCCGGATGAAGAAGTCAGCATAGGCTGCCACGGGCTCATGGCGCCCCGCGCAGCGTACCACAGCTGAGGGCAGGGGCGGGTTTCTCTGGGACACCTCACCCTCCATCCGTGTTCTGGGGCCCAGGATCCCCTCAGTCCTCCCTCAGGGGCCTCACCTTGACTCCTGTTAGGCCTCTCCACTCTCTCCAACCGAGGACCTGCTACTTACGCTCGATTCCCAGTCTCTCCGGGACCGGACGGCAGGAAATGCTGCCTGTACACATCCCACGCCAGGGCCTCTCAGAGCCTTCTCTGTTCTCACAGGGTCCCCTCAGCCCTCCCTCAGGATCCTCACCTTAGTCCACGAACGATCTAGGATTCCGCCTCTGCCCACCCGAGGCCGCGACTGTTACCACAGGTCACCCCTGCTCTCCAAGACCCGGATGAGGAAGTCAGCACAGGCTGCCACGGGCTCATCTCGCCCGAGGCTCACCACAGCAGGGGGTAGGGGCGGGTTTCTCTGAGACCCGGATGAAGAAGTCAGCATAGGCTGCCACGGGCTCATGGCGCCCCGCGCAGCTTACCACAGCTGAGGGCAGGGGCGGGTTTCTCTGGGACACCTCACCCTCCATCCGTGTTCTGGGGTCCAGGATCCCCTCAGTCCTCCCTCAGGGGCCTCACCTTGACTCCTGTTAGGCCTCTCCACTCTCTCCAACCGAGGACCTGCTACTTACGCTCGATTCCCAGTCTCTCCGGGACCGGACGGCAGGAAATGCTGCCTGTACACATCCCACGCCAGGGCCTCTCAGAGCCGTCTCTGTTCTCACAGGGTCCCCTCAGCCCTCCCTCAGGATCCTCACCTTAGTCCACGAACGATCTAGGATTCCGCCTCTGCCCACCCGAGGCCGCGACTGTTACCACAGGTCACCCCTGCTCTCCAAGACCCGGATGAGGAAGTCAGCACAGGCTGCCACGGGCTCATCTCGCCCGAGGCTCACCACAGCAGGGGGTAGGGGCGGGTTGCTCTGAGACCCGGATGAAGAAGTCAGCATAGGCTGCCACGGGCTCATGGCGCCCCACGCAGCTTACCACAGCTGAGGGCAGGGGCGGGTTTCTCTGGGACACCTCACCCTCCATCCGTGTTCTGGGGCCCAGGATCCCCTCAGTCCTCCCTCAGGGGCCTCACCTTGACTCCTGTTAGGCCTCTCCACTCTCTCCAACCGAGGACCTGCTACTTACGCTCGATTCCCAGTCTCTCCGGGACCGGACGGCAGGAAATGCTGCCTGTACACATCCCACGCCAGGGCCTCTCAGAGCCTTCTCTGTTCTCACAGGGTCCCCTCAGCCCTCCCTCAGGATCCTCACCTTAGTCCACGAACGATCTAGGATTCCGCCTCTGCCCACCCGAGGCCGCGACTGTTACCACAGGTCACCCCTGCTCTCCAAGACCCGGATGAGGAAGTCAGCACAGGCTGCCACGGGCTCATCTCGCCCGAGGCTCACCACAGCAGGGGGTAGGGGCGGGTTGCTCTGAGACCCGGATGAAGAAGTCAGCATAGGCTGCCACGGGCTCATGGCGCCCCGCGCAGCTTACCACAGCTGAGGGCAGGGGCGGGTTTCTCTGGGACACCTCACCCTCCATCCGTGTTCTGGGGCCCAGGATCCCCTCAGTCCTCCCTCAGGGGCCTCACCTTGACTCCTGTTAGGCCTCTCCACTCTCTCCAACCGAGGACCTGCTACTTACGCTCGATTCCCAGTCTCTCCGGGACCGGACGGCAGGAAATGCTGCCTGTACACATCCCACGCCAGGGCCTCTCAGAGCCTTCTCTGTTCTCACAGGGTCCCCTCAGCCCTCCCTCAGGATCCTCACCTTAGTCCACGAACGATCTAGGATTCCGCCTCTGCCCACCCGAGGCCGGGACTGTTACCACAGGTCACCCCTGCTCTCCAAGACCCGGATGAGGAAGTCAGCACAGGCTGCCCCGGGCTCATCTCGCCCGAGGCTCACCACAGCAGGGGGTAGGGGCGGGTTGCTCTGAGACCCGGATGAAGAAGTCAGCATAGGCTGCCACGGGCTCATGGCGCCCCGCGCAGCGTACCACAGCTGAGGGCAGGGGCGGGTTTCTCTGGGACACCTCACCCTCCATCCGTGTTCTGGGGCCCAGGATCCCCTCAGTCCTCCCTCAGGGGCCTCACCTTGACTCCTGTTAGGCCTCTCCACTCTCTCCAACCGAGGACCTGCTACTTACGCTCGATTCCCAGTCTCTCCGGGACCGGACGGCAGGAAATGCTGCCTGTACACATCCCACGCCAGGGCCTCTCAGAGCCTTCTCTGTTCTCACAGGGTCCCCTCAGCCCTCCCTCAGGATCCTCACCTTAGTCCACGAACGATCTAGGATTCCGCCTCTGCCCACCCGAGGCCGCGACTGTTACCACAGGTCACCCCTGCTCTCCAAGACCCGGATGAGGAAGTCAGCACAGGCTGCCACGTGCTCATCTCGCCCGCGGCTCACCACAGCAGGGGGTAGGGGCGGGTTGCTCTGAGACCCGGATGAAGAAGTCAGCATAGGCTGCCACGGGCTCATGGCGCCCCGCGCAGCTTACCACAGCTGAGGGCAGGGGCGGGTTTCTCTGGGACACCTCACCCTCCATCCATGTTCTGGGGTCCAGGATCCCCTGAGTCCTCCCTCAGGGGCCTCACCTTGACTCCTGTTAGGCCTCTCCGCTCTCTCCAACCGAGGACCTGCTACTTACGCTCGATTCCCAGTCTCTCCGGGACCGGACGGCAGGAAATGCTGCCTGTACACATCCCACGCCAGGGCCTCTCAGAGCCTTCTCTGTTCTCACAGGGTCCCCTCAGCCCTCCCTCAGGATCCTCACCTTAGTCCACGAACGATCTAGGATTCCGCCTCTGCCCACCCGAGGCCGCGACTGTTACCACAGGTCACCCCTGCTCTCCAAGACCCGGATGAGGAAGTCAGCACAGGCTGCCACGGGCTCATCTCGCCCGAGGCTCACCACAGCAGGGGGTAGGGGCGGGTTGCTCTGAGACCCGGATGAAGAAGTCAGCATAGGCTGCCACGGGCTCATGGCGCCCCACGCAGCTTACCACAGCTGAGGGCAGGGGCGGGTTTCTCTGGGACACCTCACCCTCCATCCGTGTTCTGGGGCCCAGGATCCCCTCAGTCCTCCCTCAGGGGCCTCACTTTGACTCCTGTTAGGCCTCTCCACTCTCTCCAACCGAGGACCTGCTACTTACGCTCGATTCCCAGTCTCTCCGGGACCGGACGGCAGGAAATGCTGCCTGTACACATCCCACGCCAGGGCCTCTCAGAGCCTTCTCTGTTCTCACAGGGTCCCCTCAGCCCTCCCTCAGGATCCTCACCTTAGTCCACGAACGATCTAGGATTCCGCCTCTGCCCACCCGAGGCCGCGACTGTTACCACAGGTCACCCCTGCTCTCCAAGACCCGGATGAGGAAGTCAGCACAGGCTGCCACGGGCTCATCTCGCCCGAGGCTCACCACAGCAGGGGGTAGGGGCGGGTTGCTCTGAGACCCGGATGAAGAAGTCAGCATAGGCTGCCACGGGCTCATGGCGCCCCGCGCAGCTTACCACAGCTGAGGGCAGGGGCGGGTTTCTCTGGGACACCTCACCCTCCATCCGTGTTCTGGGGCCCAGGATCCCCTCAGTCCTCCCTCAGGGGCCTCACCTTGACTCCTGTTAGGCCTCTCCACTCTCTCCAACCGAGGACCTGCTACTTACGCTCGATTCCCAGTCTCTCCGGGACCGGACGGCAGGAAATGCTGCCTGTACACATCCCACGCCAGGGCCTCTCAGAGCCTTCTCTGTTCTCACAGGGTCCCCTCAGCCCTCCCTCAGGATCCTCACCTTAGTCCACGAACGATCTAGGATTCCGCCTCTGCCCACCCGAGGCCGGGACTGTTACCACAGGTCACCCCTGCTCTCCAAGACCCGGATGAGGAAGTCAGCACAGGCTGCCACGGGCTCATCTCGCCCGAGGCTCACCACAGCAGGGGGTAGGGGCGGGTTGCTCTGAGACCCGGATGAAGAAGTCAGCATAGGCTGCCACGGGCTCATGGCGCCCCGCGCAGCGTACCACAGCTGAGGGCAGGGGCGGGTTTCTCTGGGACACCTCACCCTCCATCCGTGTTCTGGGGCCCAGGATCCCCTCAGTCCTCCCTCAGGGGCCTCACCTTGACTCCTGTTAGGCCTCTCCACTCTCTCCAACCGAGGACCTGGTACTTACGCTCGATTCCCAGTCTCTCCGGGACCGGACGGCAGGAAATGCTGCCTGTACACATCCCACGCCAGGGCCTCTCAGAGCCTTCTCTGTTCTCACAGGGTCCCCTCAGCCCTCCCTCAGGATCCTCACCTTAGTCCACGAACGATCTAGGATTCCGCCTCTGCCCACCCGAGGCCGCGACTGTTACCACAGGTCACCCCTGCTCTCCAAGACCCGGATGAGGAAGTCAGCACAGGCTGCCACGTGCTCATCTCGCCCGCGGCTCACCACAGCAGGGGGTAGGGGCGGGTTGCTCTGAGACCCGGATGAAGAAGTCAGCATAGGCTGCCACGGGCTCATGGCGCCCCGCGCAGCTTACCACAGCTGAGGGCAGGGGCGGGTTTCTCTGGGACACCTCACCCTCCATCCATGTTCTGGGGTCCAGGATCCCCTGAGTCCTCCCTCAGGGGCCTCACCTTGACTCCTGTTAGGCCTCTCCGCTCTCTCCAACCGAGGACCTGCTACTTACGCTCGATTCCCAGTCTCTCCGGGACCGGACGGCAGGAAATGCTGCCTGTACACATCCCACGCCAGGGCCTCTCAGAGCCTTCTCTGTTCTCACAGGGTCCCCTCAGCCCTCCCTCAGGATCCTCACCTTAGTCCACGAACGATCTAGGATTCCGCCTCTGCCCACCCGAGGCCGCGACTGTTACCACAGGTCACCCCTGCTCTCCAAGACCCGGATGAGGAAGTCAGCACAGGCTGCCACGGGCTCATCTCGCCCGAGGCTCACCACAGCAGGGGGTAGGGGCGGGTTGCTCTGAGACCCGGATGAAGAAGTCAGCATAGGCTGCCACGGGCTCATGGCGCCCCGCGCAGCTTACCACAGCTGAGGGCAGGGGCGGGTTTCTCTGGGACACCTCACCCTCCATCCGTGTTCTGGGGCCCAGGATCCCCTCAGTCCTCCCTCAGGGGCCTCACTTTGACTCCTGTTAGGCCTCTCCACTCTCTCCAACCGAGGACCTGCTACTTACGCTCGATTCCCAGTCTCTCCGGGACCGGACGGCAGGAAATGCTGCCTGTACACATCCCACGCCAGGGCCTCTCAGAGCCTTCTCTGTTCTCACAGGGTCCCCTCAGCCCTCCCTCAGGATCCTCACCTTAGTCCACGAACGATCTAGGATTCCGCCTCTGCCCACCCGAGGCCGGGACTGTTACCACAGGTCACCCCTGCTCTCCAAGACCCGGATGAGGAAGTCAGCACAGGCTGCCACGGGCTCATCTCGCCCGAGGCTCACCACAGCAGGGGGTAGGGGCGGGTTGCTCTGAGACCCGGATGAAGAAGTCAGCATAGGCTGCCACGGGCTCATGGCGCCCCGCGCAGCTTACCACAGCTGAGGGCAGGGGCGGGTTTCTCTGGGACACCTCACCCTCCATCCGTGTTCTGGGGCCCAGGATCCCCTCAGTCCTCCCTCAGGGGCCTCACCTTGACTCCTGTTAGGCCTCTCCACTCTCTCCAACCGAGGACCTGCTACTTACGCTCGATTCCCAGTCTCTCCGGGACCGGACGGCAGGAAATGCTGCCTGTACACATCCCACGCCAGGGCCTCTCAGAGCCTTCTCTGTTCTCACAGGGTCCCCTCAGCCCTCCCTCAGGATCCTCACCTTAGTCCACGAACGATCTAGGATTCCGCCTCTGCCCACCCGAGGCCGCGACTGTTACCACAGGTCACCCCTGCTCTCCAAGACCCGGATGAGGAAGTCAGCACAGGCTGCCACGGGCTCATCTCGCCCGAGGCTCACCACAGCAGGGGGTAGGGGCGGGTTTCTCTGAGACCCGGATGAAGAAGTCAGCATAGGCTGCCACGGGCTCATGGCGCCCCGCGCAGCTTACCACAGCTGAGGGCAGGGGCGGGTTTCTCTGGGACACCTCACCCTCCATCCGTGTTCTGGGGCCCAGGATCCCCTCAGTCCTCCCTCAGGGGCCTCACCTTGACTCCTGTTAGGCCTCTCCACTCTCTCCAACCGAGGACCTGCTACTTACGCTCGATTCCCAGTCTCTCCGGGACCGGACGGCAGGAAATGCTGCCTGTACACATCCCACGCCAGGGCCTCTCAGAGCCTTCTCTGTTCTCACAGGGTCCCCTCAGCCCTCCCTCAGGATCCTCACCTTAGTCCACGAACGATCTAGGATTCCGCCTCTGCCCACCCGAGGCCGCGACTGTTACCACAGGTCACCCCTGCTCTCCAAGACCCGGATGAGGAAGTCAGCACAGGCTGCCACGGGCTCATCTCGCCCGAGGCTCACCACAGCAGGGGGTAGGGGCGGGTTTCTCTGAGACCCGGATGAAGAAGTCAGCATAGGCTGCCACGGGCTCATGGCGCCCCGCGCAGCTTACCACAGCTGAGGGCAGGGGCGGGTTTCTCTGGGAAACCTCACCCTCCATCCGTGTTCTGGGGTCCAGGATCCCCTCAGTCCTCCCTCAGGGGCCTCACCTTGACTCCTGTTAGGCCTCTCCACTCTCTCCAACCGAGGACCTGCTACTTACGCTCGATTCCCAGTCTCTCCGGGACCGGACGGCAGGAAATGCTGCCTGTACACATCCCACGCCAGGGCCTCTCAGAGCCGTCTCTGTTCTCACAGGGTCCCCTCAGCCCTCCCTCAGGATCCTCACCTTAGTCCACGAACGATCTAGGATTCCGCCTCTGCCCACCCGAGGCCGCGACTGTTACCACAGGTCACCCCTGCTCTCCAAGACCCGGATGAGGAAGTCAGCACAGGCTGCCACGGGCTCATCTCGCCCGAGGCTCACCACAGCAGGGGGTAGGGGCGGGTTGCTCTGAGACCCGGATGAAGAAGTCAGCATAGGCTGCCACGGGCTCATGGCGCCCCACGCAGCTTACCACAGCTGAGGGCAGGGGCGGGTTTCTCTGGGACACCTCACCCTCCATCCGTGTTCTGGGGCCCAGGATCCCCTCAGTCCTCCCTCAGGGGCCTCACCTTGACTCCTGTTAGGCCTCTCCACTCTCTCCAACCGAGGACCTGCTACTTACGCTCGATTCCCAGTCTCTCCGGGACCGGACGGCAGGAAATGCTGCCTGTACACATCCCACGCCAGGGCCTCTCAGAGCCTTCTCTGTTCTCACAGGGTCCCCTCAGCCCTCCCTCAGGATCCTCACCTTAGTCCACGAACGATCTAGGATTCCGCCTCTGCCCACCCGAGGCCGCGACTGTTACCACAGGTCACCCCTGCTCTCCAAGACCCGGATGAGGAAGTCAGCACAGGCTGCCACGGGCTCATCTCGCCTGAGGCTCACCACAGCAGGGGGTAGGGGCGGGTTGCTCTGAGACCCGGATGAAGAAGTCAGCATAGGCTGCCACGGGCTCATGGCGCCCCGCGCAGCTTACCACAGCTGAGGGCAGGGGCGGGTTTCTCTGGGACACCTCACCCTCCATCCGTGTTCTGGGGCCCAGGATCCCCTCAGTCCTCCCTCAGGGGCCTCACTTTGACTCCTGTTAGGCCTCTCCACTCTCTCCAACCGAGGACCTGCTACTTACGCTCGATTCCCAGTCTCTCCGGGACCGGACGGCAGGAAATGCTGCCTGTACACATCCCACGCCAGGGCCTCTCAGAGCCTTCTCTGTTCTCACAGGGTCCCCTCAGCCCTCCCTCAGGATCCTCACCTTAGTCCACGAACGATCTAGGATTCCGCCTCTGCCCACCCGAGGCCGGGACTGTTACCACAGGTCACCCCTGCTCTCCAAGACCCGGATGAGGAAGTCAGCACAGGCTGCCCCGGGCTCATCTCGCCCGAGGCTCACCACAGCAGGGGGTAGGGGCGGGTTGCTCTGAGACCCGGATGAAGAAGTCAGCATAGGCTGCCACGGGCTCATGGCGCCCCGCGCAGCGTACCACAGCTGAGGGCAGGGGCGGGTTTCTCTGGGACACCTCACCCTCCATCCGTGTTCTGGGGCCCAGGATCCCCTCAGTCCTCCCTCAGGGGCCTCACCTTGACTCCTGTTAGGCCTCTCCACTCTCTCCAACCGAGGACCTGGTACTTACGCTCGATTCCCAGTCTCTCCGGGACCGGACGGCAGGAAATGCTGCCTGTACACATCCCACGCCAGGGCCTCTCAGAGCCTTCTCTGTTCTCACAGGGTCCCCTCAGCCCTCCCTCAGGATCCTCACCTTAGTCCACGAACGATCTAGGATTCCGCCTCTGCCCACCCGAGGCCGCGACTGTTACCACAGGTCACCCCTGCTCTCCAAGACCCGGATGAGGAAGTCAGCACAGGCTGCCACGGGCTCATCTCGCCCGAGGCTCACCACAGCAGGGGGTAGGGGCGGGTTGCTCTGAGACCCGGATGAAGAAGTCAGCATAGGCTGCCACGGGCTCATGGCGCCCCGCGCAGCTTACCACAGCTGAGGGCAGGGGCGGGTTTCTCTGGGACACCTCACCCTCCATCCGTGTTCTGGGGCCCAGGATCCCCTCAGTCCTCCCTCAGGGGCCTCACCTTGACTCCTGTTAGGCCTCTCCACTCTCTCCAACCGAGGACCTGCTACTTACGCTCGATTCCCAGTCTCTCCGGGACCGGACGGCAGGAAATGCTGCCTGTACACATCCCACGCCAGGGCCTCTCAGAGCCTTCTCTGTTCTCACAGGGTCCCCTCAGCCCTCCCTCAGGATCCTCACCTTAGTCCACGAACGATCTAGGATTCCGCCTCTGCCCACCCGAGGCCGCGACTGTTACCACAGGTCACCCCTGCTCTCCAAGACCCGGATGAGGAAGTCAGCACAGGCTGCCACGGGCTCATCTCGCCCGAGGCTCACCACAGCAGGGGGTAGGGGCGGGTTGCTCTGAGACCCGGATGAAGAAGTCAGCATAGGCTGCCACGGGCTCATGGCGCCCCACGCAGCTTACCACAGCTGAGGGCAGGGGCGGGTTTCTCTGGGACACCTCACCCTCCATCCGTGTTCTGGGGCCCAGGATCCCCTCAGTCCTCCCTCAGGGGCCTCACCTTGACTCCTGTTAGGCCTCTCCACTCTCTCCAACCGAGGACCTGCTACTTACGCTCGATTCCCAGTCTCTCCGGGACCGGACGGCAGGAAATGCTGCCTGTACACATCCCACGCCAGGGCCTCTCAGAGCCTTCTCTGTTCTCACAGGGTCCCCTCAGCCCTCCCTCAGGATCCTCACCTTAGTCCACGAACGATCTAGGATTCCGCCTCTGCCCACCCGAGGCCGCGACTGTTACCACAGGTCACCCCTGCTCTCCAAGACCCGGATGAGGAAGTCAGCACAGGCTGCCACGGGCTCATCTCGCCCGAGGCTCACCACAGCAGGGGGTAGGGGCGGGTTGCTCTGAGACCCGGATGAAGAAGTCAGCATAGGCTGCCACGGGCTCATGGCGCCCCGCGCAGCTTACCACAGCTGAGGGCAGGGGCGGGTTTCTCTGGGACACCTCACCCTCCATCCGTGTTCTGGGGCCCAGGATCCCCTCAGTCCTCCCTCAGGGGCCTCACCTTGACTCCTGTTAGGCCTCTCCACTCTCTCCAACCGAGGACCTGCTACTTACGCTCGATTCCCAGTCTCTCCGGGACCGGACGGCAGGAAATGCTGCCTGTACACATCCCACGCCAGGGCCTCTCAGAGCCTTCTCTGTTCTCACAGGGTCCCCTCAGCCCTCCCTCAGGATCCTCACCTTAGTCCACGAACGATCTAGGATTCCGCCTCTGCCCACCCGAGGCCGGGACTGTTACCACAGGTCACCCCTGCTCTCCAAGACCCGGATGAGGAAGTCAGCACAGGCTGCCCCGGGCTCATCTCGCCCGAGGCTCACCACAGCAGGGGGTAGGGGCGGGTTGCTCTGAGACCCGGATGAAGAAGTCAGCATAGGCTGCCACGGGCTCATGGCGCCCCGCGCAGCGTACCACAGCTGAGGGCAGGGGCGGGTTTCTCTGGGACACCTCACCCTCCATCCGTGTTCTGGGGCCCAGGATCCCCTCAGTCCTCCCTCAGGGGCCTCACCTTGACTCCTGTTAGGCCTCTCCACTCTCTCCAACCGAGGACCTGGTACTTACGCTCGATTCCCAGTCTCTCCGGGACCGGACGGCAGGAAATGCTGCCTGTACACATCCCACGCCAGGGCCTCTCAGAGCCTTCTCTGTTCTCACAGGGTCCCCTCAGCCCTCCCTCAGGATCCTCACCTTAGTCCACGAACGATCTAGGATTCCGCCTCTGCCCACCCGAGGCCGCGACTGTTACCACAGGTCACCCCTGCTCTCCAAGACCCGGATGAGGAAGTCAGCACAGGCTGCCACGGGCTCATCTCGCCCGAGGCTCACCACAGCAGGGGGTAGGGGCGGGTTGCTCTGAGACCCGGATGAAGAAGTCAGCATAGGCTGCCACGGGCTCATGGCGCCCCGCGCAGCTTACCACAGCTGAGGGCAGGGGCGGGTTTCTCTGGGACACCTCACCCTCCATCCGTGTTCTGGGGCCCAGGATCCCCTCAGTCCTCCCTCAGGGGCCTCACCTTGACTCCTGTTAGGCCTCTCCACTCTCTCCAACTGAGGACCTGCTACTTACGCTCGATTCCCAGTCTCTCCGGGACCGGACGGCAGGAAATGCTGCCTGTACACATCCCACGCCAGGGCCTCTCAGAGCCGTCTCTGTTCTCACAGGGTCCCCTCAGCCCTCCCTCAGGATCCTCACCTTAGTCCACGAACGATCTAGGATTCCGCCTCTGCCCACCCGAGGCCGCGACTGTTACCACAGGTCACCCCTGCTCTCCAAGACCCGGATGAGGAAGTCAGCACAGGCTGCCACGGGCTCATCTCGCCCGAGGCTCACCACAGCAGGGGGTAGGGGCGGGTTGCTCTGAGACCCGGATGAAGAAGTCAGCATAGGCTGCCACGGGCTCATGGCGCCCCGCGCAGCGTACCACAGCTGAGGGCAGGGGCGGGTTTCTCTGGGACACCTCACCCTCCATCCGTGTTCTGGGGCCCAGGATCCCCTCAGTCCTCCCTCAGGGGCCTCACCTTGACTCCTGTTAGGCCTCTCCACTCTCTCCAACCGAGGACCTGCTACTTACGCTCGATTCCCAGTCTCTCCGGGACCGGACGGCAGGAAATGCTGCCTGTACACATCCCACGCCAGGGCCTCTCAGAGCCTTCTCTGTTCTCACAGGGTCCCCTCAGCCCTCCCTCAGGATCCTCACCTTAGTCCACGAACGATCTAGGATTCCGCCTCTGCCCACCCGAGGCCGCGACTGTTACCACAGGTCACCCCTGCTCTCCAAGACCCGGATGAGGAAGTCAGCACAGGCTGCCACGGGCTCATCTCGCCCGAGGCTCACCACAGCAGGGGGTAGGGGCGGGTTGCTCTGAGACCCGGATGAAGAAGTCAGCATAGGCTGCCACGGGCTCATGGCGCCCCGCGCAGCTTACCACAGCTGAGGGCAGGGGCGGGTTTCTCTGGGACACCTCACCCTCCATCCGTGTTCTGGGGCCCAGGATCCCCTCAGTCCTCCCTCAGGGGCCTCACCTTGACTCCTGTTAGGCCTCTCCACTCTCTCCAACCGAGGACCTGCTACTTACGCTCGATTCCCAGTCTCTCCGGGACCGGACGGCAGGAAATGCTGCCTGTACACATCCCACGCCAGGGCCTCTCAGAGCCTTCTCTGTTCTCACAGGGTCCCCTCAGCCCTCCCTCAGGATCCTCACCTTAGTCCACGAACGATCTAGGATTCCGCCTCTGCCCACCCGAGGCCGCGACTGTTACCACAGGTCACCCCTGCTCTCCAAGACCCGGATGAGGAAGTCAGCACAGGCTGCCACGGGCTCATGGCGCCCCGCGCAGCTTACCACAGCTGAGGGCAGGGGCGGGTTTCTCTGGGACACCTCACCCTCCATCCGTGTTCTGGGGCCCAGGATCCCCTCAGTCCTCCCTCAGGGGCCTCACCTTGACTCCTGTTAGGCCTCTCCACTCTCTCCAACCGAGAACCTGCTACTTACGCTCGATTCCCAGTCTCTCCGGGACCGGACGGCAGGAAATGCTGCCTGTACACATCCCACGCCAGGGCCTCTCAGAGCCTTCTCTGTTCTCACAGGGTCCCCTCAGCCCTCCCTCAGGATCCTCACCTTAGTCCACGAACGATCTAGGATTCCGCCTCTGCCCACCCGAGGCCGCGACTGTTACCACAGGTCACCCCTGCTCTCCAAGACCCGGATGAGGAAGTCAGCACAGGCTGCCACGGGCTCATCTCGCTCGCGGCTCACCACAGCAGGGGGTAGGGGCGGGTTTCTCTGAGACCCGGATGAAGAAGTCACCATAGGCTGCCACGGGCTCATGGCGCCCTGCGCAGCTTACCACAGCTGAGGGCAGGGGCGGGTTTCTCTGGGACACCTCACCCTCCATCCGTGTTCTGGGGTCCAGGATCCCCTCAGTCCTCCCTCAGGGGCCTCACCTTGACTCCTGTTAGGCCTCTCCACTCTCTCCAACCGAGGACCTGCTACTTACGCTCGATTCCCAGTCTCTCCGGGACCGGACGGCAGGAAATGCTGCCTGTACACATCCCACGCCAGGGCCTCTCAGAGCCTTCTCTGTTCTCACAGGGTCCCCTCAGCCCTCCCTCAGGATCCTCACCTTAGTCCACGAACGATCTAGGATTCCGCCTCTGCCCACCCGAGGCCGCGACTGTTACCACAGGTCACCCCTGCTCTCCAAGACCCGGATGAGGAAGTCAGCACAGGCTGCCACGGGCTCATCTCGCCCGAGGCTCACCACAGCAGGGGGTAGGGGCGGGTTTCTCTGAGACCCGGATGAAGAAGTCAGCATAGGCTGCCACGGGCTCATGGCGCCCCGCGCAGCTTACCACAGCTGAGGGCAGGGGCGGGTTTCTCTGGGACACCTCACCCTCCATCCGTGTTCTGGGGTCCAGGATCCCCTCAGTCCTCCCTCAGGGGCCTCACCTTGACTCCTGTTAGGCCTCTCCACTCTCTCCAACCGAGGACCTGCTACTTTCGCTCGATTCCCAGTCTCTCCGGGACCGGACGGCAGGAAATGCTGCCTGTACACATCCCACGCCAGGGCCTCTCAGAGCCGTCTCTGTTCTCACAGGGTCCCCTCAGCCCTCCCTCAGGATCCTCACCTTAGTCCACGAACGATCTAGGATTCCGCCTCTGCCCACCCGAGGCCGCGACTGTTACCACAGGTCACCCCTGCTCTCCAAGACCCGGATGAGGAAGTCAGCACAGGCTGCCACGGGCTCATCTCGCCCGCGGCTCACCACAGCAGGGGGTAGGGGCGGGTTGCTCTGAGACCCGGATGAAGAAGTCAGCATAGGCTGCCACGGGCTCATGGCGCCCCGCGCAGCTTACCACAGCTGAGGGCAGGGGCGGGTTTCTCTGGGACACCTCACCCTCCATCCGTGTTCTGGGGCCCAGGATCCCCTCAGTCCTCCCTCAGGGGCCTCACCTTGACTCCTGTTAGGCCTCTCCACTCTCTCCAACCGAGGACCTGCTACTTACGCTCGATTCCCAGTCTCTCCGGGACCGGACGGCAGGAAATGCTGCCTGTACACATCCCACGCCAGGGCCTCTCAGAGCCTTCTCTGTTCTCACAGGGTCCCCTCAGCCCTCCCTCAGGATCCTCACCTTAGTCCACGAACGATCTAGGATTCCGCCTCTGCCCACCCGAGGCCGGGACTGTTACCACAGTTCACCCCTGCTCTCCAAGACCCGGATGAGGAAGTCAGCACAGGCTGCCACGGGCTCATGGCGCCCCGCGCAGCTTACCACAGCTGAGGGCAGGGGCGGGTTTCTCTGGGACACCTCACCCTCCATCCGTGTTCTGGTGCCCAGGATCCCCTCAGTCCTCCCTCAGGGGCATCACCTTGACTCCTGTTAGGCCTCTCCACTCTCTCCAACCGAGGACCTGCTACTTACGCTCGATTCCCAGTCTCTCCGGGACCGGACGGCAGGAAATGCTGCCTGTACACATCCCACGCCAGGGCCTCTCAGAGCCTTCTCTGTTCTCACAGGGTCCCCTCAGCCCTCCCTCAGGATCCTCACCTTAGTCCACGAACGATCTAGGATTCCGCCTCTGCCCACCCGAGGCCGCGACTGTTACCACAGGTCACCCCTGCTCTCCAAGACCCGGATGAGGAAGTCAGCACAGGCTGCCACGGGCTCATCTCGCCCGCGGCTCACCACAGCAGGGGGTAGGGGCGGGTTGCTCTGAGACCCGGATGAAGAAGTCAGCATAGGCTGCCACGGGCTCATGGCGCCCCGCGCAGCTTACCACAGCTGAGGGCAGGGGCGGGTTTCTCTGGGACACCTCACCCTCCATCCGTGTTCTGGGGCCCAGGATCCCCTCAGTCCTCCCTCAGGGGCCTCACCTTGACTCCTGTTAGGCCTCTCCACTCTCTCCAACCGAGGACCTGCTACTTACGCTCGATTCCCAGTCTCTCCGGGACCGGACGGCAGGAAATGCTGCCTGTACACATCCCACGCCAGGGCCTCTCAGAGCCTTCTCTGTTCTCACAGGGTCCCCTCAGCCCTCCCTCAGGATCCTCACCTTAGTCCACGAACGATCTAGGATTCCGCCTCTGCCCACCCGAGGCCGCGACTGTTACCACAGGTCACCCCTGCTCTCCAAGACCCGGATGAGGAAGTCAGCACAGGCTGCCACGGGCTCATCTCGCCCGAGGCTCACCACAGCAGGGGGTAGGGGCGGGTTGCTCTGAGACCCGGATGAAGAAGTCAGCATAGGCTGCCACGGGCTCATGGCGCCCCGCGCAGCTTACCACAGCTGAGGGCAGGGGCGGGTTTCTCTGGGACACCTCACCCTCCATCCGTGTTCTGGGGCCCAGGATCCCCTCAGTCCTCCCTCAGGGGCCTCACCTTGACTCCTGTTAGGCCTCTCCACTCTCTCCAACCGAGGACCTGCTACTTACGCTCGATTCCCAGTCTCTCCGGGACCGGACGGCAGGAAATGCTGCCTGTACACATCCCACGCCAGGGCCTCTCAGAGCCTTCTCTGTTCTCACAGGGTCCCCTCAGCCCTCCCTCAGGATCCTCACCTTAGTCCACGAACGATCTAGGATTCCGCTTCTGCCCACCCGAGGCCGCGACTGTTACCACAGGTCACCCCTGCTCTCCAAGACCCGGATGAGGAAGTCAGCACAGGCTGCCACGGGCTCATGGCGCCCCGCGCAGCTTACCACAGCTGAGGGCAGGGGCGGGTTTCTCTGGGACACCTCACCCTCCATCCGTGTTCTGGGGCCCAGGATCCCCTCAGTCCTCCCTCAGGGGCCTCACCTTGACTCCTGTTAGGCCTCTCCACTCTCTCCAACCGAGGACCTGCTACTTACGCTCGATTCCCAGTCTCTCCGGGACCGGACGGCAGGAAATGCTGCCTGTACACATCCCACGCCAGGGCCTCTCAGAGCCTTCTCTGTTCTCACAGGGTCCCCTCAGCCCTCCCTCAGGATCCTCACCTTAGTCCACGAACGATCTAGGATTCCGCCTCTGCCCACCCGAGGCCGCGACTGTTACCACAGGTCACCCCTGCTCTCCAAGACCCGGATGAGGAAGTCAGCACAGGCTGACACGGGCTCATCTCGCCCGAGGCTCACCACAGCAGGGGGTAGGGGCGGGTTGCTCTGAGACCCGGATGAAGAAGTCAGCATAGGCTGCCACGGGCTCATGGCGCCCCGCGCAGCTTACCACAGCTGAGGGCAGGGGCGGGTTTCTCTGGGACACCTCACCCTCCATCCGTGTTCTGGGGCCCAGGATCCCCTCAGTCCTCCCTCAGGGGCCTCACCTTGACTCCTGTTAGGCCTCTCCACTCTCTCCAACCGAGGACCTGCTACTTACGCTCGATTCCCAGTCTCTCCGGGACCGGACGGCAGGAAATGCTGCCTGTACACATCCCACGCCAGGGCCTCTCAGAGCCTTCTCTGTTCTCACAGGGTCCCCTCAGCCCTCCCTCAGGATCCTCACCTTAGTCCACGAACGATCTAGGATTCCGCCTCTGCCCACCCGAGGCCGCGACTGTTACCACAGGTCACCCCTGCTCTCCAAGACCCGGATGAGGAAGTCAGCACAGGCTGCCACGGGCTCATGGCGCCCCGCGCAGCTTACCACAGCTGAGGGCAGGGGCGGGTTTCTCTGGGACACCTCACCCTCCATCCGTGTTCTGGGGCCCAGGATCCCCTCAGTCCTCCCTCAGGGGCCTCACCTTGACTCCTGTTAGGCCTCTCCACTCTCTCCAACCGAGAACCTGCTACTTACGCTCGATTCCCAGTCTCTCCGGGACCGGACGGCAGGAAATGCTGCCTGTACACATCCCACGCCAGGGCCTCTCAGAGCCTTCTCTGTTCTCACAGGGTCCCCTCAGCCCTCCCTCAGGATCCTCACCTTAGTCCACGAACGATCTAGGATTCCGCCTCTGCCCACCCGAGGCCGCGACTGTTACCACAGGTCACCCCTGCTCTCCAAGACCCGGATGAGGAAGTCAGCACAGGCTGCCACGGGCTCATCTCGCTCGCGGCTCACCACAGCAGGGGGTAGGGGCGGGTTTCTCTGAGACCCGGATGAAGAAGTCACCATAGGCTGCCACGGGCTCATGGCGCCCTGCGCAGCTTACCACAGCTGAGGGCAGGGGCGGGTTTCTCTGGGACACCTCACCCTCCATCCGTGTTCTGGGGCCCAGGATCCCCTCAGTCCTCCCTCAGGGGCCTCACCTTGACTCCTGTTAGGCCTCTCCACTCTCTCCAACCGAGGACCTGCTACTTACGCTCGATTCCCAGTCTCTCCGGGACCGGACGGCAGGAAATGCTGCCTGTACACATCCCACGCCAGGGCCTCTCAGAGCCTTCTCTGTTCTCACAGGGTCCCCTCAGCCCTCCCTCAGGATCCTCACCTTAGTCCACGAACGATCTAGGATTCCGCCTCTGCCCACCCGAGGCCGCGACTGTTACCACAGGTCACCCCTGCTCTCCAAGACCCGGATGAGGAAGTCAGCACAGGCTGCCACGGGCTCATCTCGCCCGAGGCTCACCACAGCAGGGGGTAGGGGCGGGTTTCTCTGAGACCCGGATGAAGAAGTCAGCATAGGCTGCCACGGGCTCATGGCGCCCCGCGCAGCTTACCACAGCTGAGGGCAGGGGCGGGTTTCTCTGGGACACCTCACCCTCCATCCGTGTTCTGGGGCCCAGGATCCCCTCAGTCCTCCCTCAGGGGCCTCACCTTGACTCCTGTTAGGCCTCTCCACTCTCTCCAACCGAGGACCTGCTACTTACGCTCGATTCCCAGTCTCTCCGGGACCGGACGGCAGGAAATGCTGCCTGTACACATCCCACGCCAGGGCCTCTCAGAGCCTTCTCTGTTCTCACAGGGTCCCCTCAGCCCTCCCTCAGGATCCTCACCTTAGTCCACGAACGATCTAGGATTCCGCTTCTGCCCACCCGAGGCCGCGACTGTTACCACAGGTCACCCCTGCTCTCCAAGACCCGGATGAGGAAGTCAGCACAGGCTGCCACGGGCTCATGGCGCCCCGCGCAGCTTACCACAGCTGAGGGCAGGGGCGGGTTTCTCTGGGACACCTCACCCTCCATCCGTGTTCTGGGGCCCAGGATCCCCTCAGTCCTCCCTCAGGGGCCTCACCTTGACTCCTGTTAGGCCTCTCCACTCTCTCCAACCGAGGACCTGCTACTTACGCTCGATTCCCAGTCTCTCCGGGACCGGACGGCAGGAAATGCTGCCTGTACACATCCCACGCCAGGGCCTCTCAGAGCCTTCTCTGTTCTCACAGGGTCCCCTCAGCCCTCCCTCAGGATCCTCACCTTAGTCCACGAACGATCTAGGATTCCGCCTCTGCCCACCCGAGGCCGCGACTGTTACCACAGGTCACCCCTGCTCTCCAAGACCCGGATGAGGAAGTCAGCACAGGCTGCCACGGGCTCATGGCGCCCCGCGCAGCTTACCACAGCTGAGGGCAGGGGCGGGTTTCTCTGGGACACCTCACCCTCCATCCGTGTTCTGGGGCCCAGGATCCCCTCAGTCCTCCCTCAGGGGCCTCACCTTGACTCCTGTTAGGCCTCTCCACTCTCTCCAACCGAGAACCTGCTACTTACGCTCGATTCCCAGTCTCTCCGGGACCGGACGGCAGGAAATGCTGCCTGTACACATCCCACGCCAGGGCCTCTCAGAGCCTTCTCTGTTCTCACAGGGTCCCCTCAGCCCTCCCTCAGGATCCTCACCTTAGTCCACGAACGATCTAGGATTCCGCCTCTGCCCACCCGAGGCCGCGACTGTTACCACAGGTCACCCCTGCTCTCCAAGACCCGGATGAGGAAGTCAGCACAGGCTGCCACGGGCTCATCTCGCTCGCGGCTCACCACAGCAGGGGGTAGGGGCGGGTTGCTCTGAGACCCGGATGAAGAAGTCACCATAGGCTGCCACGGGCTCATGGCGCCCTGCGCAGCTTACCACAGCTGAGGGCAGGGGCGGGTTTCTCTGGGACACCTCACCCTCCATCCGTGTTCTGGGGCCCAGGATCCCCTCAGTCCTCCCTCAGGGGCCTCACCTTGACTCCTGTTAGGCCTCTCCACTCTCTCCAACCGAGGACCTGCTACTTACGCTCGATTCCCAGTCTCTCCGGGACCGGACGGCAGGAAATGCTGCCTGTACACATCCCACGCCAGGGCCTCTCAGAGCCTTCTCTGTTCTCACAGGGTCCCCTCAGCCCTCCCTCAGGATCCTCACCTTAGTCCACGAACGATCTAGGATTCCGCCTCTGCCCACCCGAGGCCGCGACTGTTACCACAGGTCACCCCTGCTCTCCAAGACCCGGATGAGGAAGTCAGCACAGGCTGCCACGTGCTCATCTCGCCCGAGGCTCACCACAGCAGGGGGTAGGGGCGGGTTTCTCTGAGACCCGGATGAAGAAGTCAGCATAGGCTGCCACGGGCTCATGGCGCCCCGCGCAGCTTACCACAGCTGAGGGCAGGGGCGGGTTTCTCTGGGACACCTCACCCTCCATCCGTGTTCTGGGGCCCAGGATCCCCTCAGTCCTCCCTCAGGGGCCTCACCTTGACTCCTGTTAGGCCTCTCCACTCTCTCCAACCGAGAACCTGCTACTTACGCTCGATTCACAGTCTCTCCGGGACCGGACGGCAGGAAATGCTGCCTGTACACATCCCACGCCAGGGCCTCTCAGAGCCTTCTCTGTTCTCCCAGGGTCCCCTCAGCCCTCCCTCAGGATCCTCACCTTAGTCCACGAACGATCTAGGATTCCGCCTCTGCCCACCCGAGGCCGCGACTGTTACCACAGGTCACCCCTGCTCTCCAAGACCCGGATGAGGAAGTCAGCACAGGCTGCCACGGGCTCATCTCGCTCGCGGCTCACCACAGCAGGGGGTAGGGGCGGGTTGCTCTGAGACCCGGATGAAGAAGTCACCATAGGCTGCCACGGGCTCATGGCGCCCCGCGCAGCTTACCACAGCTGAGGGCAGGGGCGGGTTTCTCTGGGACACCTCACCCTCCATCCATGTTCTGGGGTCCAGGATCCCCTCAGTCCTCACTCAGGGGCCTCACCTTGACTCCTGTTAGGCCTCTCCACTCTCTCCAACCGAGGACCTGCTACTTACGCTCGATTCCCAGTCTCTCCGGGACCGGACGGCAGGAAATGCTGCCTGTACACATCCCACGCCAGGGCCTCTCAAAGCCGTCTCTGTTCTCACAGGGACCCCTCAGCCCTCCCTCAGGATCCTCACCTTAGTCCACGAACGATCTAGGATTCCGCCTCTGCCCACCCGAGGCCGCGACTGTTACCACAGGTCACCCCTGCTCTCCAAGACCCGGATGAGGAAGTCAGCACAGGCTGCCACGGGCTCATCTCGCCCGAGGCTCACCACAGCAGGGGGTAGGGGCGGGTTGCTCTGAGACCCGGATGAAGAAGTCAGCATAGGCTGCCACGGGCTCATGGCGCCCCGCGCAGCTTACCACAGCTGAGGGCAGGGGCGGGTTTCTCTGGGACACCTCACCCTCCATCCGTGTTCTGGGGCCCAGGATCCCCTCAGTCCTCCCTCAGGGGCCTCACCTTGACTCCTGTTAGGCCTCTCCACTCTCTCCAACCGAGGACCTGCTACTTACGCTCGATTCCCAGTCTCTCCGGGACCGGACGGCAGGAAATGCTGCCTGTACACATCCCACGCCAGGGCCTCTCAGAGCCTTCTCTGTTCTCACAGGGTCCCCTCAGCCCTCCCTCAGGATCCTCACCTTAGTCCACGAACGATCTAGGATTCCGCCTCTGCCCACCCGAGGCCGCGACTGTTACCACAGGTCACCCCTGCTCTCCAAGACCCGGATGAGGAAGTCAGCACAGGCTGCCACGTGCTCATCTCGCCCGAGGCTCACCACAGCAGGGGGTAGGGGCGGGTTTCTCTGAGACCCGGATGAAGAAGTCAGCATAGGCTGCCACGGGCTCATGGCGCCCTGCGCAGCTTACCACAGCTGAGGGCAGGGGCGGGTTTCTCTGGGACACCTCACCCTCCATCCGTGTTCTGGGGCCCAGGATCCCCTCAGTCCTCCCTCAGGGGCCTCACCTTGACTCCTGTTAGGCCTCTCCACTCTCTCCAACCTAGAACCTGCTACTTACGCTCGATTCACAGTCTCTCCGGGACCGGACGGCAGGAAATGCTGCCTGTACACATCCCACGCCAGGGCCTCTCAGAGCCTTCTCTGTTCTCCCAGGGTCCCCTCAGCCCTCCCTCAGGATCCTCACCTTAGTCCACGAACGATCTAGGATTCCGCCTCTGCCCACCCGAGGCCGCGACTGTTACCACAGGTCACCCCTGCTCTCCAAGACCCGGATGAGGAAGTCAGCACAGGCTGCCACGGGCTCATCTCGCTCGCGGCTCACCACAGCAGGGGGTAGGGGCGGGTTGCTCTGAGACCCGGATGAAGAAGTCACCATAGGCTGCCACGGGCTCATGGCGCCCCGCGCAGCTTACCACAGCTGAGGGCAGGGGCGGGTTTCTCTGGGACACCTCACCCTCCATCCATGTTCTGGGGTCCAGGATCCCCTCAGTCCTCACTCAGGGGCCTCACCTTGACTCCTGTTAGGCCTCTCCACTCTCTCCAACCGAGGACCTGCTACTTACGCTCGATTCCCAGTCTCTCCGGGACCGGACGGCAGGAAATGCTGCCTGTACACATCCCACGCCAGGGCCTCTCAAAGCCGTCTCTGTTCTCACAGGGACCCCTCAGCCCTCCCTCAGGATCCTCACCTTAGTCCACGAACGATCTAGGATTCCGCCTCTGCCCACCCGAGGCCGCGACTGTTACCACAGGTCACCCCTGCTCTCCAAGACCCGGATGAGGAAGTCAGCACAGGCTGCCACGGGCTCATCTCGCCCGAGGCTCACCACAGCAGGGGGTAGGGGCGGGTTGCTCTGAGACCCGGATGAAGAAGTCAGCATAGGCTGCCACGGGCTCATGGCGCCCCGCGCAGCTTACCACAGCTGAGGGCAGGGGCGGGTTTCTCTGGGACACCTCACCCTCCATCCGTGTTCTGGGGCCCAGGATCCCCTCAGTCCTCCCTCAGGGGCCTCACCTTGACTCCTGTTAGGCCTCTCCACTCTCTCCAACCGAGGACCTGCTACTTACGCTCGATTCCCAGTCTCTCCGGGACCGGACGGCAGGAAATGCTGCCTGTACACATCCCACGCCAGGGCCTCTCAGAGCCTTCTCTGTTCTCACAGGGTCCCCTCAGCCCTCCCTCAGGATCCTCACCTTAGTCCACGAACGATCTAGGATTCCGCCTCTGCCCACCCGAGGCCGCGACTGTTACCACAGGTCACCCCTGCTCTCCAAGACCCGGATGAGGAAGTCAGCACAGGCTGCCACGGGCTCATCTCGCTCGCGGCTCACCACAGCAGGGGGTAGGGGCGGGTTTCTCTGAGACCCGGATGAAGAAGTCAGCATAGGCTGCCACGGGCTCATGGCGCCCCGCGCAGCTTACCACAGCTGAGGGCAGGGGCGGGTTTCTCTAAGACACCTCACCCTCCATCCGTGTTCTGGGGTCCAGGATCCCCTCAGTCCTCCCTCAGGGGCCTCACCTTGACTCCTGTTAGGCCTCTCCACTCTCTCCAACCGAGGACCTGCTACTTACGCTCGATTCCCAGTCTCTCCGGGACCAGACGGCAGGAAATGCTGCCTGTACACTTCCCACGCCAGGGCCTCTCAGAGCCTTCTCTGTTCTCACAGGGTCCCCTCAGCCCTCCCTCAGGATCCTCACCTTAGTCCACGAACGATCTAGGATTCCGCCTCTGCCCACCCGAGGCCGCGACTGTTACCACAGGTCACCCCTGCTCTCCAAGACCCGGATGAGGAAGTCAGCACAGGCTGCCACGTGCTCATCTCGCCTGAGGCTCACCACAGCAGGGGGTAGGGGCGGGTTTCTCTGAGACCCGGATGAAGAAGTCAGCATAGGCTGCCACGGGCTCATGGCGCCCCGCGCAGCTTACCACAGCTGAGGGCAGGGGCGGGTTTCTCTGGGACACCTCACCCTCCATCTGTGTTCTGGGGCCCAGGATCCCCTCAGTCCTCCCTCAGGGGCCTCACCTTGACTCCTGTTAGGCCTCTCCACTCTCTCCAACCGAGGACCTGCTACTTACGCTCGATTCCCAGTCTCTCCGGGACCGGACGGCAGGAAATGCTGCCTGTACACATCCCACGCCAGGGCCTCTCAGAGCCTTCTCTGTTCTCACAGGGTCCCCTCAGCCCTCCCTCAGGATCCTCACCTTAGTCCACGAACGATCTAGGATTCCGCCTCTGCCCACCCGAGGCCGCGACTGTTACCACAGGTCACCCCTGCTCTCCAAGACCCGGATGAGGAAGTCAGCACAGGCTGCCACGGGCTCATCTCGCCCGCGGCTCACCACAGCAGGGGATAGGGGCGGGTTTCTCTCAGACCCGGATGAAGAAGTCAGCATAGGCTGCCACGGGCTCATGGCGCCCCGCGCAGCTTACCACAGCTGAGGGCAGGGGCGGGTTTCTCTGGGACACCTCACCCTCCATCCGTGTTCTGGGGCCCTGGATCCCCTCAGTCCTCCCTCAGGGGCCTCACCTTGACTCCTGTTAGGCCTCTCCACTCTCTCCAACCGAGGACCTGCTACTTACGCTCGATTCCCAGTCTCTCCGGGACCGGACGGCAGGAAATGCTGCCTGTACACATCCCACGCCAGGGCCTCTCAGAGCCTTCTCTGTTCTCACAGGGTCCCCTCAGCCCTCCCTCAGGATCCTCACCTTAGTCCACGAACGATCTAGGATTCCGCCTCTGCCCACCCGAGGCCGCGACTGTTACCACAGGTCACCCCTGCTCTCCAAGACCCGGATGAGGAAGTCAGCACAGGCTGCCACGGGCTCATCTCGCCCGAGGCTCACCACAGCAGGGGGTAGGGGCGGGTTGCTCTGAGACCCGGATGAAGAAGTCAGCATAGGCTGCCACGGGCTCATGGCGCCCCGCGCAGCTTACCACAGCTGAGGGCAGGGGCGGGTTTCTCTGGGACACCTCACCCTCCATCCGTGTTCTGGGGCCCAGGATCCCCTCAGTCCTCCCTCAGGGGCCTCACCTTGACTCCTGTTAGGCCTCTCCACTCTCTCCAACCGAGGACCTGCTACTTACGCTCGATTCCCAGTCTCTCCGGGACCGGACGGCAGGAAATGCTGCCTGTACACATCCCACGCCAGGGCCTCTCAGAGCCTTCTCTGTTCTCACAGGGTCCCCTCAGCCCTCCCTCAGGATCCTCACCTTAGTCCACGAACGATCTAGGATTCCGCCTCTGCCCACCCGAGGCCGGGACTGTTACCACAGTTCACCCCTGCTCTCCAAGACCCGGATGAGGAAGTCAGCACAGGCTGCCACGGGCTCATGGCGCCCCGCGCAGCTTACCACAGCTGAGGGCAGGGGCGGGTTTCTCTGGGACACCTCACCCTCCATCCGTGTTCTGGGGCCCAGGATCCCCTCAGTCCTCCCTCAGGGGCCTCACCTTGACTCCTGTTAGGCCTCTCCACTCTCTCCAACCGAGAACCTGCTACTTACGCTCGATTCCCAGTCTCTCCGGGACCGGACGGCAGGAAATGCTGCCTGTACACATCCCACGCCAGGGCCTCTCAGAGCCTTCTCTGTTCTCACAGGGTCCCCTCAGCCCTCCCTCAGGATCCTCACCTTAGTCCACGAACGATCTAGGATTCCGCCTCTGCCCACCCGAGGCCGCGACTGTTACCACAGGTCACCCCTGCTCTCCAAGACCCGGATGAGGAAGTCAGCACAGGCTGCCACGTGCTCATCTCGCTCGCGGCTCACCACAGCAGGGGGTAGGGGCGGGTTTCTCTGAGACCCGGATGAAGAAGTCAGCATAGGCTGCCACGGGCTCATGGCGCCCCGCGCAGCTTACCACAGCTGAGGGCAGGGGCAGGTTTCTCTGGGACACCTCACCCTCCATCCGTGTTCTGGGGCCCAGGATCCCCTCAGTCCTCCCTCAGGGGCCTCACCTTGACTCCTGTTAGGCCTCTCCACTCTCTCCAACCGAGGACCTGCTACTTACGCTCGATTCCCAGTCTCTCCGGGACCGGACGGCAGGAAATGCTGCCTGTACACATCCTACGCCAGGGCCTTTCAGAGCCTTCTCTGTTCTCACAGGGTCCCCTCAGCCCTCCCTCAGGATCCTCACCTTAGTCCACGAACGATCTAGGATTCCGCCTCTGCCCACCCGAGGCCGCGACTGTTACCACAGGTCACCCCTGCTCTCCAAGACCCGGATGAGGAAGTCAGCACAGGCTGCCACGGGCTCATCTCGCCCGCGGCTCACCACAGCAGGGGGTAGGGGCGGGTTGCTCTGAGACCCGGATGAAGAAGTCAGCATAGGCTGCCACGGGCTCATGGCGCCCCGCGCAGCTTACCACAGCTGAGGGCAGGGGCGGGTTTCTCTGGGACACCTCACCCTCCATCCGTGTTCTGGGGCCCAGGATCCCCTCAGTCCTCCCTCAGGGGCCTCACCTTGACTCCTGTTAGGCCTCTCCACTCTCTCCAACCGAGGACCTGCTACTTACGCTCGATTCCCTGTCTCTCTGGGACCGGACGGCAGGAAATGCTGCCTGTACACATCCCATGCCAGGGCCTCTCAGAGCCTTCTCTGTTCTCACAGGGTCCCCTCAGCCCTCCCTCAGGATCCTCACCTTAGTCCACGAACGATCTAGGATTCCTCCTCTGCCCACCCGAGGCCGCGACTGTTACCACAGGTCACCCCTGCTCTCCAAGACCCGGATGCTTCCACGGGCTCCTCTCGCCCCACGGCTCACCGCAGCTGAGGGTAGGGGCAGGTTTCTCTGAGACCCGGATGAGGAAGTCAGCACAGGCTCTCACGGGCTCATGGCACCCCACATGTCTTACCACAGCTAAGGGCAGGGTCAAGTTTCTCTGGGACACCTCACCCTCCATCCATGTTCTAGGGCCCAGGATCCCCTCAGTGCTCCCTCAGGGGCCTCAGCTTGACTCCTATTATGATTCTCCACTCTCTCCAACCGAAGACCTGCTACTTACGCTAGATTCCCAGTCCCTCTGGGACCGGATGGCACGAAATGTTGCCTGTGCACATCCCACGCCAGGACCTCTGAGTCTGCTCTTTCTCGCAGGTTCCCTTTAGTCCGTCATCAGAGTCTTCACCTTGATATCAGGCGAGGCCTGGGATTCTCCCCTATGCCGACCTTAGGCCCCGCCCCTTTCACCAAGTCCCTAGTTTCTCTGAGACCCATATGTCAGGAAATGCTACATGGGGTCATCCTGCCTTAAAGCATCCCAGGGATCACCTCTGTTGTGCGGTCCAGGGTCTCTCAGTCTTCTCTCAGGGTCCTCACCTTTACTCCTAGGAGAACCTGAGATTCTCCCATCCGCCCACCTGCAGCCCTGCCCCTTTCACTGAGTCCTCAGTCTCTCTGAGACTGGTATGTCAAAAATTCAGAACAAGCCTACTGTGCTCATCCAGCTCCAGGTCCTTGCAGGGCTGACAGCAAGGGTAGGAATCTGGGGTGGGGGGGGTCCCTTCTGTTTGAGGTCCAGGATCCCCTCAGTCCTCCCTCAGGGTCCTCACCTTGACTCCCATCAGGACCTGGGATTCTCTTATCTGCCTCTCTGAGCCACCACCCCTTATACCAGGTCCCCAGTCTTTCTGAGACTCGGATGTCAGAAAGTGCTGCAAGTGGTCATCCCACCCCAAGGTCTCACAGGACCAACTCTGTTCTGGGGTCCAGGATTCCCTTAGGGCTCTCCTTCAGGGTCCTTACTTACTTTCACATCTGTCAAATCCTGGGACTCCTACCTTTGAGGATTTCAGCAGAGCCTTGACTTCCTGCCCTTTGTGGACCTGAGTCTGCAGCATTCAGACTAAGACTCTGAATCTCCAAGTTCCCTGAGTAGGTGGTGGGCAAGGAAGAGTGCAGTCTCCTACATGCAAACATCCAGCACAATATCTGGCAGGTTAATATCTGCCTTATTCACCTTACCCTGTTAAAACTCATCTGGGTACTATGACTTGTGAGGTGCACTGACCTCCCTCTCAGATTTGAAACAAAACTAAGATGCCCAGTTGGGAAAATATGTATACTAAAAACAGACTTGAGGCAGTGATTTCAATCTGGAAAGTGGAAAAGTGAGGAGAGCTATATGGGTCCTCAGAAAAGGAAGTGGGATGGAAAGTTTCTTTGGTGGTAGCCAATAAGTTAGTGGTTTTCAAGGTATGTAAGATAAATCTTCAGAAGGGAAGTGAGATGATTCACATCTCTAAGGAACCTTAAATACATCCATTTTACCTTGGAGGGATTTTATGTAAGAACATAAAAAAATCAGTTCATGGTAAAGGGTGAGAGATAACACTGAACCACTGAAATGGATGGTAAGGCCTGTTCCCTGACATATGACCACCAGAATTGAATGTGGGATGGTAGGAAGCAGTGGTCAGTTTGAGAAGGTTCTTTAGAGGTACCAAAGAAATGCCCCCTTTCTCCAGCCAAAGTATCTTGGCCTTTTCACTTCTTCCCCCAAGCCCCCATGGATATGTCAGGATGGGCCTTTGTCGTGTCTAAGATTCTTCCCCAGGGCTACCCTTTATCAAACAAACGTAAAGAGCGTGACCTTTATTATCCTGGGGAGTGGTGTATACAGGCCTGAATATATATATACTTCAGGAGGCCTGAAGTAGACCACTAGGAAATTTTGACACAGGGAAAGTGACCAGGAAACCACAATTGCTTAGCATAGGTATGAAATAACTGATCCCAAGCATCAAAAGGAGGAAGAAGATGCTCTGTCAATACAAGTCTAGAAGCAGGGTCAAGGTGAGATGACCACACCCAAGATCCTTCTCCTCTTCCTCATTGACACCTTCCAAGACCTCTACCCTGTTCTTGCCTGCCAGAGCCATCCTCAGCCCACACCCCTTCTCATGAAACCTTAGTTCCCATTCATTCCCCAACAATTACCCCAAACCAATGTCCATCTGTGCTCACACTGTTGTCCCTTCAGGTTCCCAAGACAACTACAGAGGTCAAAAAACACCTTCAGGGAATTTGCAGTAAAAAGCCTCTCAAAAACCTCTTACTTAAGAAAGCTAGAAGACCAACATCATGGAACAAGTATCATTGGAGAAAAGAGGAACTGAATCAAAATTAGCCAGTGCAGGACCAAGAGAGTGTGGAGAAATCCACCACTTCAAGAGATAACATGGGCAACAAGTAACTTCAGAGAAATGCTAGAGACTTCAGAACACTTTGCAAAGTCTCTGTGGTCTGACCATTATTGTTGTTGTTGAGTTGCTAAGTCAAGTCCAACTCTTTGCAAACCCATGGACTACAGCACTCCAGTCTTCCCTATACTTGACCATCTCCTGGAGCTTGTTCAGTCTCATGTCTGTTGTGTTTGTGATGACATCCAACCATCTCATCCTCTGTCATCCTCTTCTTATCTTGCTTTCAATCTTTCCCAGCATCAGGTTCTTTTGCAATGAGTCAGTTCTTTGCATCAGGTGGCCAAAGTATTGGAGCTTCAGCATTAGTCCTTCCAAAGAATATTCAGGGTTTATTTCCTTTAGAATTGACTGGTTTGATCTCCTTGCAGTCTAAGGGACTCTTGAGTCTTCTCCAGCACCACAATTCAAAAGCATCAATTTTTTGACGCTCAGCCATCTTTATGGTCCAGCCAACACATCCATACCTGACTACTGGAAAAACTATGGCTTCAACTATATGGACCTTTGTCAGCAAAGTGATCTCTCTGTTTTTAATGTGTTCTCTAGGTTTGTCATAGCTTTTCTTTCAAGGAACAAGTGTCTTTCAATTTCATGACTGCAGTCAATGTCCCCAGTGATTTTGGAGCTCAAGGAAACAAAATCTGTCACTGTTTCCACTTTTTCCCCATCTGTTTGACATGAAATGATGGGAACAGATATCGTGATTTTAGCTTTTTGAATATTGAGTTTTAAGCCAGCTTTTTCACTCTCCTCTTTCACCCTCATTAAGTGAAGAGGCTCTTTAGTTCCTCTTCACTTTCTGCCATTAGAGTGGTATCATCTGCATATCTGAGGTTGTTGATATTTCTCCCAACAATCTTGATTCCTGCTTGTGCTTCATCCAGCCCAGCATTTCTCATGATGTACTCTGGATATAAATTAAACAAACAGGGTGATGATATATAGCCTTGTCATATTTTTTTCCCATTTGGAACCAGTCCATTATTCCATGTTCGGATCTAACTGTTGCTTCTCATCCCGCATACAGGTTTCTCAGGAGACAGGTAAGGAGGCCTGGTATTCCCATCTCCTTAAGAATTTTCCACAGTTTGTTATTATCCACACAGTCCAGGACTTTGGCATAGTCAATGAAGCAGAAATACATTTTTTTCCTGGAATTTCCTTGCTTTCTCTATGATCCAACGAATATTGGCAATTTGATCTCTGGTTCCTCTGCCTTTTCTAAATCCAGCTTGTACAATCTGGAAGTTGTCAATTCATGTACTGTTGAAACTTAGCTTGAAGGATTTTGAGCATTACCTACTGGCATGTGAAATGAGCACAATTTTGTGGTAGTCTGAACAATCTTTTGCATTGCTCTTTTTTGAGATTGGAATGAAAATGGATGTTTTCCAGTCCTGTGGCCATTGCTGGGCTTTTGAAATGTGTTGGCATATTGAGTGCAGCACTTTCAAAGTATCATCTTTTAGGATTTGAAGTAGTTCAGCTGGAATTCCTTCACCTCCACTAGCTTTGCTCATAGTAAGACTTCTTAAGACCCACTTAACTTCACACTCCAGGATGTCTGGCTCTAGGTGAGTGACCACACCATTGTGATTATCCGGGTCATTAAGACCTTTTTTGTATTGTTCTTCTGTGTATTCTTACCACCTCTTCTTAATCTTTTCTGCTTCTGTTAGGTCCTTACCATTTAACTCCTTTATTGTGCCCATATTTGCATTAAATGTCCCCTTGGTTTCTCTAATTTTCTTGAAGATATCTCTAGTCTTTCCCATTCTATTGTTTTCCTCTATTTCTTTACACTGTTCACTTAAGAAGGCTTTCTTATCTCTCCTTGCTATTTCCTGGAACACTACATTCAGATGCATATATCTTTTCCTTTTTCATTTGACTTTTCTTTCTCTTCTTTTCTCAGTTACTTGTAAAGTCTCCTCAGACAACCACTTTGCCTTCTTTTATTTCTTTTCTTGGGGATGTTTTGGTCACGACCTCCTATACAATGTTATGAACCTTTGTCCATAGTTCTTCAGGCACTCTGTCTATCAGATCTAATCTCTTGAATTCATTCATCACCTCCACTGTATATTCATAGGGAATTTTATTGAGGTCATACGTGAATGGCCTTTTCTTTGGTGTTAATTCTAGAAGGTCTTGTAGGTCTTCATAGAACTGTTCAGCTTCAGAGTCTTCAGAATTAGTGGTTGGGTCATAGACTTGGATTTCTGTGATATCAAATGGTTTGCCTTGGAAATGAACAGAGATCATTCCGTCATATTTGAGATTGCACCCAAGTACTGCATTTTGGACTGTTTTGTTGACTATGAGGACTATTCCATTTCTTCTAAGGGATTCTTGCCCACAGTAGTAGATATAATGGTCACCTGAATTAAATAAACCCATTCAAGTCCATTTTAGTTCACTGATTCCTAAAATGTCAATGTTCACTCTTGCCATCTCCTGTTAGACCACTTCCAATTTACCTTGATTCATGGACCTAACATTCCAAGTTCCTATGCAATATTGTTCTTTACAGCATCAGACTTTACTTTTATCACCACTCACATCCACAGCCGGGTGTTATTTTTGTTTTGGCTCCATCTTTTCATTCTTTCTGGAGTTATTTCTCCAGTCTTCTCCAGTAGCATATTGGGCACCTACTGACCTGGGGAGTTCATCTTTCAGTGTCCTATCTTTTTGGCTTTTCATACTGTTCCTGGTGTTCTCAAGGCAATAATACTGAAGTGGTTTGCCATTCCCTTCTCCAGTGGGGCACATTTTATCAGAACTCTCCACTATGACTTGTCCACTTGGGTGGCCCTACACAGCATGGCTCATAGTTTCATTGAGTTAGACAAGGCTGTGGTCAATGTGATTAGATTGGTCAGTTTTCTGTAATTGTGGTTTTCATTCTATCTGCTCTCTGATGGATAAGAGGCTTATGGAAGCTTCCTGATGGGAGAGACTGACTGTGGGGGAACCAGGGTCTTGTTCTGATGGGCAGGGACATTTTCAGTAAATCTTCAATCCAATTTTCTGTTTATGGGTGGGGCTGTGTTCCCTCCCTGTTGTTTGGCCTGAGGCCAAACTATGGTAGGGGTAATGACTGTAATTACTTCAAAAGGACTTGTGTGTACTGTTGTATTCAGTGCCCATGACCCGGTAGCAGGCCACTGTTGACCCATATCTCCACCAGAGACTCCTGGACACTCACAGGCAAGTCTGGCTCAGTCTCTTGTCGGGTCACTGCTCCTTTCTCCTAGCTCCTGGTTCACACAAGGTTTTGTTTGTACCCTCCAAGAGTCTGTTTCCCCAGTCCTGTGGAAGTTCTGTAATCAAATCCCACTGGCCTCCAAAGTCAAATTCCCTGGGGGTTCTCAGTCCCTTTGCCGGATCCCCAGGTTGGGAAATGTGTTGTGGGTCCTAGAGCTTTCTTAACAGTGTAAGTGTTCCTTTGCTATAATTGTTCTGCAGTTTGTGGGTCGTCTGCTTGGTGGCTCTATGGTGGGGCTAACAGCAACCTCCTCCATGAATGCTTATATCATATTCTGTGCGACCCAGGTCTGCTGCTGACAGACCCCTTGTCCCTGCAACAGGCCACTGCTGATCTGTGCCTCCACAGGAGACACTAACACTCAAAGGCAGGTCTGGCTCAGTCTCTGTTGGGGGTCTCTGGGTCCTGGTGCACACAAGGTTTTGTATGAGCCCTCCAAGCATTTCTGGCGGGTATGGAGTTTGAGTCTAAACGTGATATTGCCCCTCCTACCATCTTGTTGGGGCTTCTCCTTTGCCTTGGACATAGGGTATTTTTTTTTCCTGTGGGATCCAACATTCTCCTGTTGATGGTTGTTCAGCAGCGAGTTGCAATTTTGGAGAAGATTTCTACTCTGCTACTTTGTGCGAGACTCACCTGGAGTAACAAGCAAGCTTGGCCTTGGAGTACAAAATGAAGGAGGGCAAAGGCTAACAGAGTTTTGCCAAGAGAATGCATTGGTCATAGCAAACACCATCTTCTAACAACACAAAGGATGACTCTACACATGGACATTACCAGAAGGTCAATACCGAAATCAGATTGAGTATTTTCTTTGTAGCTGAAGATGGAGAAGCTCTATACAGTCAGCATAAATAAGACCGGGAGCTGACTGTGGATCAGATCATGAATTCTTTTTTGCAAAATTCAGACTTCACCTGAACAAAGTAGGGAAAACCACTAGACCATTCAAGTATGACCTAAATCAAATACCTTATGATTATACAGTGGAAGTGACAAATAGATTCAAGGGATTAGATCTGATAGAGTGCCTGAAGAAAAATGGATGGAGGTTTGAAACATTGTATGGGAGGCAGTGATCAAGACCAACCCCAAGAAAAAGAATGCAAAAAGGCAAAATGGTTGTCTGATGAGGCCCTACAAATAGCTGAGAAAAGAAGAGAAGCAAAAGGCAAAGGTGAAAAGGAAAGATGTATCCATTTGAATGCAGATTTCCAAAGAATACCAAGGAGAGATAAGAAAGCCTTCTTAAGGGGACAATGCGAAGAAATAGAGAAAAACAATAGAATGGGGAAACTAGAGATCTCTTCAAGAAAATTAGAAATACCAAGGGAACATTTCATTCAAAGATGGGCACAATAAAGGATAGAAACAGTATGGGCCTAACAGAAGCAGAGATATTAAGAAGAGGTAGCAAGAGTACACAGAGGAACTATACAAAAAAGATCTTAATGTCCTAGATAACCATGAAGGTGTGATTACTCACCTAGAGCCAGACATCCTGGAATATGAAGTCAAGTAGGCCTTAGGAAGCATCAATACAAACAAAGCTAGTGGAGGTGATGGAATTCCAGCTGATCTATTTAAAATCCTAAAAGATGATGCTGTGAAAGTGCTGCACTCAATATGTCAGCAAATTTGGAAAGCTCAGTAGTTGGCACAGGACTAGAAAATGTCAGTTTTCATTCCAATCCCAAAGAAAGGCAATGCCAAAGAATGTTCAGACTACCACACAATTGCACACATCTCACACACTAGCAAAGTAATGCTCAAAATTTTCCAAGCAAGGCTTCAACAGTACATAAACTGAGAACTTCCAGATTCTCAAGCTGGATTTAGAAAAGGCAGAGATCAAATTGCCAACATCCTCTGGATCATAGAAAAAGCAAGAGAATTCCAGAAAAAAACATGTACTTTTGCATTATTGACTATGCCTAAGCCTTTGATTGTGTGTATCACAACAAACTGTGGAGTGTTCTTAAAGAAATGGAAATACCAGACCACCTTATCTGCCTCCTGAGAAATCTATATGCAGGTCAAGAGGCAACAGTTAGAACCAGACATTGAAAAAAAAACTGGTTCCAAATTGGAAAAGGAGTACATCAAGTCTGTATAGTGTCACCTTGCTTATTTAACTTATATGCAGAATTCATCTTGTGAAATGCCAACCTGGATGAAGTACAAGCTGGAATGAAGATTTCTGGGAGAAATATCAACAACCTCTGATATGCAGATGACACCACAAAGAGCCTCTTGATAAAAGTAAAAGAGGAGAGTGAAAAAGCTAGTTTAAAACTCAACATTTAGAAAACTAAGATCATGGCATGCTGTCCCATCAGTTTATGGCAAATAGATGGGGAAACAATGGAAACCATGACAGACTTTATTTTCTTGGGCTCCAAAATCATTGCAGATGGTGACCACAGCTATGAAATTAAAAGAAGCTGCTCCTTGGAAGAAAAGCTATGACCAACCTAGACAGCATATTAAAAAGCAGAAACAACACTTTGCTGACAAAGGTCCATCTAGTCAAAGCTATGGTCTTTCTAGTAGTCATGTATGGATGTGAGAGTTGGACCAAAGGAAAGCTGAGCACCAAAGAATTGATGCTTTTGAACTGTGGTGTTGAAGAAGACTCTTGAGAATTCCTTGGACTGCAAGGAGATTAAACCAGTCTATCCCAAAGGAAATCAGTCGTGAATATTCACTGGAAGGAGTGATGCTGAAGCTGAAGCTCCAATACTTTGGCTAACTGATGCAAAGAACTGACTCATGGAAAACACCCTTATGCTGGGAAAGATTGAAGGCAGGAGAAAAAAGGGGATGACAGAGGATGAGCTTGTTGGAAGGTAACCAACTCGATGAACATGAGTTTGAGTAAGCTTTGGGAGTTGGTGATGGACAGGGAAGCCTGGCATGCTGCAGTCCATGGGATTGCAGAGTAGAACATGACCGAGCAACTGAACTAAACTAAACTGAATGGCCTAGTGGTTTTCCCTGCTTTCTTCAATTTTATCCTGAATTTTGCAATAAGATGCTCATGGTCTGAGCCACAGTCAGCTAGGTCTTGTTTTTTCTGATTGTAGAGAAGTTATTAATCTTTGGCTGCTAAGAGTATAATCAATCTGATTTCAGTATTGACCATCTGGTGATGTCCATGTGTAGAGTTGTCTCTTGTGTTGTTGAAAGAGGATGTTTGCTAAGACCAGTGCATTCTCTTGAGCAAATTCTGTTCCATTTTGTACTCCAAGACCAAACTTGCCTATTATCTCTTGACTTCCTACTTTTGCATTCCAATACTCTATGATGAAGATGACATCTTTTTTTTTTTTTTCTTGATGTTAGTTCTAGAAGGTCTTGTAGGTCTTCATGGAACCAGTCAACTTCAGCTTCTTTGGTATCAGAGGTTGGGGCATAGACTTGGTTGATTTGCTTCAGAAATGAACTGAGATCATTGTCATTTTTAAGATTGCACCCAAGTACTTCATTTCAGGCTCTTTTGTTGACTCTGAGGGCTACTCCATTTCTTCTAAGGGATTCTTGCATATAGTAGTAGATATAATTGTCTTCTGGGTTAAATTCACCCATTCCAGTCCATTTTAGTTCACTGATTCCTAAAATGTTGATGTTCACTCTTGCCATCTCCTGCTTTCCCACATCCAATTTACCTTGATTCATGGGCCTAACATTCCAGGTTCCCATGAAATATTCTTTGTAGCATCATTTCCCATGAAATGTTCTTTGTAGCTTCAGACCCCTGAGAACAAGTTAAATCTTACACCTACAGTGTATACCAATACTCATGATTAAAATTAAATCTATAAGTTATGAAAATATGTGTGTATCTTTATGAGCTCTCTGAATGTGGGGAGTAGGCATGTGGCAGAAGTATGAGGATGAAAGAAGGTGGAGTTCTGCAGGGTTGTGGGTCACAGAAAAAGGCCCACAGTTAGGCAGACATGAAAGATAAGACTGGGTGGGTATGAGCACTGAAAGCAAGCAACAACAAAGAAAGATAATAACTTACCATATGGACAAGGAGGAAAAGGGCTTGGTGTTTCTGCCAGTGTGTATTTTGAGGGTGCAGAGCATGATGTCAAAGTGTAAATTGTAAGAACTGCCTGGTGGCTCAGCAGTAAAGAACCCACTTGCCAATATAGGAAACATGGGTTTGATCCCTGGGTGGGGAAGATGCCCTGGAGAAGGGAATGGCTACCCACTTCAGTATTCTTGCCTGGGAAATCCCATGGACAGAGGAGCCTGGCAGTCTATAGTCCATGGGGTGGCAGAGTCAGACATGACTTAGCGACTGAATAATGACAATACAGAGTGATGTGTGTGGGTGACGGCATTCCCCCTCCCATACCAAAAGGGCAAACACATCACCTCTAGGCCATTTACCTCATACTTGTGTTTATTCTGTCACACCATAAACTAAGCAACTGTAGGACCTCAGAATGACCAAAAATCTCACAATATTAAAAGTCAATGACAGCACTCCCCCACCACTAAAATAATGGTATTTGGACACCCAAACCCAACACCAGTTAGGCTACTTTCTTGTTAAGAAACTTGTGGTGGCATAGTGGCTCCCAAAGGCTAAGCAATGGCAGTTATTCAATCCTGGTACAAGCATTAAGTTGCAGAGAAAATGTTAAATTAAACTTTTAATTTTGAGATAATCATGAACTCACATGCAGTTGTAAAAAATAAAGAGATCTCATGTACCCTTTAGCCAACTTTAATAATTATATATTGTATAACTGTACTACTATAATATCATAACTGGGATATTGGCATGGACACATTCGAGATGCAGAGCATCTCCATAATTTCAGGAGTTCCTCATGTGGCCCATTTATGGACACATCCACTTCCCTCCTACTTCCATTCCCACCTTAACCCCTGGTAACTATTCATGTGTTCTCTATTTCTACATTGTTGTGTTTTGCTTTCTTGATTTTCTTTACTGTTTTCTTGTTTAAAATCTATTGATTTCTCCTCTAATTTGTCTTATTTCCTCTCTTCAAGTAGCTTTAAGTTTAATTTGTTCTTCTTTCTTTAATTGTCTAGGATGGAAATTTAGGTTATTAATTTCAAATTTCTTTTCTAATATAAGCATTTATGCAATGAATTTCCCTCAAGAATCACTTTAGCTGAATCTTACAAATCTTGAATGTGTATTTAAATTTTCATTCAGTGTAATGCATCTTAAAATTTCTGTTGAGATTCCCACTTTGGCTCATGGATTATCTGAAGTATAATTTTTTAAAATTTCAGTATTTAGATGTCTTCTGAATATCTTTGGATTTGAGTTTAGTTAAATCGTTGTCTGAGAACTTTCTCCTGGCTTTCTTCCTATCACTGACCAATCCCTCTCTTTTCTCCAACCAACCTTTAAGTATAGATGGTCTTCAAGATTGTGTTCCAGGAGGCTGTAGAGAAAAGGGACAATGTTGGTGATGTCCTACACTGTTGGTGATGATGTAAATTGGTGCTCCACTATGCAGAACAGTAGGGCGGTTCCTTAAGAAACTAAAAATAGAGCTGCCATGTCTGCGTGCTAAGTCGCTTCAGTTGTGTCTGACTCTTTGTGACCCTATGGACTGTAGCCTGCCAGGCTCCTCTGATCATGAGATTCTCCAGGCAAGAATACTGAATTGGGTTGCCATACACTCCTCCTACGTATCTTCCAGATCCAGGGATTGAACCTGCATCTCCTGGGGCTCCTGTACCACAGGCAGTCTTTACTGCTGAGCCACCGGGAAAGTCCTAGAGCTGCCATATGATCCAGCAATCCCACTCCTGGGCATATATCCAGAGACAAACATGGTCCAAAATGATCCATACACTCCAATGTTCATTGCAGCATTGTTTACAATAGCCAAGACATGGAAGCAACCTAAATGTCCATCCACAGATGAATGGATAAAAAGATATGGTATATACATACCATGAAATATTACTCAGTGATTAAAAGGAATGAAATAATATTTGCAGCAACATGGATGGCCCTGGAGATTATTGTAGTAAGTGAACCAAGTCAGACAGAGAAAGACAGATATCATATGATATTGATTATATGTTGAATCTAAAACAATGGTACAAATGAAATTCTTTACAAAACAGAAGCAGACTCATGGACTTAGAGAACAAAGTTATGGTTACCAGATGGAAGGGTGGTGGGGAAGGAAAGATTGGGAGTTTGGGTTTGACATGTACACAATGCTATATATAAAATAGATAACCAATAGGGACCTGTTTTATAGCACAGGGAACTCTGCTCAATACCCTGTAATAAATTAAATGGAAAAGAATTTGAAAAAGAATAGACACCTCTTTATATATAACTGAATCACTTTGCTGTACACCTGAAACTAACACAATTGCTAATCAACTCCACTCCAATATAAATAATATAAAATAAAATATTTTAAATGGCAAAAAAAAAAGATACTAGAATTGAGAGTAAGAGTAATTCTAACTTGGCTGGAAAATACACATAGTAATCCCCCCTACTGATATTATTTAAAGTTGTAATTAACTGCCCTGTAAACAAATTCTGAATAATATCTTTTTTAAGAAACTTTATAAAATATTATCACTCTAAACTATCACCCATTCTATATAATTTTAATTTAATTATCAGTATATATAAATTAGGTTTGATAAAAGTGAAACAAAAATTAAATTCACTATCATACAAGATACTTCCTTTACAAATTCTAACAAGGTAGTTGTAAAAAGGCCTCTGGAACTCTACACTATTAATTTGCAAAAGAAACCCTTTTTCATTTTAGCGAATACCACTCTCATAAGAAAATGTACAAATGTTCAAAATTAAACAATAGAATAATTTCAAACCTGAGCCTGCAAAAATACAGCCTTACAAAGTCTACAAGAGAATAATTAAACTTTTCTTTCTACTTTTCAGTTTTACTTTGTTTGTTGTTTTCATAGTATGTTTATAGATACTGTGTGCAAAAAATAATTTAACCACAACTTACTGAAACTAAGGATTAATAAACATTATCATAAGTTTAAGAAAAAGTCTGTGCTCCAGGTCTTCCCAACCTCTTATTTCTGTCACTATAAACTCCCTGTCTAATATCCATTCCTGATCTCCCTTTCAACCTCTCCTCTGAACTTCAGAGGTAAGTATATTATGGTCTCCCAGGACCTTCCATCTAGAGTCCCAACAGGCAACTAAATTTCAACAAGTCCCCAGACATTTTCATCACCTATGGAAAGAACATTATGATTAATCCAGCAGTCATCAGACTGGAAATCAGTGCTCAACACTCTTGCTGATTATACTCCTAAATGACTCTTTCTGATTCCATCATCTCTTCCTTATGCTCACTGCCACAGTTTGGTATAGGCCCTTAATTTTGGCATAGGCTGGCCCATTTGGCCTCAGATCCACTCCTCATCCTTCTGCTCCACTCTGTTTTTCAGAATGAATTTTCTTGGCTATTGTGCCTCATGGAGGCAGACTGGTGGCTGACAGGAAGTGAGAAGGAGGATGAGAGAAGGTGTTCTTGAGCTGCATCTGTTTCCTCTGTGTCTCTATCTCCCACCATCAAACCCTCTGTGATTCCAGTTTCCACCAATCGACCCTGCCTCAGGACTCTGCAGACCCTGGCTCCATTCTCTATCCCTGTAGCCTAAGAGTGGTAGCAGCTTGCTGCTGTTGCTTATTTCTGGGTTGCTTCATCTTATACAGCTTTCTTTCTCAATCATTCCAGTTCCTATATAAACCAGTTATCTGCATTGCCTTTCTCCTCTCATAAAAAATTACTGTGATTTTTGTTTTCCGGGTTGGACCCTGACTGATACAGCCTTTACTACTTTTAACCTAGCTTCTAACCTCAGATATGAAGATGACACCATCCTTATGGCAGAAAGTGAAGAGGAACTGAAGAGCCTCTTGAAGAAAGTGAAAGAAGAGAGTGAAAAAGCTTAAAACTCATCATTCAGAAAACTAATATCATGGCATCTGGTCCCATCACTTCATGGCAAATAGATGGAGAAACTGTGACAGACTTTATTTTCTTGGGTTCCAAAATCATGGCAGATAGTGATTGCAGCCATGAAATTAAAAGACGCTTGTGCCTTGGAAGAAAAGCTATGACCAACCTTGACAGCATATTTAAGAGCAGAGACATTACTTTGCCGACAAAGGTCAATTTAGTCAAAGCTATTGTTTTTCCAGTAGTCACATATGGATGTGAGAGTTGGACCATAAAGAAAGCTAAGTGCAGAAGAATTGATGCTTTTGAACTGTGGTGTTGGAGAATACCCTTGAGAGCCCCTTGGACTGCAAGGCGATCCACCCAGTCCATCTTAAAGGAAATCAGTCCTGAATATTCACTGGAAGGACTGATGTTGAAGCTGAAACTCCAATTCATTGGCCACCTGATGTGAAGAACTGATTCATTGGAAAAGACCCTGATGCTGGGAAAGATTGAAGGCAGGAGGAGAAGAGGATGACAGAGGATGAGATGGTTGGATGGCATCAATGACTGGATGGACATGAGTTTGAGCAAGCTCCAGGAGTTGGTGATGGACAGGGAAGCCTGGTATGCTGCAGTCCATGGGGTCTCCAAGAGTTGGACACGACTGAGTGACTGAACTGAACTGACTGAACCTAACTTACTGTAACCGATTTTCAGTAAATTGTCCTGATTCTAGTTTTATTCCTCTCTAATTTACTCTGAATATTGAAGCCAAAATAATGTGTCTTAAACAGACTTTGCCTAAAAGCTTCAGTAGTTCCCCATTGCCTACAGGACAGAGTCCTATTTTAGATTGCAGTTTGACAGTGGGATAGATGGGAGAGAGGACTGCTGCCATTGTTGGGTTACAAGATGGAGACCAGGACAGCAAGTTAAAGTGCAAAGTGAAAGTGAAAGTTGATCAGGGATGTCCAACTCTTTGCAACCCCATGGACTGTAGCCTGCCAGTCTCCTCTGTGCATGGAATTCTCCAGGCAAGAATACTGGAGTGGGTTGCCATGCCCTTCTCCAGGGGATCTTCTTGACCTAGGGATCGAACCCAGGTCTCCCACATTGCAGGCAGGTTCTTTACTGTTTGAGCTAGGTGGTGCAGCAGTGAAGAATTCTCCTGCCAACTCAGGAGACACTGGTTCAATCCTGGATCAGGAAGGTCCTCTGGAATAGGAAATGGTAACCTGCTCCAGTATTCTTGCCTGGAGAATTCCATGGACAGAAGAGGCTGGTGGGCTATAGTCCATGGGGTCTCAAAGAGTCAGACACGACTGAGAACACACACAGACACACACGAACTCCAAAACAACATGGCTCCTGGCCTTCTACAGAAACCAAATGGTGGGCATGTTGACAGGAATGATGTTAATCTAGCTCTAACTTGGGTTTGTCAAGCATAGCAAGTTAAAAGCATTCCTTAACTGTTGGCTCAATTTCAAATGAGCTCCTCACAGAAAGGAAAGGGAGATCTCAGAAACAGCCTTGGTGAGTAATAGAGGCTTCAAGATCTCCCAATAAATATAGACCAACTGACTGGAAGCCCCTGATTCATCTGCTTTCTATATTCTCAAAAGATTCCTGTCCCAACAACATATTACCAATAGTGAACATCACTCAGTTGTGTCCAACTCTTTGCTACTCCATGGACCACAGCCAGCTAGGATCCTCTGTCCATGGGATTCTCCAGGCAAGAATACTGGAGTGGGTAGCTGTTCCCTTCTCCAGGGGATCTTCCCAACCCAGGGATCGAACCCAGGTCTCCCTCATTGCAGGTGGATTCTTTACTCTCCAAGCTACCAGGGAAGCCATGTACCTATAAATTTAGCTTGAGAGCTTCTTTTCTTTTTATAATTCCTCTTGCTCAAAGATGGAATTAGGAGAATTTCCAAAAGCCCTTGGACTACAGTAAGGTTTTTGAAAGATTAATGTATCAAGGCTAAGTGAAATGAAGTGAAGTAAAATTTGCTCAGTCGTGTCTGACTCTTTGTGACCCCATGGACTATACAGTCCGTAGAATTCTTTAGTCCAGAATACTGGAGTGGGTAGCCTTTCCCTTCTGCAAGGGATCTTCCCAACCCAGAGATTAAACCCAGGTCTCCCACTTGGCAGGTGGGTTCTTTACCAGCTGAGCTACAAGGGAAGCCTGGGGTGGGGGCAAGGCAGGAGTTAAATGCTTCAGTTTGTGTCTTGCCTCTCCTCCTTGTTTTCTCACAAGGGAAAGGGAAAGTCTATCAAGGCTAAGGGAAAAATATAAATTAATAAAAAATGATGGATCTAGGAGTGAGTTTGTACATACAATGCATGTCATGGGATCCTGAATTTTCAATTAAGCTTAAGACATTTTTAGCAGCCAGAACTGCTGCTGCTGCAAAGTCACTTCAGTCATGTCTGACTCTGTGCGACCCCATAGACAGCAGCCCATTAGGCTCCTCTGTCCCTGGGATTCTCCAGGCAAGAACACTGGAGTGGGTTGCCATTTCCTTCTTCAATGCATGAAAGTGAAAAGTGAAAGTGAAGTCGTTTAGTCGTGTCCGACTCTTAGTGAACCCATGGACTGCAGCCCACCAGGCTCCTCCATCCATGGGATTTTCCAGGCAAGAGTACTGGAGTGGGGTGCCACTGCCTTCTCCAGCAGCCAGAACTAAGAGAAAAAAAAAATCCTCCATTATGTGATCATCAGGATTCAAAATCCAGGTTTTTTTCATATGAGTTTGGCTTATAAAGCCTACTTATTTCCAATGATATGAGAAAGGAATTGCTGGTGATATCCATTGCCCAAGTTTTCATAACATCCAGCCAGAAAATGTGAAATCAATAACATGGCCAACAAATCTGTGAGTCAGGGTTGTGTTTGTCTACATTAACTTACCTGCAGATTCCAAAGTGCCATCGATGCTACCATGAGTATTCTAGGATTAGTAATCCATAATGAATGTGTAGGTTTTTGTAATAGTCAGGGGAGAAACAACAAGGACCCAGACTAAGATAGTAGCAGGGGGATGAGAAGTGAGGGACCAACTTGAGAAATGTTCAGTTCAGTTCAGTTCAGCCGCTCAGTCATGTCCGACTCTTTGCGACCCCATGAACCACAGCATGCCAGGCCTCCCTGTCCATCAGCACCTCCCAGAGTCCACCCAAACCCATGTCCATTGAGTCGGTGATACCATCCAACCATCTCATCTTCTGTGATCCCCTTCTCCTCCTGCCCTCAATCTTTCCCAGCATCAGAGTCTTTTAAAATGAATCAGCTCTTCCCATCAGGCGGCCAAAGTATTGGAGTTTCAGCTTCAACCTCAGTCCTTCCAATGAACACCCAGGACTGATCTCCTTTAGGATGGACTGGTTGGATCTCCTTGCAGTCCAAGGGACTCTCAAGAGTCTTCTCCAACACCACAGTTCAAAAACATCTGTTCTTTGGTGCTCACCTTTTTTTATGGTCCAACTCTCATGTCCATACATGACCACTGGAAAAACCATAGCCTTGACTAGATGGAACTTTGTTGACAAAGTAATGTCTCTGCTTTTTAATATGCTGTCTAAGTTGGTCATAACTTTCCTTCCAAGGTGTAAGCGTCTTTTAATTTCATGGCTGCAATCACCATCTGCCATGATTTTGGAGCTCAGAAAAATAAAGTCAGTCACTGTTTCCCCATCTATTTGCCATGAAGTGATGGGTCCAGATGCCATGATCTTAGTTTTCTGAATGTTGAGCTTTAAGCCAACTTTTTCACTCTCCACTTTCACTTTCATCAAGAGGCTTTTTAGTTCTTCTTCACTTTCTGCCATATGGGTGATATCATCTGCACATCTGAGGTTATTGATATTTCTCCCAGCAATCGTGATTCCAGCTTGTGCTTCCTCCAGCCCAGTGTTTTTCATGATGTACTCTGCATGTAAGTTAAATAAGCAGGGTGACAATATACAGCCTTGACATACTCTTTCTTATTTTGAACCAGTCTGTTGTTCCATGTCCAGTTCTAAATGTTGCTTCCTGACCTGCATATAGGTTTCTCAAGAGGCAGGTAAGGTGGTCTGGTGTTCCCATCTCTTTCAGAATTTTCCACAGTTTATTGTGATCCACACAGTCAAAGGCTTTGGCATAGTCAATTAAGCAGAAATAGATGTTTTTCTGAAACTCTCTTGCTTTTTCGACGATCCAGAAAATGTTAGCAATTTCATTTCTGGTTCCTCTGCCTTTTCTAAAACCAGCTTGAACATCAGGAAGTTTACAGTTCACATATTGCTGAAGCCTGGCTTGGAGAATTTTGAGCATCACTTTACTAGCATGTGAGATGAGTGCAATTGTGCAGTAGTTTGAGCATTCTTTGGCATTGCTTTCTTTGGGATTGGAATGAAAACTGACCTTTTCCAGTCCTGTGGCCACTGTTGAGTTTTCCAAATGTGCTGGCATATTGAGTGCAGCACTTTTACAGCATCATCTTTCAGGATTTAAAATAGCTCAATTGGAATTCTTTCACCTCCACTAGTTTTTATCGTAGTGATGATTCCTAAGGAGGACTTGACTTCACATTCCAGGATGTCTGGCTCTAGGTGAGTGGAGCAGTGGTTGTGATGGCACAAGAGTGGCCGAGAAAACCTACTCCACATCCAAGGTAAGGAGCAGCGGCTGCACTTTGCTGGAGCAGCCGTGAAGAGACACCCCACGTGCAAGGTAACAGAAACCCAAGTAAGCCGGTAGGCGCTGAGAGAGGGCATCAGAGGGCAGACAGACTGAAACCACAATCAGAGACAACTAGGCAATCTAATCACATGGACCACAGCCTTGTCTATCTCAATGAAACTAAGCCATGCCATGTGGGGCCATCCAAGATGGACGGGTCATGGTGGAGAGGTCTGACAGAATGTGGTTCACTGGAGAAGGGAATGGCAAACCACTTCAGTATTCTTGCCTTGAGAACCCCATGAACAGTATGAATAGTATGAGAAATGTTAATCAAAGGGAAATGGGCATGTTGTAGTGACTAGTTGGATAACTCCTAAATTCGTGGCATTGGTGACTCTGAGTTTATGGAGTCCATTCAGAGATGTCAGGGAGTTCAGAGAGCTGTGAGCTGCAGATAAAAGTCAGAGAGAGAAAGAACGTGTGTGTGTGTGTGTGTGTGTGTGTGTGTGTTTGGGGGTGGGTCTTGAGCTTAAAGATGGTACTCAGTACCATAGTAGTGGAGAAGAATGTCCAAGGGAAAAGACATGGACTTCAGGAAGAAACCCTGGGGTGTTAAACATTTGATAGATGATTAAGTAAGTGGAGACCCCCAAAGAGAATGAGAAGAGTAGTAATGTGTCTAAGGAGTACAGTGTTTTAAGGGTGGAGCAGTCAATGTGTTCAATGGTATCAAGAGGTCAAGTAAAAAGAGGATTGAAACTTGACAAAGGGATTTAGACACCTGGAAGTTACTTATGACCTTGACAGGAGCAGTTTATGTGGAGTGGTGGGCAGAGGCCACAGGAGAGTAGATTGTAAGTGGGAAGTGGGTAAGTGGTAGAGACAATTAGAGGACAAATATCACTTTCCAGGAATTTGGCAGTGGAAGGGGTGGGGGAAAGAGATCATGGTGGCTGGAAGATAAAGAGTCAAGAGAGGATTTTTAAATTTAGATTACAGAAACTTAAATGCGTTTTCAAGTTTGGAGGAAAAAAAGATATTCGAGAAAAGGATCATGAAGGAGCAGAAAAGCGGGGGAAAGTTTGAAGAGGTGACAGAAAAGGAAGGACTGAGGACTTAGAACTGTGAACATGGGAGAAGAGCTTGCCTTTGAACAGAAGGAGTCTTCTCTAAGGCTATAGTAAAGTGGTCAGAGAAGCAAAGGCAAAGAGCAAGAGCTAGGAAGCTGAGAGATATAATTTCTCACTTCTATCAGGGGAGTAAGAGCAAGGTTGCTTTTTATAGGCAAGAAGGATGAAAACTCATTAGGAAGCTTGAAGACAAAAAGAAAAGGTTTAGAATGGTGACTAGTAAATATTCAGAGTTTCTCTGGCCAGTTTCAAAGCAGGCATACTAGGCCTTTTTGAAACTGCCTCTCACTTACAATGTAATGGTTGTATCTTAGCTGCTGGATGAAAAATGGTTGCAAATCTCATTATAGCCATGAAAAAAGATTGCCTGGCAGCACTGATTGCTCAACTGAGCAAAGACCCAGATTTAAATGAGGCTAATATGGTTTTCTGTTCTTCTTCCAGCTGGACTCAGAGCTGCATCTAAAAACAAAGAAGGTGGACTGTGGATGATCAGTTCATCCAGCGTTGGGATTTTGTTGGGTGGGTGCAAGGAAAAGAGACAAATGTGAAGGAGCCAATACAGGGGACAAAGCAGGCCCACCGATCTGCCACATATGATGGCTTGACTTCAGAGGCAAGGAAGAGAGGCTTGGAAGAGGCTGCTGGAGAGACAGTAAAGGGTGCGCCCAAGGGCTGGATGCCTGGCTGAGGTGAAGAAGAAGCTGCATCAGTAGTAAAAGTAAGAAATAATTCAAAGGACTGGGGCACGTGGTCAGGGGCCTTAGGTAAAAATGGAAGCATGGAGTATATGAGTGGAGTTGAAAGCTTCAACTCTTTTTGAGATGGGAAGGAGTGATAAACTTGGGAGCCAGGAGAATCATGGAAAAGAACATTTTCAAATGAAAAGGGCATCAGAAGTGACTAATTGGAAAGATAACTTTTGTCTCCTGGACCAGCTGAGAGATGTATGTGTTTTGGAGCACAGTGACCTTTCCATTTCCTTAGAAAGAGATGAGACCACCATGGGGCTTTTCTTATGTGCAATGGCATTAATTGGTCTAAAATTGGCTGTTATCTAATACAAAAATAATAGCAACAAAGGAAATTGGCCAAATTAACAGAAACCTGAGGGTTCAGTAGAAATGAATTTTACTTTTAATGACCTGGAGCAAAGCTAGATCATAGACGTCACCAGAGGTTCAAATGGAACGTGTTGAAACCAGCTAGTTTGGTGATGTAGTAACCTGGCCTGAATCACTAGCTGTGTATGTGGGCTTAGTTGTTCAGTCGTGTCCAACTCTTTGCGACCCCATGGACTGTAGCCCACCAGGCTCCTCTGTCCATAGGGATTTTCTAGGCAAGAATACTGGAGTGGATTGCGATACACTCCTCCAGGGGATCTTCCCAACCCAGGGATCAAACCCACGTCTCCCACACTGCAGGCAGATTCTTTACCATCTGAGCCACAGAGCATCGCTGGCTGGCCAGCTTCATCTAGCCAAGGACCAGCTCTGAGGCCGCCTGGCTGATTGTACTGGCTACAGAACCTTACAGCCATGACACCATCTGCTTAGCTCTGCTAGGGCCAGCATGATCTAGAGGAATCAAAGGACTATTGTGAACTAGTCAGCCAGCTGCTCTCCTAGTCTGCTCTGAACAGTCCCAGCATCCCATTTCTTTGTGAGCATTTGAATCTGTTCTAACCTTTAGCTTGTTCCTGTGACAGACATAATATCATTAATGTGCTGGTCTCTCCCCTATCCTTCTAACAGCTCTAACAGTGATTCTCAAACTTTAGTCATCAAAAGAAAGCCCTGGGTATATTGTTAAATGCTGATTCTGATTCAGCAGATCTGGGGTGAGGCCTGAGACACTCCCAGGCGTCATGATGCTTCTAGACTGGGAGCCACACTTTTAGTGAGGCTCTCAGCAGGGTTTTCTCTAAAAGACCATCTCTCCCTCAGCCCCTCTCCCCTTTTCAGTGAGAATTTACTGAAAATCTCCCAAGGACACATCACTGGACTAGGCAGTGGAAGGCAAGAAGAAGATAAAGAGGATACATAATGGCACAAGACATGGTGCTTGCCTACAAGAGAACAGGCAATGATACCACATGTAGGTATAATAGAAAGATGGACAGAGGGCTGGGGGAACACAGAGAAGGGACTAAATATGCCAGGGTTTTCAGGAAGGATTCACAGAGGAGGTGACATTAAGATGGAGCTTGAAACCTGAGTTGGAGGGTATTAGGTGAAGAGATGGAGAGACATTCCCAGCAAAGAGAAAACTTTGTGCAAAGGACTAGAAATGGACAGCATATTTGGACAATGGTGAGAAATCAGGTGTCAGCAGAGTCCTGGGGGAGCAGGCAGCTTGTGAGTAAAATAGAAAGTCACAAAAGCTTTCCTACCTTGCTAAGAAAATGCTCAGCAGACCTCTGACCATGAAGCATGTTTCCACTTACCAGTTAGACAAAAGCTCACACAGGTATGGTGGACAGACAATACCTCAGAACAACAGTAACTTCCTGTTGATTCCAACTTCCAAAAATGCTCATTCCCCCAGGGCTGGACAACCCTGGGAGAAAAGGGATGACAGTCAGAAAGGAAGAAACTGAAAAATGGCAAAGCATTTCAAGAGCTACCTTTTGTACCAAATCAACTGGCTAATTTCAAACTAATTTCATTTGTGCATTAAAGCCAGTCACTATGAAAATCCATAAACTTTATGTAACTGAAATAAATTGACTTATTTTCTTTAAAGACTGTACCTAATCATGCCTTTAACCAATTTATATGACTAGCTTCCATTTCCCATCATGTCCTCCCCCTCCCCAGCACAGTCAGTTTTCCTCTCTATAACAAACAGGCTCAGATCTGCTAGGATTCTCTGATTCACTAGGGTATGAAGAGCAGGGAAAATGAAGGAAGGAAGGAGAGAAGTGAACGAGTAGGGGAGGGAAGGAAGGAAAGAGGAAAAGAGGGAGAGATGGAAGGAGAAAGAAAGACAGAAGGAAGAGGAAAGAAGGAGAGAACAAAGAAACCAAAAGAAAAAACATTTCAAAAAGCAAGGCACTCAGGTATCTATCACTATGTGCAAAACTAGAACTATGTAGAACATTCTTACACTCATTTTACAGGGGATACAATAGCTAACCATTATTTTTAATTGCAAATAGAAGGGCAGCATAATCTTTTCCTTGCTTAGGGCCTTTTAAGCTCATAATCAGGCCCTGTTCTGGCAAATTCCACCACCTGGAGTGTGAGTGTATGAAGTGCAGGTGTGATGATGAGCTGGCCCAAACGGCCCCAGCCCTCAGTTGTATTTATCCATTGGCATTCAGTTTTGCCCCCACAATAAACCTACCCACCGGGATGAAAGACTGCCTTTACTTACAAACAAATTTTATTGGATTTAGTTGCATTTGGGCACACTCCTTTATTTTTCTCCTGGCTGCATGGGGCTAAATAATTGACTTGATTAAGTCTTGCATTGTTGACCAATTTCTTTGAGCATAATGAAGCCATCCCACATCCACAGAAGAAGTGAGAAGGTATGTAATGAGCTTCCAATCTGTTATCCTAAAGGGCTGTGAGGATGCAGAGTAGCACCCCTCGGATTCATTATTGGGCCCAGGTGATTCACGCATGGTTGCCTGTAGAATCTGGAACTCCTGTGCTTCTTGGAGAATAGCAAGGCTAACAGGAGAATGGGCAAAGAAGGAAACTTGGTGGAGCCTGACTAAAAAGTTTCCTGTCCAGCCTCACTAAAATGTCTTCTTTCATTAAGAGAGGTATCCGTTTCCAAATACTAACATGCCTGTGTGTAGCTGTGCTTTGTATTGTATTGTGAAAGCCCTCTATACTCTTGATGTTCTTGGCATATTGTCATGTCTGTTGTAGACTATTATGATGGCTAAGATGTATTTCATGTAAAACTGAGAGTATGGTGTCAGTGGAGAAAAGAAAGCAAACTGTCAACCAGTTGAAACCAAACTGTCAAACAATTAATTTATCTTTTACAACAAAATTGCCTTACAGCCAATTAGTTATGCAGCAAAAATGCTTGCAGCAAAGATGTCTACAGTAAAGATGCTTATGGAAAAAATACCAGACACATGGAAAGGTATGTGTATTTTAAGTGAATTTTATTTGAACCCACCTGCAAATGCAGGAGTTGCAAGAGATGGGGTTTGATCCCTGAGTTGGGAAGATTCCCTGGAGTAGGAAATGGCAACCCACTCCAGTATTCTTGCCTAGAGAATCCCATGGACAGAGGAGCCTGGAGGACTATAGTCCATGGGGACCACAAAGAGTCGGACATGACTGAGCACAGTGCAATCTTATTTGAAGTGTGATGGAAAAGCAGTGGGGGCTCTAACTATGGCGGGGGGTGATTAACTGGTTTAGCTATTAAAATATCTCTGGCTGCTCTGGGAGAATGCACTGGGGGGACAGGGCATGGATGTGGAGTGGCTGTCACAATAATCCAAACACGAGATGTATTGGTCACTGATGGTATTAAATGAATCTTTGGGGTTATGCCTCTATTAAACAGTTGATTTTCTTTAGCTTCTCTTTGATTCTCTTGCTTTACTATTCAATTTCTTCTCACCCTATTCATTACCCAGTTCTGCAAGTGAGCCAGAGCTTCTCTTTCTTGGGAAGTCTGGGCAATAGAATGTGAGGGAATTGTGGAATAAGGGTGACTGAAGGAAGGAGGGAATGGATGAATGGATGGAGAGCTGTAATGGCCAATGTCATTCTTTTACGGCCCCAATGCCCAGCGGAGGTCCTTGAGGTAAATTGGGTCCTCAAGGAACAATGACTGAATGGATGAAGGAAGAAGATGGTAAGTCAGTCAGGTAATCTCCAAAATTAGCAATCATGGATCCTGTGGATTTTGTGATGCAAGGATTATAAACTTTGAATTAGAATATCTACATCTCTCATAATGGATTGCAGAACAGGAATTTAGGAACAATCTTTAGATAAGGTAGGCTCCACTTGGAGAAAATAGCTTTGCTATTTCTAGAAAGAATTGACTGAGAACAGAGAACCCACGCTCATTGGTGATGATATGGCAAATGTGATGGATTTGGATTGGTTGTAAATAAGTTCTCAATGTCCCAAACAACTCAGCAACCTCCTTGCCAAGCTTTCTCCATCTGAGTAAGCTTAACCACCTTTCATCCAGCTTCCCAAACCAGAAGTGAGTGAGTGAGTGAAAGTCACTCAGTCGTGTCCGCCTCTTTGCGACCCCATGGACTATACAGTCCACGGAATTCTCCAGGCCAGAATACTGGAGTGGGTAGCCTTTCCCTTCTCCAGGGGATCTTCCCAGCCCTGGAATCAAACCCAGGTCTTCTGCATTGCAGGTAGATTCTTTATCAGCTGAGCGACAAAGGAAGCCCTCCCAAGCCAGAAACCTGTCAGTTATTCTAGATTCCCTTCTCTCCCTCAGTTACTGCACCTAATAAATCTCCAAGTCACATCAATTTTACCTCTTACACATCTCTCTGGTCTACTCCTTTCTCACTGTGGCTACTGACGCCAGCTTATTCCAGGCTGCTATTATGTATTGCCTAGACATCTGAGAATGTCTTCTAATCTCTCTGCTTCCACTCTTGTACCTCTACCATCCATTCTCCACCTAGCCAAGTGATCTTTTTTTTTTTAAATAACAATTCAGATCATTTCTTTTCCATGCTTAAAATCCTCCAATGACTAACTCTCTAGCTTCATGTCACATCTGTCTTCTTTCTGCATTCTCTTCTCCTGCCATATTAGAGTTCTTTCAGATTCTTTTGCTGGAATCTGGGCCTTCACATGCTTGGTGCATTCTTTCTAATGTGCTATTCACCTCTCCCCACGTCTTCTACTGCTCGGGGGGCGGGCGGGGGGTGCTGGTATTAGAAGAGATTGCCCAAAGAAATAAGTCAGGCAGAAATTCTCAGTCTCTCCCCCTGCTACCAGTCACAGATCTAAACACAGCAGTTTTTCTTCTTGGCCTGAAGTCAGGCAAGGAAAGATGGGGAGGAAAAGGAGGATCAGACCATTCAAGTCCATCTAGGACCATCTGGTCTCTTCTCACCTAATTTTACCTCTTTTCCCGGTTCTATAATAGTGAACTTCCCTCATAGCTCACTCAGTAAAGAATCTTCCTGCAATGCAGGAGACCTGGGTTTGATTCCTGGGTTGGGAAGATCCCCTGGAGAAGGAAATGGCAATCCACTCCAGTACTCTTGCCTGGAAAATCTCATGGACAGAGGAGCCTGGTGGGCTACAGTCCATGGGGTCGCAAGAGTCAGGCATGACTTAGCAACTAAACCACCAAACCATAATAGGACTAGAGGGGGTCAATCTGAGCCAAAATAGTAGCCTCTCATGTAAATGGAAGTAATGGGAAGCATTGTCTAAGATGATTTACTCCTGATCAGCCATTTCAGCCAGAGCACTGGAGAATGCCTGGGTCAAAGGCAAACAGGGCAATACAAATACAATCAATATTCTGTATGGTTTTAAAGGCCATGCTAGGGCTGAAGCCACTTCTGATAACACAGTTTAAAATAATACATGCTCCTCAAGTCTCCCTGGCAATCCAATTGCCTTGGACACACAATGATGCAAGGAATGACACACACAGCTAATGGTTTCTGCTTATCCTTATTGAATGAAAAACTTCACTCATCAGGATTTGGAAAATTCTGGTCACTTTTTTTTTTTAATCTCTCTGCCTGGTAATTCTATTCTTATGCCAAGAGCCAGCAGCAGCCCTGTGTCCCTCCCTAACTGACTCAGAGACACTTTCTAGTCTTGGATTTTGCTACTGTCTAATTGGCTATTAACATTTGACCCCAGACTGCTGTTTGTAGCACACCAGGAGACAAACATATCGAAAGTGCAGAGTCTATGAACTTTTTCCCTTATCCGTCCCATCCAAAAGCAGACTGAGCTAAGAGCCTGAGGTATGTGCAGAAAGTCCTGCTCTTCTCACAAATAATGCTCACTGACTTGTGAACTTGCCCAGGGCTAGATTAAGGAAGGAAGCTTAGGTTTCCTTTCTGTAGCCTTCACCTTCCCCCTCCAATCCCATCCCCAAGATCAACAGGTGTGGTCCATGGCTTGACTTTGACACTGAAACACCACGTGTAGAGGGTAAATGTACACTTTCATTATCCCTTCATGATCAGAATGCATGCCCTCCTTTTTTGCCTTATCCTCAATAGCCCTCATCTGAGCAAATGGCTCTTGCTCGAACTTTAATAGGAGTAAAGTCTTGGAACCGTGTAGTAACTAAATTCAGGAGCAATGTTATAAAATCATAAGAAGAAAGCCTGAAGGCAGCAGTGGAGTGAAGGCCAGCAAGGCTGGGCTCTGGTTGGTGGGTTAGCAAACACATTAAATGTGTCATCCTTTGGTCACATGCTACACATGTGCCAGGCTTTGCTGGCACATTCGCACTTCTTCCTATACCAAGTTTTCAGCATAGTCCCAAGGACAGATGTAAGTTAAGACATTTGATTTCTGGAGCTAGATCTCCAGGAAACAATATACCAGTCTTATCATTCCTTGGTTCTGTGACTTTGGGCAAGTTACTTAACTGTTCTGGGCTTTGGTTTCTTCATTATGTGTAATATCATCTTGCCCAGTGGTGTTGTAAGAAGTAAATGAGATAATGCCTGCAAAGCACTTAGAATACCTCCTGACTACTTAGTGCGCCAAACGTGTGGTTTATGACTATTGTTTTTATTATGAAAACAGATGTTGAAAAGGAACCCCTAACACAAACTGCAAGTATACTTGCTCATGGATGTCTGGCAGACTCTAGAACCTTCTTTGTCCCCCAGCTACTGCAGCTACCCATTTGCTCTTCCCCCTAGACCTCCTCTCTAGCCAAGACCCCCAGACATCCAGGCTACTTCTAATCCTGACTCAATACTCCAGCCTCACCTTGAAACAGTGCCACTGTTCTGTGAGGTAGAAAACAAGGAACTACATATTAAAGGATTTCAGAGATGACGTCAGTTTTTACTAGCAAAAAAAAATAAAATTTCAGCCAAAGTCTTTTTATATGCAAATTTGTATTGCATTACATGAGCTATAGGCCTTCACTGATAGCTCAGTTCGTAAAGAATACACCTGCAACAGGAGACCACAGTTTGATTCCTGAGTCAGGAAGATCCTCTGGAGAAGGGATAGGCTACCCACTCCAGTATTCTTGGGCTTCCCTTATGGTTCAGCTGGTAAGGAATCTGCCTGCAATGCGGGAAACCACAGTTCGATCCCTGGATTGGGAAATCCCCTGGAGAAGGGAAAGGCTACTGGAAAAGACCCTGATGCTGGGAAAGATTAAAGGCAGGAGGAGAAGGGGATGACAGAGGATGAGATGTTTGGATGGCATCACCAACTCAATGGACATGGGTTTGGGTGGACTCCGGGAGTTCGTGATGGACAGGGAGGCCTGGTGTGCTGCAGTTCACGGGGTTACAAAGAGTTGGACATGACTGAGCGACTGAACTGAACTGAATTCCATGGACTGTATAGTCCATGGGGTCACAAAGAGTTGGCTATGATTGAGAGCGACTTTCACTTTCACTTTTACACGGGCTATATAATAATTGCCTGGGCCCTAGCCATCGCCACATATTTTCTACATTACCCTTTAAGTAGAGTGTAGCCATGTACTAAACATTCTGGATCATTCTCTATTTCTGTTATTATTCAGTTTGATTCCTGTAGTGCTTGATATTAGTTATCTTCACTAAATTTTCCCTTTAAAAATAGTCTGTAACCTTTCATGTGTAAATTGCTGTTTTACTTATTTTCTGTTTCCAGAAAATTATCTTTATCTTTTAGCATTTTCATATTGTCTGTGGACTTATTATTTTTAGCCTTCAGAGTCAAGTCAATGTGGAAATTATACCTTCTTTTAATGAATATCTATTGAGTACTATATCAGTCAAAATATTTCATATTATACTGCAGTAATCAATAATGCCCCACAGACTTGGTGGCTTATTTTAAACAAAGAGTTGTTTCTTATTCAGACTGCATATTCATTGCTAGAAGGCTGGAAGCCTGCTCCATGCCTCTTCACCTTAGAATGTAAGCTGACATATTGGCCATCAACTTGAATGCAGCTGGTCACTGTGACAGAGGGAAGAACAACTCCAGAGCATTTCACACTGGAGCTTAGACCCTCTCTACGAGAGTGACATGACACTTTCATTCAAACCTCTTTGGTCAGAGACTTCTCCAGCAGTCCAGTGATTAATACTCTGGGCTTCTGCTGCAGGGGGCACAGGTTCAACCCCTGGTCGGGGAACTAAGTTCCCACATGCTGCATGATGTAGCCAAACAAACAACACCCCCCCTAAAACAACAACAACAAAAACTCTTTGATCAGAACTCTTAATGTGCCCATACTGCACTGCTTAAAAGGCGAAGAAAAGCATTCCTCCCATGTGTCCTTAATAGAGAGCTAGAAGCTGGTGAACAGCATTAATGAGTGCTTACCATGTAGCAGACACTGTGTCAGAGATGTGGATACGTGAGTGAACAGGGTGAATAAGGTCTCTGCTTTCACAGAGCTCACTTCTTCTTATGTATATGTGTGTGCGGGCGACATAACTGACATTGAAAAGTAACTACAAATGCGATGAGGGTTATGGAGGGAAGGTACAGGATGCTACGGGGTATATAACAATGGAGTTAATCTGGTCTCCGGGGAAAAGGAGCCTCCCAGCCAACCGTAGGAAATTCACAGTTAGCCTACATGGAGGGACTGGCTTTATTAGGATGTATTCCTCAACTTGCTCATGCCTGCCAGGTTTTGGCTCCTTGCTGGAGTGTCAGACTGTTCCTCCTTATCATTCTGACTCCATTAACATCTAGCAGGGCTGCTTCCATTGTAGTAGTAATTTGCTCCAGTGGGCACTGGGCACATATATCATGACAGGGGGACAGTGGGAACTGCAAACCTGAATACATAGATCCACTCACTAGCTATGTGACCTTGAACAAGTTAACTCACCTTTGAAGCCTCAGTATTTTCATTCATTAAATGAGGGTAACTCATAGTCCCTGTCAGCCAGTCCAGTATCTGCACATTGTCTGACCATGGCCATGTTCATGAGCATAGCCTTTGCAGAGAGGTTCACCTTGGGAGCTGGGTAACTACCCTCAAGGAAATGCATGCAAGCACCTCCCCAAGGGGTTCTCAGTTGAGGATGATACTACCTTTTGTTCTTGTTCTTGTTCAGTCACCCAGTCATGTCCGACTCTTTGCGACCCCATGGACTGCAGCACACCAGGTCTGCCTGTCCCTCACCATATCCTGAAGTTTTCCCAAGTTCATATCCATTGCATTGGTGATGCCATCCAGCCATCTCATCCTCTGACACCCTTTTCAGGCGTCAACCCCTTAGAGGCATTAAAAATGGGGGGATGTTTTTGTTTGTCACAATGCCTGAAGGAGTAAGACTGGAATTTGGGAGGCTGAACACCTTGCTTTATTAATAATATGGGAAGCATTGTCCTGCACAACAAATAATTCTTCCATCTAAAATCCCAAGAGTGATCTGTTTGGGAAAACTATACACCACATTTTAGTCATTTTACAGTGACTGTGGGAGCTGACCTCCTGCCATCCTGCTAGGCATGCCTCCAACAACTTTAGGAAAGGATTTTGCCTGAAATGTGCAAAGTATCCACGTAGCTCTTAATGATGTGACTTGAAGAGTGTAATAATTAGGATTACCTAGGCTTTGCTAAAGGAGAAGGCAACGGCAACCCACTCCAGTACTCTTGCCTGAAAAATCCCATGGACGGAGGAGCCTGGTGGGCTGCCGTCCATGGGGTCGCACAGAGTCGGACACACCTGAAGCGACTTAGCAGCAGCAGCAGCAGGCTTTGCTAAAGCAACAATTTCTACATTTCAGTGGCTTAAAACAGCCAAGTTTTATTTCTCACTCATGTTACATACACAATGTCAGTTGAAACTGCTGCCCTGTTCTTTAAAATCATTCCAGGTCCCAGTGTAGAAGTAAGCAGATAAATGAACAAGGAAAAGATCAAGTGGAGTTGACTGCCCTTTAAAGTATTCTAACAGACTCAGGAGGGGCTGAGGAAGCTAACTTTAAATGTGACCTTCACAGGAGGGTTCTCTAAGGAGAAGCTGTTTGAGTAGGGTGACCCAGACAGATTAGACGGCAAGTGCAAGGTCTTTGTGAGACTGAGAAGCAACAAGGGGGGCTGGGGTGGCAGGAGGGGAGGCAACAGGAAGGCAGGCAGCCGAACAGAGGGGTCCAGAGCATGGAGGGCCTTACAGGCCCCTGTAAGGCCTTGGGGGCCTACTCCGAACAAGATGGCGCCATTGTAGGACTTTGGGCCAAGAATGGATATGATCTGACTCGTGTTTTTCAAAGGTCATTCTAGTTGCTGTGGAAGAGTAGACAGTAGCTATGGTCTGGGGGAAGCTCTCTCTGCATTATGCTCCTGTGAGTGGCTGAGTGGCTGGGAGAAGGCTCTTCTAATACAGAGAGACAGCTTTCTTTATTCTTCTAATGGTCTTCTCTTTCTCCAGGCTCTTTTATTGGCTCAGGAGTGAAAGAGGACCGGGCAGATAACATCTGCCCTTCCCAGAGAAGGCTTAATTATGACTCTTAAGATTGTGGAGCGAGGCAGCAGAAAGGCCACCTGATATGGTTGAAGCTGCAGCCCTGGCCTCTTACCCTGTTCTGCTATGCTTTGCTGCACTATCCCACACAAGTTCTTGCCCCTCTGAGGATCCGTTTGGTCATCCCTGCCATGATTGTAGGGTTGAATAAGCTTTGTATACTCTGCAGGGCCATGTCCTGTGCCATGTCTGTACCACCACTGGCGACTGGGTTTCTATTCCCAGCTTCTGTACGTTTGAGCAAGTTAAGTGCTCTGAAGATCTGGGTCCTAATGGAGGTGAAGCCACTCCAGAGACTACAGCAGCCTGTAGCCCCAGATTTTCTTGGAACTTTTTCTCCCAGAGAAGATTGACTTGGAGACCAAAAATACCTACAGGCTACTAACAAGGTTTAAAATGCTAATTTATAATAATAGCCAGTGATATTTATTGACTGCTTACTGTGTCCCAGACACTGTGTTAAGAGCTCATAAACCAGAGCTTTAATTCCAAAATTAATACATGAAATGAAATATAGTGGAAATACCTGGAAGAACAAATTAGAGAAAATTAAATGAAAATGATTGCCCATAAACTGTGTTCCATCCATCTGGAACCATTCATTTTTCCATGATCATTTCCTTGGTGCCAACTCCGGGCCCAGCATCTTGGATGTCATCCCTGTACCCACGGCTTCACTGGAAACTATTAGCAGTGCCATGGCATGTCGGAGATGAGTTACTCAGGATGTCCCTTTGACAGCGTGTCTGGACCTGTGCCCTGGTTACGAATCAGCCTTAGTCTCTTCCAAAAGTCTCTGCCCACTGGCCACCTTCCCAAACTTCTCTGCTCCCTACAAGTGGATGATACGAAAAGAGCCAGCAAGGCATTGGAAAGTCACAGGTGTCCTGTCCTTGCCCACTATGGCTAGTGCAGCCATCCATTTCCTTGTAGGGACTGGTAGACAAGGGTCATACTTCAGTTTCTCTAAAGCATTCAGGCCTGAGACAGTGCTTCTGGGAAGATTCCTGAGAAGTGGTGCAAACCCTGAGGGTCACGCTGCCTGGGTGCAAAACCCAGGCAGAAAGTGGCGAGGCCACAGCCATCAATAATGCACAGGAGGGAGAGGGGCAGGTGAGAAGCACCCTGGCCTGGCTGCAGACAGAAAACAGACCTGCATGTGACACTGCCCTCTCCTACGGCTATCACAACCCTCTCCTACTGAAAGAAACCTTCTTTCAAGGCTCTCCAATCTTCCTTCAAAGTTCCCCACTATGGAGGAAAGAGTAACTGACCTTAAGGTTTCCGTGACAGAAAGAACCAGAGCAAGGGAGAAATTAGTAGTTGATAAGTTCAGAGACTGGAAAGAATGGGAAAGACTGATTTGAAACAGGTCACCTGCTGAGTATCAGTGGTGGTTCAGTTCAGTTCAGTCACTCAGTCATGTCCGACTCCTTGCGACCCCATGAACTGCAGCACAGCCAGGCCTCCCTGTCCATCACCAACTCCTGGAGTTTACTCAAATTCATGTCCATCGAGTCAGTGATGCCATCCAGCCATCTCATCCTCTGTCGTCCCCTTCTCCTCCTGCACCCAATTCCTCCCAGCATCAGAGTCTTTTCCCATGAGTTAACTCTTCGCATGAGGTGGACAAAGTATTGGAGTTTCAGCTTTAGCATCAGTCCTTCCAATGAACACCCAGGACTGATCTCCTTTAGGATGGACTGGTTGGATCTCCTTGCAGTCCAGGGGACTCTCAAGAGTCTTCTCCAACACCACAGTTCAAAAGCATCAATTCTTCGGTGCTCAGCTTTCTTCACAGTCCAACTCTCACATCCATACATGACCACTGAAAAAACCATAGCCTTGATTAGACGGACCTTTTTGGCAAAGTAATGTCTCTGCTTTTTAATATGCTGTCTAGGTTGGTCATAACTTTCCTTCCAAGGAGTAGTGTCTTTTAATTTCATGGCTGCAATCACTATCTGCAGTGATTTTGGAGCCCCAAAAAATAAAGTCAGGCACTGTTTCCACTGTTTCCCCATCTATCTGCCATGAAGTGATGGGACCAGATGCCATGATCTTAGTTTTCTGAATGTTGAGCTTTAAGCCAACTTTTTCACTCTCCTCTTTCACTTTCATCAAGAGGCTTTTTAGTTCCTCTTCACTTTCTGCCATAAGGGTGGTGTCATCTGCATATCAGAGGTTATTGATATTTCTCCCAGCAATCTTGATTCCAGCTTGTGCTTCCTCCAGCCCAGCGTTTCTCATGATGTACTCTGCATATAAGTTAAATAAGCAGGGTGACAATATACAACCTTGACGTACTCCTTTTCCTATTTGGAACCAGTCTGTTGTTCCATGTCCAGTTCTAACTGTTGCTTCCTGACCTGCATATAGGTTTCTCAAGAGGCAGGTCAGGTGGTCTGGTATTCCCATCTCTTTCAGAATTTTCCAAAGTTTGTTGTGATCCACACAGTCAAAGGCTTTGGCATAGTCAATAAAGCAGAAGAATATGTTTTTCTGGAACTCTTGCTTTTTCGATGATCCAGTGGATGTTGGCAATTTGATCTCTGGTTCCTCTGCCTTTTCGAAAACCAGCTTGAACATCTGGAAGTTCACAGTTCACTTATTGCTGACGCCTGGCTTGGAGAATTTTGAGCATTACTTTATTAGCATGTGAGATGAGTGCAATTGTGCAGTAGTTTGAGCATTCTTTGGCATTGCCTGTCTTTGGGATTGGAAGGAAAACAGACCTTTTCCAGTCCTGTGGCCACTGCTGAGTTTTCCAAATTTGCTGGCATATTGAGTGCAGCACTTTCACATCATCATCTTTCAGGATTAGAAATAGCTCAACTGGAATTCCATCACCTCCACTAACTATGTTTGTAGTGCTGCTTCCTAAGGCTGACTTGATTTCACATTCCAGGGTGTCTGGCTCTAGATGAGTGATCACACCATTGTGATTATCTTGGTCATGAAGATCATTTTTGTGCAGTTCTTCTGTGTATTCTTCAATGTTGAGCTGCATGCTATTTATCTATGGCCAAGGCCAGCCCCTGGCCATTTTTCTCACTAGGGGCCTTAACCCTCTGTTGAGTTGTTCCTGACAGAGGACTTCCCAGGCTTCTTCCCACTCACACCATCCATAGGACCAAGGCCAGTAGGGAGAAAGCCTGAGCCCATTGTTGCTGCTTCTGAACTAACCTCACTGGGATGGATGCAGTGGAAGATCAGCCCAGATGGGGTAAAGGTAAGAACACCAAGCCAAGAGCCTGAAGTGGGGTCAAATCTGATTCCTCCCTGTCTGGTTGTGTAGCTTTGGACCAGTCCCTGCCCCATCTTGATGCGTTCTTGCCTTTATTGGTACAGTAGGGGTAATAGACGGGGTGGCATCTGAGTGTTTGCCAATTTACCATCTGGGATGCCAGGATGCTAGGAATTAAGGACCTGCTTATCCTCTTTGCCACCTGCCACCCACACCCATCTCCAAGGCCAGAAAGCTCAGGTGGACTGGCTTCTGCAGATAAAATCTCCTTGGTGGGTTCCCATCAATCTACAATTCTATAAAGGCCCAAGGGAAAGCATTTAATCCTTGCCAAATGGGTTGATCTTTCCATTACTGAGCCCTGGGAATTGCCCCCAAAGGCCTGTAAAAAGCTGCTAAAATCATCCTATTACTTTTGGGTGTTTTGCCAACAAGAAAATGAACAAAATTGTTGCTTTTACTCTGCGGACTATTTAACTGAAGTAACTCCTTGGCAGAGACAGGATTGGGACTGGGGCCAGGTTGGGAGCCTTGTGGGGTTTGACAATTGATGAGGCCTTTGGAATAAGGGGTGGCTCTCCCTGTGGCAAGGCACCCATTTTCCCCTGCTGGGCAGTGCCATGCAGCAGACCACATTAGAAGCTGAAGACTCAATGTGGGCCCTTTCTCTCCTGGTGTCTGTGCCCGGGTTACCCCACAGATACCTTGCACTCCAGTGTGGCAAACCTCACCCCATCAACTCACTCTTGTTCTTCTGTTCCTCCAGGACTTCCCATCCCCAGGGTGGTGGCTTCATTCTCTTGGGAGACTCATGGCAGCCATCCTGAGAACCACCTTCCTTCTGACTCTCGCTCTGTGTGTTTGGGGGACAAACCCTACCTTTTCAATCTCTTTGAGTGTGTCAGAAATCTGTCCTCTCTTTTCCAACCCCACTGCTGGGGCATCAGCTCAGACTCTCCTCAACTCTTGCTGAAAGCCTTTGAATAGAACTCTATTTTCTCTGCAAATGACCTTTTCTCTAAACTATCGTTTTCAAAACACAGGTCTTTGTGATGGTCACAATGCTGCCTACCCCTATGCAATTCAAACAGTTTCCTTGGCTCCAGGGCACACGCTGAATAACTTACTTGACAACGTGGCTGTCAGATCCCCAGAGGATGGTCCTATCCTGGCTGTTGTCTATCCTCCACTCCTACTTCTTTATCCTCAGTATGCATCCCGCTGCCTGAATGGACTCTGCCTCCCATCACTTTTTGCTCTTGCTTACTCAGTTCTCTGTGCATGGAGTACCCTGAGTCTGATTTCCACCCATCTAAAAGAATTACTTCTCACAAGACTCAGCTCCAGTGCCACCACCTCCAGGACACCTTGTTGGATGGCAATCCCTTTGGCTATTTGGCTGCCAGGGTAACTTGGTGCTCTGAGAACCTACCAGTAATTTCTATGTAATACCTCCAAATTTCCAACATCAACAGGGCAAGGATTAGGTGTAACTTATGGCCAGGCACCCAGTAGAGCAACTAATAGACACTCTGCAAATGGCTGTGGCATTGGAGTGAACCAAAATGCTCCAAAGAAGAACCCACACTATGGCCTTTTCCCCTACACCACTTCAACGTGGGACCAATTCCTGGATGGAAGACTAACAAGCAGGCAGGTGCAGCCTTGGCAGCCACATAAATGTGCAGGAGACTTTGCCAAATCTCTGCCCAGTCAGTCTATTTACACAGGTAGTTGGGCCCTGCCTGCAGATGAAGCTGCAGTGTGGGCAGAGAATTACTCATCCGTTCAAGACACAGCCAGGATTCTTCCAGACCAGAGAGCTGTGCTTGGCAGGGGTACAAATAGCCTCAATTTCCGGATCTTTAACAACTCGGCCTGAGTAATAGCTTAGACCTGCCTCCTAGCTGCCTGCAGTGAGGGCCCAAAAGCCTCACACATTATGTCTGGAATGAGACTTGGCCTCAGAATTAAACCTAAATCCGCAAAGCTCCAGACAGGGGCCTGACAAATAGGCGGAGCCTTGGGACTCCTTGGGAGAGAGAACACTGCTGAGCTGAAGGCCCGACTAAATGAGGTGGAGAAGCCCTGGGTGGCCCTTTGGGCTGCTTTGCTGCTTCTCAGGGAGCCTGTCGTGGTAACGTGAGGGTGGCATGGTTCAGATTGCCACATTAAAGGGGCCACAGCAAGCACAGCTGGGTCTCAACTTCCTACTGAGGGTTTCAGGGTTCTTGTGCTCTAACAGCTGTGCTTTTCAATGTCTATAGGCATCTAGGTGAATTACAGGACAGAAATCTGAGTAAACCATTTAAAAAAAGGTTCCTACTCCCAGAGACCCGATGTCTGTTCTGTCACTGGGCAAAACTAAAAGACCAAGGGACTCTGGTCATGGCCCTAGCAACCGTGGAGATAGCTGACAGATAAGCCACAGAGATGATAGTGAGGTCACAGTGGCATTCAACCCAGGAGCTCCAAGGTCAGCAATGCTGCCTCCTTTCCTCCACTCTCCACCCAGAGCCTTGAGACCAATATTGGAGTCTCAATTCTGCCATTCAGTTCAGTTCAGTTGCTCGATCGTGTCCAACTCTTTGCAACCCTATGGATGGCAGCATGCCAGTCCATGCGTTTGTGAATTAGTCACTTCCTCGCTTGAACAAAATGAACCTACTCTATGCCCCTCCCTTCCACCACACATAGATCAAATGCTCAGTAACAACTGAGAGACTGAAGAATGCATACTCACTCCCATGAAGGCAGAACTAAATCCATCCTATTAGCTGATTTGTAGTATCTGCTCTATGTTCAAAATCAAATCATCTTCTCCTTCCTAACTTTCGACTTCACACTCTCCCTTGTATTAGAGAATGACAATATTCAACAAGTTATTAAAGCCAATAACTTATGATTCCACTATGACTTCTTCGGAGAAGGCAATGGCACCCCACTTCAGTACTCTTGCTTGGAAAATCCCATGGACGGAGGAGCCTGTTAGGCTGCAATCCCATGCGGTCGCTAAGAGTCAGACACAACTGAGCGACTTCACTTTCACTTTTCACTTTCATGCATT